>NW_028262354.1:2785046-3157592 GCF_047370975.1 Nipponia nippon
TAATTCCAATCGTGTTGGCCACACAAGGACTTCACGCACACAAGTGCGAGTGTTTCAGTATACTATCAGCCATAGAGCCAACGTCTACGGGACAGTATTTAAGTGGAATGGTGTTTAAACACAAAACCAACACATGCATAATGTCGCTTCCCATTGCGCTTATAAGCAAACTGCTTATTTTTTTTATTTGCTACTGGCAAATCTCACACCCCGGGATCTATCACACACCATGGAAATGACTGACAACTAGGCTTGCTGAAACATCACATTGCCGCTTCCTTCTCCAGTACCTGATTCCTGCAGGTCTGCAGCAGAAGGCAGAAGGTTCAGGAGCACAGACAGCCTGTTCCACAGGCTCTGAGAGCTCTGCAGGAACAGAACACAAAAGGCCACAGAAAACGTCAAGACAGATGCATGCAATAACCAGGCCGCTCGGGCTTTCCAGCGCCTTTCACAGACTTCAGAATGCTTTCTGAAGAGTGAACTTCTCTACAATTCTTAGGTCAAGATTATCTTAATTCAGCTGGTGGGGTATTTAACATCACCTTCTGTCCAGAACTGGGACAGTAGCTTCAATATACCCTTAGCATCCCAGCCCAGGGGAGGTGAACAGACGCAGCCTTGGACCCAACACCGAGCCCGGTTCCCACCTGAGCACACATGATGATGAGGTCCGTGTTTGTCCTCAGCCAGTCCAGGAACACCTTGACAGTGAGAAGCAGCCTTTCGTTGGTCACAATCTCTAGCCTCTCCTGAAGGGATCGCTCATTCCTGCAGGATTTATTACTTGAAATGCTTTCCTCAGAGTCGGACACATCGTCTGGAAAATGAAGGGAAAAGCAGGATGGCAGGCATTAAACCCCTTGAGAAGTCAGGCCCGACTGGTATGAGAACAGCGCTGGGTTGGTAAGAGTTGAGTTGAACTTCTCAGCGCCTCCACACATCCTCACAAAACCAGTTCCCTGTCCCCTGTGATGCTGGGAAGTGTATCGCTGTTGTATTTTCTTCTTTGTTGGGAGAAGATTGCTAAAATCTCCCTGTGAAAGTCTGACAAATGCCTTAACCCCTGGAGCAGCCTCCGAGACGCTCACTAACAGAGCAGGGGCAAGCAGCGTGTGCCGGCACAAGGACCGTATCATTTACTGCAGAGAACAGAGCCAGCCATCGCTGTTTAGGACAACGTGCACCAATCTTCAGGCTAAGGCAAGAGAAGAAAATGGTAGGGCTATTTTATGAGCCAGGGCCCAGGTGATTTTAAATACTGAATATGCTTTGCAATCTTGTCATTCTACAGACCTGAGGATCTCAAAGCCACTGCCGATGAAACTGCATGCTCGCTACACGAGTGACCTGAGGTCAAGGGAGCAGCAAGCTGGGAATCGAGGACATATTTTGCTACAGTCCCTCATTTTAATTCCACAGTCATTTCTGCATATTAGCACAGCAATTATCATTCAATAAACCCTCAGAATCAAGAGGGAGGAAGTAATTTATCCAGAAACCATCCCTGATAAGTGCATTAAGACCATTAAATAGCTCGAGTTTTGAAACAGCATGGCTGAGGCAAGGAGAGCTCCAAGCTAAAAAGCACACGGGTTAATTCATTCAACCTGGCTCATTCAACCTCTCATTTTCCACATCTATAAAAGTATGCGGCCACACTATTCAAATACGTTCCTAGAGCTGCAACATCTGCGTAACCCATTGAAGGAAAATGTTAAACAGACCAAAAATCGTTTGTTTCTTCCTTTACCCCCATCTCTTTCAAGTGGCTATGAAGCAATGCCGGGAGCCAGTAAACATTAACATGATCTAATATTCCCCCTTCAAATCCTGGCCCAGGCAAAGCCTGAATCTTGCCAGTGCTGCAGGCCCATTGGATTTGGCAGCACGATGCAAAAATGTTTCCTTGCTCCAGGGAAGCTGGGAGGAATGACAAACAAGACCAAACAGGCCCATGTGGTTTTAGCTGAAATACAAACAACTCCCTATAGTGCATCAGATCTCCCTTTCAAGCTGTTTTTTTCCCAGAACATTACTCAGTGGTGTAAGTTGCATGGTAATAGAGACATCGCAGCTCCACCTGCTGTGCATCTGCAGTTTGCTTCAGCCCTGAGCATGCAGCGAGGCCGCGTTCAGAGGGTCACAGAGCGAGGCGCTCGGCTCCTCTCGCATGCGCCTAGGTCACATCTTACAGACAGGCTCCTACAAGAGCTTTGCAGAGTTGATAATCCGACATCTCGTGGAGAACTGCCTGGACCACATCTGCACTGTCCCTCACCAGAAGCGCTAGTAAGTGTCTGATTACAGAGATTTCACGTGGGAAAAAGGAAGATAATCCAAATTTTTAATACCTGCTGGAATTATCCTCTGTACTATCAGAGCTGCTCAGCATTTCGCCTGTTGAGCAGAACAACAGATAACCCTGGCTGGCTGCAGGTGTTTCCTCTGCTCAGCGCACATATTCCTGGATGTCAGGCAGCAAGAGTAAACCTCCTCCTTCAGGAAACACCCAGCCCGAGACCTGCCCAGTACTTGGGCAACCTGCTCCTCCAAACCTGGCTGAAGGAGAACTTGCCCCATGAGAAGGGGTGGGTTTTAGCAAACAGGCTGCTACAGCTTGCAGTTTTCTACACAGAACTGCAACAACAAATATTTTGACCAAGGTCGCTGATCCTTACCTTGCTCTGCCAAGCTGGGCTTCTCCAGATCTCCGTTGACACATGGCTTGCTTTCTATGCCATCCTTCAAGACGGGTGGTTCACTGTTCGGTTTCAGAAGGATGTTGCTGAAAGTGGGAGCCAAACGAAAGCAGCGTTTGGTCTGAAAGAGCTGGGTGGACATGGCCTGGAGATTACTGGCTATGCTTGCGTCATTAGTGCTCAGGGAAGCTGGCCCGTTGACTGCTGGATCCGGAGCCTCAATTTTAGAGATGCTTGGGCTCTTGGAGTCCCCCAGCCCACTGCCATCCACACAGTTTTTTAAGGCCTCTTTGGGCCCGCTTTTGCCTCGGCCACTTCCCTCCTCACCCGGCTCATCCTCCATGTCCTCCAAGTCGGACCGAGATTCTTGGCTGTTCATGTCAGAGTCCGTCTCCACATCGAAAGCAGCTTCTGCTTCCTCGTCACTCTTCTCTGAGCCACTTTCTGAGCCATCACTGACCTTTGCGGAGCCCTGGCTGGAGTCAGAGTCAAAGCCCTCGCTCAGGTCACTCTCATCCACCTTCTGGGGGTGGCGGCGGCGACGCAAACAGGAGAGGCGGGAGTATTTCTTGCTTTTCTTGCAGTCATTCTTCCGTTGTTCCTCGCTGGGCTGGTGATTGGCCAAGTCAGCTTCAGCTTCCTTCTCAATCGAGTTCAATGGCTCCCGTGGCTCCTGGTCATCTGCAGGCATTTAAAATGAGACCACAAGTTAAGAAAGTCCCGATGTGTCACACAAGCTGCTTGCCAGCCCTGAGCCTGGCGAACCAGTAGTGCAAATTTCATCCATCGCTTCTATTAGCGTCTTTAACCAGAGAACAAGTAATGGCAACCCAAGAAGAATGACTCACTTTCTAAAAGGCGCCCAGAAAGACTTGGGAAGCCTGGATTCCTACTGCCCAAGCTGTGCTGCTCCGTTATCAGGCAGGCTGAACGCTGCCAGACCAGCATAAAATACACAGTTGAATCTTAAATCTTTTTCCCAGCTTTCTACAGTCCGAGAGCCAAGTGACCCACCAAGCAGGGCAAGGGCATGTGCCAGTCAGCTTGATTTAACCAGCCACTCCGCCCTGTAACCAGAGTTGACGTAATCCCTTCCTTGACCAACGTGCTGACAGCTTTTCCAGCAGCCCTGTGTCACCCTGGTAGCTTCAAAACCCACGCAGGAGAGGAGTCATTCATTGTTGGCTTTGACCAAGAAAACTCTAGTCTTGCATTCTGTGAAATATTACAAATCGAGTGTTTGCAGGGGAAAGATTCAGCAGTTTTATTCTTTGCTCAGCAGGATCCCCCAGAAACTAAAGATTTGGTTTTGTCTGAACAGAGGTGAGGTGCTGCTGAGCAGGGCCTGCCTCCCTTAGACACTGCTCTGCCCAGGTGTTTCGCCTGAGATCATCTCCTCAGTGGAGGAGAAGAGAGTCCAGTAAATAACAGCAAATAGAAACACAAAAAATAAGAGCACAGACTGGGGTAAACAGATGATGAATGAGCTGTCAAGAGATACAGAAAGATAACTCCTTACCGCAAGGAAAGCAACATTTTCATCCTGTGATGATTCTGATACTCACAGAGAGAGTCTAAGCGGAGACTGTCTCAGCAGATTACCCATCTTTGGGGATTTCAGCCCAGCAGTCAAAGATCAAGATGCCTCTAACACCACTCAGGCACTACACTACAAAACCCATGCCCAGGAGATTTGGGAAAGAAAAGTAAAAGCCAGCCCTACAGGCAGGCAACTGGGGAGACCCAGCTTATACTGTCTCTGTTCTCTTACCTGTGCCATCACTCTGAAAGGCTGGGACTGGATTTTCCCCTTCTTCTAGCTCTGCCTGCAGGCGAATATTGACGTGGTTGATCAGGTGAGAGAAGAGGGCCAGCGTGAAAGCGATAGCTGCGCTGTACTGCTTTGAACCTGCAAGAAGACAGCGTAATGAGGGGGAGGAGACTGACCACTAGTCCAAAACATGAATGCCAATTAAGACAACATCTTCAGCCTAACTGAATGTTAATCACTAAATTGCTGAATGGCTGAATAAAGCACTGGTTACCTGCTCTCTTGAGGCTGTGAACACTCATAAGGCAGATGATCACCATGCGAAAGATCAGGAGATCAGGAAGGAAGGAGTAGCCACTCTCATACTCTTCTTCATCTTCACTAGTTGAGCTCAGATTAGGAGGAGAGGGCAGGTAGAACAAGCACAGGTTGAAATCCTCCAGCACAGACTGGCAGAGAGATGTCAGCTCAGAATCCAGAGAGCTTAACAAGAGCAAAAAAATAAACAAGAATTATTATTCAAGACTCAGCTCAAGCTCCTGGCAATGTCTGCAGGGAAACCGAACCAAAACTGGCAGTTAGGCTGTCCTTTAGCACTAGACAAGATGAAGCACCAGGGAATATACTGCAGGCAACAAACAGCTAGGAGAAGCAAGTGAGATGAATCAGATTATGTTTTCCTCTCCAAAGCTGCTAAACTAAAGACAAACGATAATTAGAGCACCTCCCTGCAAAGAGATGGGTCACCAAAAAATACAGGACATTTTCCCTGGGGGCTCAGGCAGTAGCCATTAAGATACACAGGGCACTTCAACGCTAAAGGCAGCAGAAGTTTCGGCTCCACTGCTCAGTTAAAGGATTACACTGCAGCGCGCAAACTGGGGACTCAACTTTTCCTCCTCCCGTGGCTCTGACTTGCAGCCCTGTAAGAATATTCCAAAATCCTCTGTAGCTATTAGCTACTTCAAAGGAAGCAGCCCCGGTATTCAGTATAATGGGCTACGGGAGTCTCCAGTTACGAAATAAACCCATCTGCAAGACACCTAGCAAATCCTTTTCAGGGGGCAACGTGCTTGGGAAATTGAAGTAATTTCCAATTTTCTTAGGTACTAAATGTGTGTTAAGTGGATATTAAATGAGCCTTGAAGTTCCACTCCGGTATAAGCCAATATTTGAAAGCTAATCCCATACTGGGCTGCATTAGCAAGGGCACAGCCAGCAGGTTGAGGAAAATGATTATCCCTCTCTATTTGGCACTTGTGAGATGGCATCTGGAGCACTGCACCCAGCCTTGGGGTCCCCAGTACAAAAAAACCCAACCAAACAAAAAGACCCTGACAAACTAGACTTAGTCTAGCAGAGGACTGTCAAGGGGAGTAGAGAACATGATGTATGAGAAGAGGCAAAGAGAATCAAGTTTGTTCAGCCTGAAAGAGAGAAGGCTCTTCTGTTTTCAGATGCCAAATAGGTGGATATAGAGGACTGAGTAAGACTCTTCTCAGCGGTGCACAGCAAAAAGAAGGGAAGCGATGGGGACAAGCTGCAGAAAAGGAAAATGAGGCTAGATACAAGTTAAAAAAAAAAATTCCACAGTGAAGGTGGTCAAACACTGGAAGGGAGACCAGAGAGGTGTGGAATCTCTGTCCTTGGATCCATTCAAAACTCAGCTGGATGAGGCTCTGAGCAACCTCATCTGACTTCAGACTGGAATCTACCTTCACAGTGGACCCTACTTGGGGGGAGGACTGGACCCCTAAAAGGTCCCTTCCAACCTAAACTATTCCATGCTGAGTTTAACGGTAGCCTGTGTATAAGCCCTTTAAAACACCTGCTCTATTTCAAGCAGTAAGAGGTTAATTCTCCCAGCAGAGACAGAGAAAATCCAAGGGGAAAAAAAAAAAAAAAAAAAAAATCACACAGCTGTACAAAGCTTTCCATTTATTCTAACATGAACAGGTTATGCTATTTTTTTTCTTTGAACAAGGTATTTGGTTACAGATTTCCAAATGCAATGAACAGCCCTGCACACAGACGGTGACTCTTTGCTGCCCTATCAGCCTAAATTCAGTGCTTGCCAGGAAAAAGCATTCAATGACTGAAGAAGGCAAGAAAACACCAAAGGCACAGTAGAGCACAGAGATGAGCTGCGAGGCTCAGGAGTTCGACATTCACTCAGCTACTGGCTTGATTTAGCCAGAGTCGCAAGGTATTTAACCCTTTGGTATTTCAGCCTCCCTCGGAAGACAATCTTCTTCACTCTCCCTGCGAGGTTAGAAGTCTTGGACCTGTTGGCAGAAAGCCTCAGCACAGGCACTGTTATCCTACAGGGAAGAGTCTTTTCCAACTCTGAATGCCCGCTCCTGTGAGTTATCAATAGAAGATATAATCTGCCGTAACCTTACCTGCTCTTTGGCTGCAAAAGACTCTGCAGGTACATAAAGCTCACCAGCAACCTTTTAATGTCTTTGCCTCTAAAAAGATTGAGAAGAAAACACTGTAAAGCAGGTACCCCGTCACAGAGATGGACTAAACTAACAGAGCTCTATTAATAGGTAAATCAGGTCTCAATTGAAAACTACATTCTGATGAAACTGGAGAAAAAAGACAGCTTACACACTTCTAACTGTCACCAATATGCATCAACCCTCATGAACAGTCACCAGCTCCTGGGGAGAGTGAGAAAATCTCTCACCTCAAACTCTACACCTAGCCAGCATTTAGCTTTTCTCCCGAAATTATGACCCGAGAGATCAAGAATGGGATCTAGACTGGGGCCCTCAAAATTCTGGGAACAGTCGCTGCCTCCGACGGGCCATCTACCAGTTCCCACTTCCCAGAAAGACATTACCCTCAACCCAGAGGGTGACACCGGTGGCATTGCAAACCCCCAGCCTGCACCCCTCTCCTTTTCTTTTCCCTCTTACCGTTTCTTGCTGGGAGACAACTTTCTGATTTCACATTTCTTCAACTGATGATACATTTTGGCTGCTTTGTCATACAGCCGCTTCAGGTTCCCATAGGCACCTTCAAAGGACACTTCAGACTGGATGCTGAGATACCAAAATAGAACACATCAAAAGTTACTTTGCCACGAGGTTGCTCACATTTTATGGCTTTAATTCACTAGAAAGTTATTCAGGCATCTAAGCACGAAGACAGGTACCCAGTGCTTTTGTTTGAACATGCTGGGCTACTTAACTCCCACTCACATCTGCAAAGCCTACTTCAAGCTGCACCACAGCTCCATCTGCGATGTTTACACACTTTTTCAAATTCGTGCCTTAAGGCCACGTTCAGGTAACTGAATTCCACCCAGCATCTCGGCTCCCCTTCAAACCTGCCCCTCTAGCACAGGCTGAGGGTCTCTGATGAAACCTTGCCCTCCAACTGCAGCCCCGCACGTGTATTTTAGCAACCAGCGTGACGGTTTGGTTTGACCAACGCTCGCTCTTATTATCAGTCCTGCTCAAGGGTGAAATAAACCCATCTCTCTTCCCCCTCCCCTCAAACTCATCCACTGAAAACAGTCACAAGTCCAAAGTCAAGGAGAAAAGAATCAGGCACCAGCAACCGCAGTGCACTGGTTCTCTCTCCAGAAAGCCAAGATCCTCACAGACACTCACCAGCGTAAGTAGCAATAGGTAGCCTCCACATTGTAGTATTTGCTCCCTGCCAACGTCCCCAGCTGGTTAAAGGGCATGCCTGTCACGAAAGAGAGGGGCAATGGAATTCACTCACAATTCTCCAGTGGCCCTGCTAGAAAGCAAATCCTTTCCCTCTCACTACATTTCCACACGGGAGGGAAGCCAGGAGACACAAACAGTAGTAAAGCTGCAGTACAAAGGTCTGGACTACTCGATCCTTTTGCCACCCAGTTTGGTGTGTGTCCCCCCCCCCCTGTTTTACAGTGCTTTTAGATCCTCCCCGCCTTCCTGCCAGTTATCTACATCAGAAAGCAGAGCAAACAATGCCTCCTCCTCTGTATTAATAACTCCACGGCCTTGACTCTGTATTCCTCTTGACATAGACATCATCTATCAGCATTTAAGAGCTCTGTTCCAGCTCACTGTAGTGCATAAATTTTTGTCACTTATTGGTATTTGGGATCAGCCTATCAAACAACTCAGTCAGAGCTCTGCAAAGGCAGCACCGAGAAAACGTTTTTTCTGGAACTGCACGCTTTTTAAGATAAGACAGGCCCTCGACTCTTGCCACAACGTGTTCTCGTAAGGTAGTCACTTCTGAAGGAGAAAGCAGCGTGTGAGATTTTTTGGCAGGGGGGAGGAGGGAGATGACCAATAACGCTCTGCTTCTGGCAAGGGACAGCTGGATCTTCCCTTAGCCAGACAAGCACAACGTTACTGTGTTCATGGAAGTCTGAGATTCTCCGAGGTTATCAGGTGAGGTCACTGGTGAAAGCACCTTTGCTTTAACTCCTCTCCTTGGCTTGCCAGCAAGAGAGAGATTCTCAAAGAAGGAAGTCATTTTAACCAGACGATAAAACCACTCCTCTCAGCAGCAGGATATAAACCTGACCAGCGCAGTATCACAGAGTATTGTTTTTAGGTTGCGGCAACATGATTTTAATGACTAAAAATTCATGGTAACTCACTCACCAATTTGTGGTGCAACAGAAAGGGCTTGATAGTAAAACCGCTCAGCCAGCAACTCTGTGTCCACACCTGACAGTTCATTCTGATAGCGAGCTGAAAGAAAACCACACACCGCACATCAGAACCCAGAAGACAGCGTCTTCTCTTCCCTTCTGCAGAGAAGCAGAGCTTCCCTACAGATTAAAAACACCACAAAACTAGAAATACTGGCCAAGTCAACAAATCCATCAAAGAACTGCTCTTGGCAAAATACAGAAACGTACAGGGCGTGCCAGGCCCATCTGAAGCATTTTTATTTTAACTGCACTATTCCGCACATCACAACCCCTGCCGTTTCAAGCAAAGGGGATATCCCTCCACACTTGTGGCAGCACGTAAGCAAAAGGAAGAAATTCTTCTGCTCCATGTGTTAAGTGCTGATTCATTTATCCTTGAAATAACTCAGAGTTGTGCTCCATTTTCCAGTACCTCAAACAGACTATATTCTACTACAGCAGAGTGCGAAAGCTGAAGCAAGTCAGTTGACCTAATAAAAATACCTGGCTGCGGATAGACTGGACTTTATTCTTTTTTTTTTTTTTTTTCTCTCTTGGACAACAGTAGGCATTTTGGAAACCTTAGGTGAAAGCATTGTGAAGAGGTGAGCACATTTCTCTCCCACCACCAGTCAGGTAAGTCATTCTTACTACCCCCGTAAGACATTTATTTGTAACGCCGTTTTTAGGCTGATTCACGCACGATGATAATGCCAAACGGCTTTCAGGAGCTTGAAGGCTGCTGCGTGTCAAGCACATTTATCCGCGACACACTTCAAATAGCTGTTTTTCACACAGTTACATGTTTTCTCACTGCCTTCACTCCCACATGTTCACAATCAAGCAAGAAGCTGACACACTTACCACACACTCAGGAGGTCGTGACTGTGGGATAGACGCGTCTGCTATAAAAAGGATGACACGCAGCCAGGTGCAATCACAAAGAACCTGGGGCTTTGCAGTGGCCTACCACTCTGGACTGATTCACAATTTTGCTTAATAAATCTGATTTTCAGTCACACTTGCGCCGAGGACAGTGGCTCCATAAGGCAACCTTAAAGCAAGTCTGAGCTGAGAAGTCAGCCCACTTTGAGATTCCTTCACGCTGTCCGAACACCACAAACAAAAGCAAAGGCTTCCATTCTTACACAGCCACGGATACAACTGTTTATCAATAGCAAACTCCTCAGCTACTTGCCCAGAAACAAAGCTTCTGCAATTTGCAGCGGTTCAGTTATCCACGAGGATTTCAGCTTATACCAGTCATCGGGAAATGCGTCCGAGGGAAACCAGCGTCTGCGAGTAACTACGGCTGGTGACTAACGACGGACTCGGCACTGTGCAGGCACCGGCTTTTTAATGTATTAAAGGTTGCCCTGAAAGACGATGCCGTTCTTACCTAGATCTCCCAGATAAACCAGACATCTGTGACATGCCATCTGTGCCCACTCCATCTCCTTCTCCGATGCAGACACGGGTTTCTTGCAGCCTACATGAGAAATAAGAAATCACATACACCATTGGGTAAAGGCGGCTGGAAAGACACATGAGCAGCCTACGCCTCTGCCTGAGACACCCAACATTTCACCGGATGAAAACAAAGACCACATGGTCAGACCACACTCTTGGCTGCCATCTGTGGCATCTTATAGCCCAGCACCCGTTCACTCTTGTTGTCAAAATGTGGAAAATAAATGTAGAAAATACATGTAGACACCGATGCTCACCCACTCCCCCTTCAACTCCCTGCTGATTAGGGGCAGCGCGTGTCACTGCATCACGAACAGTCACCGAAACGACTGTCACTCAGACTTTGCCTACAAGGTATGCCACAGAGAGCTGGCTCCGTTTGCACTCAGATGAGAGGACAAAGGCCAATTCCTGTCTACAAGCCATGTGATCGTGTTAACATAGCATTGAGCACAAGCTAATAAGGCCTGTTGAGAGGCTGGTTTTGTTAGCACGGCTAACGAGGCCTTTGGATAGGAGCCGGCGCAAATCCCTGGAAGCCAGAACAAAGTCTGAGCACACTTGCACCTGGCAGCAGCACGCGATGTGGACGTACCCTCCCCGACACTGAAGATGGAAACAAACTCATTGTCTCAAGACTGAGACCTAGGTTTGGGATTGGCCAACCAAAATGGGAGGAAGAGAAGTAAAACAAGGAAAAATCAGCACAGCAAATCTGTGTTGTAGCCAGGGCAGCTGCAGTCAGTTAGGAAGAACGGCCTCTGGACAAAACTGCCATTGCGTCCAGAGAAGGGCAACAAAGGTGGTGAAAGGGCTGGAAGGAATGTCCTCCGAGGAGCAGCTAAGGACTTTGGGCTTGTCTCGTTTGAAGAAAAGGAGGCTGAGGGGCGACCTCATCGCTCTCTACAGCTTCCCGAGGAAGGGAGGTGGAGCGGGAGGTGCTGAGCTCTTCTCCCTGGTATCCAGCGATAGGGCGCGGGGGAACGGTTCAAAGCTGCGTCAAGAGAGGTTTAGACTGGACGTTAGGAAGCATTTCTTTACCGAGAAGGTGATCAAACACTGGAGCAGGCTTCCTGGAGAGGCAGTCGATGCCCCAAGCCTGTCAGCGTTTAAGAGGCATTTGGACAATGCCCTTAATAACAGGCTTTAACTTTGGTCAGCCCTGAATTGGTCAGGCAGTTGGACTAGATGATCGTTGTAGGTCCCTTCCACCTGAAACAGTCTATTCTATTCTATCCTGTACTGAACTTAAACAAAAAAAAAGCAGTTCAGGCAGTGGGAAGTGTCGAAAGCAACAGGGGAAAGCTCCAGCCAGCTGATCTGAACTAACATAAGCCATCAAACATGACTCAGTTCCTAGGAGGGGCTGCTGCTGGCAAGCCCGTGCTTCCCATCTCCCTATCAGCACCTCCTCCCCAGCCAGCGGGGCCATGGTTCAGCCAGGGATCAGCAGGCAAAGGCTACCGCGTTCAGGCTTCCTCTCCAGAGAGCATTCACTGCTACCGGGCAGACCAGTATCGTGGATTCAGTCTAGGTTCAGTCTTCCTGTTGCCAAGGTCTTCCACCTTCTGGAGGAGAAAATTCCCTCAAGCAGGAATCCCAAAGGAAGATTTTTAAGCCCGGTCCAGCCTGCAGTCTGAGTTGCTTCCCTCTTGGCTTAATTTCAGAGAGTGGAAATGTGGAGGCTTAAGTGACCAGCGAGGAATGGTTCCCGCTTACTAACGGGCATTGTATGAGTGGCATTATGCAAATACGTGGCCATCAAATCTGCGTCCACATATGCTATTGGACCTATCCTCCCTTTCTTTTCTGCTTTGAATCCTTTTGCTCCTATTTATATAACCATCAAGTTGGGTCCATCCTAATTTGTAGCTCATATGGCATTCTTATATATCCATCTCTTGCAGATATGCAAGGTTACATCTCTATTATCCAGTTATATACTCATCTGCTGCAGCCTTTTAATTAAAGAGCTTAAACACATTAAGAACCCTGAATAAGGGGAGCCTTTCAAATGCAATCACGCACCGCAGGGTACAAACCCATCTGGAATGCGCATTTCGAGAATTTATTAATTCTGCAGCACTGAGATACATTTCTCAAAGCAACAGTTGCCAGGGACATCTGCCTTTTAAAACCGACATTTCAAAGCCGATCATGATACAATCATCTCCCAGAACTAAGAATAGGATACCAGCAACTAAAACATTCTATTGCTAAAGACATACTAACTTCTCTTATCCCCGTTTCTGCCGTCCTCCCCCCTGCCAGCTTTAAGAATGTCAATTAAACCCTTGCTAATGCAGTTGACAAAAGATACAGAGGCTCTGTTTCCCACCTGGACTCACCCAAACAGAAACACGGGCCGTGAGGCCACTGTGCACAACCCAGGAGCAAATGTCAACAAACCATTACAAGGTAATCGAGGATGTGAACGCATATGCAGCCTTGAGCTGGTTCAAGCCCGTAAACGCTCTTATTCTTCCTCCCCTAATAGGTAAGATACTTCGAATTGCCCTGCATCTAAGGGCGTGCACAGAGGCGGTTACTGAGCCAGCTAACATACCTCACTGTGTTACAGGAGCTTCCTCCTGTTCTCGGTCCAAGATTCAACAGCAGTTTCGAAGCTACACGCAGCACAACTAGGGAGTACGTGAAGGGAGCAGAGACAAGAGGAGAAGCAATATCTTACACCTAGCGAACAGGATGTCCTGACAAAAACCTGTTGATTTCAAGAACCTGTTCCCCCAGTGGCCCATTTGTCTGCTTTAATTAAGCTTTTAAAAACATTCTGTACAGCCAGAAGTGCTCAATTTTCCAGAAAAATCTGCCATCACCAAACACTTCCTAAAGAATTTTCCAACAGCGTTTTCTTCCTGTTAGAAACCCTTCTTTCTTCCTTAGTTTAGTATTTAAAAAAACAACAGAACAACGCCATGGAAAAGAGAGGAGGACAGACAGTCGGTTCTAAACAGATAACGAGGTAATCAGAAAAATAAAATTAAAAGATAATCTCTTGAATGCTGAAACAAAGACGGACTAGCGCAAGGAGAAGCCACCTGTCTGGGATTCAGGCCTTACGCACGAGTCCAACACCCTGAGCACTCACCTATGAGAGGGTCCGTGACGTGCGTCCAGTCAATACAGCACTGCAGCTCCAGCTGATAGTGAGACTGAATGTAGAGGAGAAGGTGCTGGTAAAATCCTATGCCAGCAACCAAGTGAGTCCGGTACGCGCACTCCAGAGTGCTACGGCTGTGAATGTGCTGGAGGGAAGAAAAATGAGAATATGTTAATGCAGGCCGGGTAACATTCTAGGCTGGCCACCCGAGTTTTACCAGGTAGGAAGCAAGATAGCAGGTAGCTCAGCTGTAATTGGTTTTGCACAGTTCTGCACCTCCTCTTGCTCAAAAATGTTGAATTTACTATCAGTCCTAAAACGGTCCACTAAAAGTGGTATTTACTAACGGTCAACATCAAGAAGGAGAAATACTTGCTGCAACAACAACTAAATAAAACCAAGGTGTCTCGTTAGAGCACCTTCAATATATTCGGACAACCAGATCACCAGGAAAGTTCATGGCATTAGAAAATAGTGTGAATACTGTGAGTGTTTTCCAGTGGTCAGCTCTAGTAAAAACAATCGGCACTGACAAAGCCTCTTAAGACCAACGTTCTACGTGGAGATGTATGCCTTCTGAAGATGGGAAGACAAAAATTAGGCAAATTATGTTGAAATACCCCCTGCAATGGCAGCTCTCTCAGCAGCTCGTTAAAGCTTACCTGCCCACAGCTAGACAAAAAGCGCGTGTCAGCTCCCCGATTACAATTCAGGAGTGCCTGCCTTCCTGCCCTGTGTTCAGACCACAACTTCTCCAAGCAAATAAAGCTTTTAACTTGGTCTCACCCATTGCACAGCCAGAGACTTTCTCATGCCAGAGCCGTAGATACCTGCCTTTTTATTTGTTTTAATGAGCTGGATAACTTCATAGTAAACTTTTCTCCAGAGCAGTTCTTCTGCTTTTCTTCCATAATCCACTGGATGCAAGAACATCAGCTTCACACACAGCTCCCGCAGCCTGAGACAGACAGCAAAGAACTCACATTGAGCTACAGCAGCTTCAAATACAGCTGCCACTACATAAGCATGGAAAAGGAAAATCTGAATTCATTACGATGGATGAGCTAGGCCATCTGGTGATGGTACAGCTTGTATCACTCCCACACAAGAGCATCTGGAAAAGCCATACCCCTGAGCAGTTATCTTGGCTGAGCTGGCCATCGGTAACTCCCTAAATTGCAGTAATGTCAAGAACTGTCTTGACAGCTTAAAAAAATAGTAAGAAAAATCATCCCTGCTAGGCACCCTCTGACCCTGATAAAAGATTTCACACACATCTAAGAAGTTTCTTCACCAGTTTTTTTAAAGATAATTACAGGGAAGGCACTGGCCAACACGAAGACGATTTATTTGTATTACAACGACACCCAGGAAAGCCTCCAGCCACGGACTGTATGGTTAGGTGCTGTTCAAATACAGAGCTGAAATCTAGCCTCTGCTTCAAAAACCTGGAGGGATCGCAGGTCAACAGGTGCACTACAAACCGAATAATCTGTAAAACTGCAGATTCAAAACCTCCACGTGTTGCTTTGCATGGATTTTTCCCAGCCAAATATAAAAAAAAAACAAGTGCCCTGCCCAACTTACTTGTTCCTCAAGCTGATGTTCTCTGGCTTGAACACTTCTTGATACGCGGCCTTATTACCGAGGATGAGATCCAATCGATGAACGGCCTCTACCACTGCTCTGCAAGGCAACACAGAAAGAAGAGTTTCAGAATAGCAGGTCATCTGGGATTGTTTCATGAGACCTGGGATGCCTACACAGAACCATGCTAGCCTACTTAATTCCATTATTAGCAAGCCGCGTTATACCACCACACAATATTAATGGATTTCCTTTCTGCACTCTATTTTAAAAAGCTTATGGAAAGAAGAAAAAAAGCAGAGTTACGTACACTGTAATGATTTTGCTGTGAATCAGCTGTTTAATCACCAGTTATCACTGCCTGCCTGGTCAAAAATGTCAATTATTGCTACAGTAGCAAAGTCAGAAATGTCTTTGGACACCTTAGCAACTTTTAACCTCAGCACTTGAATCACGCTACACATACACTCCGATTAATTTAAACGTCTTAAACTCGATGATTAGAAAATGGATTGATTTCTAACAATTACTGTTTTGATAGGGTCAGAGTCACCACCAATTCCTGTTTCCTTACCAACTTGTTTATGAAAGAAGGCAACTCACGTCATTCTCATTTACCAAAACTTCCTGATCTTCGTTACAGTGATTCATTGATTAAAGCCCTTAAAGATCTCTCAGTGATAGGTAACAGACAGATTCAAAACCAGCCTAAAACGTAAAATTTGTTACGAGATTTTTCCCCTGAAAGCCAGCTAAAAGGCAGACCAAGCAACCTCCAAACATCTGAGTCATGCAAAAAAATACTTCTGTGAATCACTGCCCAAGACTCTCCTCCTGCAGGAGGAATGCCACACCGCGCGTAAAATCTCAAGCACTCAAAAGTTTGTAGCCGTGAACAAATCAGACTACGATTCCAGAGAAATAAAACCAGGGAGTTACAGAAGCATGGGTGCTGACAGAAAGTACCCTCATCAATATCTCACGGACAGTTCGATAAAGCAAAAAAAAAAAAAAAAATATTGACCAGCCATGTTAAACCCTTCCTAGCAAGAGAGATCATCTCTAAACCTCTTTGCCTGTATTTGAGGTCAATAAACTGACTCCTGAAATTCACTTTTCCCAGCTGTTGACTCTACATGTTCGTCTTTAAGAAATACGTCCTCCAAGCCATCCCCAGCCATTAGCTATCCAACTCCACAGGTAGTTGCTCTCCCCCTCAACTTCACATCTACCTACCTGCCATTCCTCGTTTGCTCTAATACCTTTGCTGCTCCTACTGCCGAGCCTGCCGCACACGCAGAGTTGTTTGAACAAGAAGCTGAAGACAAGCAAGATGCATTGTAAATACAGAATGAGACAGACCTGATCAGAGCAAACTTCTGCAAAGCAGAACAGTAAGATGCTGCTACCAGCCTGCTCCCCCTCCCCAACATCTCCATCATCTGCAGAATGCAAACTCCCTCACCACGCTCGCAGCACGACGCAGGGACTGAGCCTTCTTTTCGGGCACAAATGGGTGCCCGATTGAATACAGGGCACTCGCACGGCACTTGCAAGCGAGAGCATGCAAAACCGTATGCTAAGGAGGTACGCTGAAACCACCACCACTTCCTTGAAAACTACAGATATTACTGTAAAGTAACTGACGGTTTCATATACCAGCCCCTTACTAGCAAGGCAAATCTCCTTTCACAAACCCACCACACCAAAAGGAACCTGAAAAAAACAGAACATTGAGGAGCTCAACAAGCAAAAGGTCCCATTTCATGCTATGTCACGGGAAGCCTTTCACCCAAGGATAACTGGAAATCTGATTTGTTGTCAGTAAACCACAGAACCTGACAGAAGAAGAGAGGTCTAGGGAACAGGACTGTCTTACACAATGGCTTGGGAGATCAAAACACCGCAGAGATGAACCAACTTCTTCCTCGCTAATCAGGAAGAAAACCAAGAATAGAGCAAGAGACGCACAAAAGTCTGCTGCTAACCTTGATATCCACAGCCACTTCTGCTCACTAGCGTCTTTCTCACATGGCCTGAAGGTCCTTTGCAAACTCTAACAACCCTCAACAGCAAGTAAGGCAAGCGAGTAAAATGCTTTTTAGTTTATAGGTAAAAGGCAATAAGTATGAAGCGTTCATCCAAGCTCACAGCACACTGGTGAGCAGGGGAGAGAAAAAAAAAAAAAACAACAACAAGCCCCACATACACGTTTAGTTTCCCCAAAATAGATCTCCACAAAGCAGCAGGTAATAAACATATCCTTACTGCAACCTGTGATTAACGTCCTGTCACTGTATCGCTCAAAGACTCCCAGCAGGGAAGAAACAGCGTGGCTCACAGGGAACTGATTTGTTTCCTATGCAGAAGGGTGACCAGAAGAAAGGGGAACTGCTTTTTCATTTGATTCCCAGAGAGAAGTATAGGAAATCTACGATCTTCTATTCCCAAAATAGGCAGTCTCTGCATCTTCAAAATAGCTGTAAAAACGCGTTCACTGTGCAGCGAATCGGCAGCTGCTGCGTGTCTGACAGAGGCTTACATGTCCCTGACACCTCAAGGTGGGAAATGATTTCCCAGTGACTACAAGCAGCCGACACCTCGATCCAAGGACGCGGTCAGCCCTTAGGGTGGGAAGTCACACGTGCAGCGTGAACCCGTGCGCCCAAATCCTCACGTGCAAGTTAATTTGTACTGTACGGCTCAACACTGACTCCTTCTTCAATTCAGATTCCTTTATGGGCACATGGTCCAGGTTCTCACTGCTCAGCAGCTCACAGGCCAAACAAGCCTCTATTTTTTTTATACCTAAAAAAAAAAAAAAAGGGTCACGAAACCTTATCTAAGAATCCTCCTGAGTTCAGCAGTGACAGAAACACATCTTGATACTGTGCAGCATGACACCCATGAAAAGACAGGAATTACTCAAAAAGCAGTTGCCAGAACCCGCTTTCCAAGTCGCAAGCAAGCAGACAGCTATTTGGCTGCCAGCAGGATCAGTGGGTAAGAAATGTGATCAAGCAGTTAAGGAAAGCCTACTCACATGCACCAGGACTCAAATGCCTGCCAAATGTGAAGTACGGAAAAGTTTCCTTCCAGAGACTATCTGAGCAGGGACATCGGAGGGTATTTCAGCTTCCCGCAGGGTGGGAAGAATCCCGGAGGGCATCTCCCGTACAACCCTCCTTCCTACGACAGTCAGGGACGGGCACATGAAGACACTGGTTGCTTCAGCTACTTTTTATGGGTTCATAAAGAAACAGAGAGTTGGTGACTTGAAAGCAGCAAGGTTTATCTTTTAGGATGCGGGTTGCTGAGCCGTAAGGCAGAAAGCAGACCCCACGCTAACAGGTCTTCTGATCAGCAGGAGCTCGATGGTGGTGCTGGAGGAGGCAGAGGCAGGAGTAAAGAAGAATCTGCGACGGTCAGTGATGACCTGCAAGGATCCTACGTCCGCAGTGGTGAGGAAAGGGGACACGGTGAGGACAAAAAGGTACAGGGGCCAGCCTCACTTCAAAAACGTTAGGAAACGTCAACACGGGCGCTATAGACCATGCACGGATTAAAATCCAATTTAGCGTTTGTGCCTTGGGTGGCTTGAGACCATGGGCTGAATTTTACTTAGCAGTTAAGAGGCCCAATTTCGTCCCAGTACCCATTTTTATACCTGCTGGGTTTAAACGTTGCTTTCAGACAGCACATCAGAACCACAGAGGAGGCAAATCAGATGCCAGTCTATTAAAAGAACGAAGCACAGCACATCATGCCAAGCAGGGTGGAAATGGTCCAACGCAAAGTCCTCTTCAGCCACGCAGACACCGATCTATCCCTTTCCTTCTGTGCCATTAACATTCTGGGATGGGGCAAGATGGCAGCGAGAATTATTTGTCCTCTCTGTCTTTATTTAATACATCACTGCGAGCCACAGCCTCTGAGAAGCAAGACATTTCTCAGGCAAAAGAACTGCAGCCATTCATTTGTATTCTGGCATGTGTCAGTACACAAATAATACTGCCCAGAACAAGGCTGGCAGACAAGAATAGTAACGCAAAGCCCATGAGCTAACGGTTCCCCAGAATCCGGAAAAGAAATCCGTAAAATAAATCCCGTCACCCTACGCTAAAACATACGTTGTAAAACAGCACCCAGGATAATCCAGCTGCCACATTCTGAGGTGAAACTTGGGGATTATCGCTCCAGGAAGACTTAAATGGAAAAGATCAAAGAGCATCCTACGAACAGCGACGGGCAACCTCATCTCCAAGAGGACACTCTACTGGCCAACACACTTGCCAAGGACCACGGAGACCCGAGCTCAACTCCCACTGCTCTCACAAGCAGACGCAAAGCTGATCCCACGCGAGCACAGTTTACGGCTGGGACCGTGACATTCAAACATCTGTGATTCAAAGGCACTGTTTAATCCGATGGCCAAAAGTTTCCAGGGACAGTCAGCCATCACACAAAGTACAACATGCTGCTCAGAGGGCGGGAAGTTACCGCTTCATCTAACTGAACTTCAGGCTGAAACAGAGAAGAATCAACAAGAGACTGTTACGGTAGAGAGCTTGCTAAGAGCTATCAGCTACGTAGTAAGAAAATCCGCGGCCACTGCAGATATTATAAATCCTGTACTAAAATCACAATACTTACTTCCAGCTAAAAGAAGAGCCATCTCTACAAGAGTGTGGTTTTCTTTTTCTGCTCTAAAAATGCTATAAAGCAACCGCACACCTTACTCTGCCATGAAAATTTAAACAGAAAACAACCGCTTCCTTGCCTTGATGATCAATCCCATGCCTGCTCAAGGGACGTTCACTTGTGAGCTCCAGCGGCGTAGCGAGGTGCCGCTCCTCCGGTGAGCTAAGAAGCACACGCATTCCTGGTCCACTGTGACCACAAAGTAAAACACATCGTAACCCACGACGAAGGCGGTTTAAACAAAACGCGTTCTATTTCGCAAGCAGGAGCACACGCGTCCTCTCCGATCGTGCCCACCCCACCGCAGGCGGCAGTGGGCAAGACGTTACGCTGCGCTAGCTCAACCACCAGCAGATGTGGGAAGCCAGCTCTAAGATCAAATGGGGCATCTCAATGCAACAGCAGATACAGAGCTCCGCAGCCCTGGAGGCGCCTCCAGCACGACAACGCAGCCCACACCTCCGGTAATCCAAGCCATTGTGGTTTATCACTGACCTTGCAATAAGAAAAAGAAACGCACCTAATATAACTTCAAAGTGGAGGGAACGTGCTTGTACGAAGCGCATCACGGAAACAAACAAATCCTAGTAACTACCGCTCAAAGCCGCTATTACTGCTTTGGGCTTTTGGGCAAGGATCTTGCCAGGTTTCTTGGAGGGAGGGAAGCCTTGCCCTGTTTTAGAGGAGGGCAGTGAGGTTCCACGAGATGAAAGGACATGCTCAATGTCACCGAGCAAGTCAGCAAGGCAAAAAGAAAATGGACCCTGACATAAAATCCATCTCTTGCCTTCGTCATTTTGCTCATCTTCGCAACCACGTTGTCGCTGCTGGAACTCCGCTATGAATCCGCTTTACTGATGGAGAAACCGAGACAGAAGGGGACAATTTCTGGGCCACACTCACAAAACAAGTCATCAGCAGAGCAGAGGCCAGGCACCTCAGCCCTGCGGGGCTGAGCTGGCCAAGGCCATCATTATTTCCCGAATCTCGTCTTCTGACGCTATTTCCAACGTACAGTGCAGAGATGTAAGCGAGTGGACTCCCAGGGAGTGTTTTACTGGGTAGATCTGCAGCTAGAGCAGTCTTGCCCTCCATACAGCAGGAAAGTGTCGTGGCTCAAGCCCCTGCTCATCACACCCTCTTCTCCAGCACTTCCCACATAATCCCTGTCTACTGCCAATGCCAAGGACCCCTTCTCCAGCCCCCCTCTCCCCGGATGCGCCCCACATCTTGCCCTTATCCCACTGCATCCCCACACCTCCTTCCCCCTCAGCCCCCATCATCTCCTACCCCACCTCCCGGAATCCCGCACAACTCCTTCCCCCATCCGCCACGTCCGGACCCATCTCCCTGGGTCCCCTTCTTACCCTCCCGCCTGCCTTCCCCCCCCCCCCCCACTGTTCTCCCATCTTGCCTGGATCCCCCACAGCTCCCTCCCCCACCACCCCTTGTTTTCATTCATCTCCCCTGGATCCCCCACACCCCTTTTTCACCAGGGCCGCCCCCCGCCCCGTGTATTGCTCATCTCCTCTGGATCCCACACAACCCCCTTCCCCCCAGCCCTCCCTAAATCTCCCCCTTCTCCTTTCCCTCAGCACTGCCCACTTCCTCTGGATTGCCCCCAATTTCTCCACCTCAATCTTCCCTCAATTCCACCATCCCCTTCCCCTGCTTCCCCCAGTCTTCCCTAAATCCCACCATCTCCTTACCCCATCCTTCCTTTCCTGAATATCCCCCCAGTCTCCCCTGGATTCCTCCCCTCCCCGGGTTCCCCTCCAATCTCCCCTGGATCCTCCCCATCCCCTTCCCCCCGTTAATCCCCAGTCTTCCCTTGATCCTGCCATCTCCTTCCCCAGCCCCCTTAAATCTTCCCTGACCACTTTGCCCATCTCCTTCCCCTCAGTCTCCCCTAAATCCCAATCCCCTCCGCCTTGGTCCTCCCCGGTCTCCTCTGGGTGCCCCCCCCATCCCCTTCGCCCCTCTCACCCCCAATCTCCCCCGGATCCTCCCCCTCTCCCTCCCCCCCCAAGCTCCCCCGGTTCCCTCCCCATCCCCTTCCCCCGGGCCCCCCGATCGCCCCCAACCCCCTCCGGACCCCGCCCCGCCTCCTGCCGTCCCTCTGGTCCCCCCAGCTCCCCCGGGCCCCCTCACCCCCTTCCCCGCTCCCCTCACCCCTCATCCTCCCCTCCCCCGCCGCCCCTCTCCTCACCGGTACAGCCGCTTGGTGTGCAGCACCTTGGCCTCCGGTTCGCCGCTCTCACCGCTGGCCCCGCCGCCCTGGCTCATGGCGCCCGGTGAGGGCAGGGCAAGGCAAGGCCCGGCCGAGGCCCTCCGCCCCCTCAGCACCGGCCCCGCCGCCCCGCCGCTCCCCGCCGCCGCCGCCGCCCCCGGCCCCGCTCGGCCGCCATGGCTGCGCGGCTGCCCCCTGCCCCGCGCCGCTCTCGCGAGACTTCCAGCGAGACGGGAGAGCGGCGGGCAAACATGGCGGCGGCGGGGCCGGCCTCACCTCGCGAGAGTTTACCCTCTCGCCGCGCCAACACTTAGTGCTGGCAACATGGCGGCTGCGCGGCGTCATCTCGCGAGAGTTCCCCCCTACCCTTACGCACACGCACGGCGGCCGCGCCAGCACTTAGTGCTGGCAACATGGCGGCCGCGCCGGCCTCAGTCAACGAGCTCTGTTGGTCGCCCACGGGCGGCGGGGCTGGTGGCCGGAGCCGGGCCTGAGGGGTTCCCGCTGTGGCCTGCTGGGCCCTCCCTATGGTTGCCCCACGCCATGGGCCCGGCAGGAGCTGTGGGGCAGGTGTCCCTCTCCCTTGGTGCCTCAGGGCCGCTGGGACCCCTGTGGGGGCTCCAACGGGGGCCGCCCTCCGTCGTTGTGGGGGCCACGAGCGGCCCAGCGGGAGGGAACGGCGGGAGGAATCCCTCCCCGGTCCCGGGAATCCCTTCGTGCCCTCGTGTAGCACGAAGGCCTGGTGCTGCGGGCTGGGGCTCCCCAGGGCCCCCCGTCCCTTGGGTGCTTCACCTCCTCAGCACGGCCGCGGCTCTCACAGGAGCAGCCATGGCCGATGAGCTCTGGGGCTTCTCCTTCTCTGCCAGGCCCTGGCCCTGCTGCCAGCCCTCCCAGCACAGAAACCCCCTGTCCGGGGCCGTGCTGCCCTGTGCTTGCCCCTCCGTGGCGGCTGTCCCTGAGGACGCGGGACACGGGATCGGGAGCCTCCTGGGGCGAGGCTGCTGCGCCTGCCCCTTTCCGCCCAGCCCCACCTTAGCTGGTTAAACAGGTTTGAAGTCCAGACGGCGGAGAGACGGTGGAAGCGTTTCGCAGGCTCCCAGCAGGGCTGCCGCCGCGCGGCCCCCAGCCCCATGGCCCCCCGCCTCTCTCCAAGTAAGTCTCGCAGCGAGGGGAGCCAGGCGCCAGCTTCCTCCCGTGTCCCACGGGGTGATGAGGGAGCGGGGCTGGGAGAGGGGAGAGAGAGGGGTGCGAGGCCCAGGAAGCTGCTTCAGCCATGCTCCCTTGTGCAGACCTTAGACGAAGCCCCGTGCCACTCTGTGCCTCAGTTTCCCCATGCCTGCGGCCAGGCCAGGGCTCCTTCTGGGGGTGCAGGGATGAATGTGCCCAGAAGGGAGAGAGAGATTTTCATTGCAGGAGGCTCCCGTGCCCGCAGCCAGCAACACCTGGGACGGGCTAAGAGACGGGGATCCCCTGCTGAGAGGGAAAAATGTGAGATTTCGGCCTGGATCTCCTGCTCCCCCACAGCAAGCGGCACCCAGCAGCCTCCTGTGCCCGCCCCAGGTCGGTCTCAGCCACAAGAGGCAGCAAATCTGTCCCGTCCTGGCTTTAGCTGTGGTTCCTAGATGCGGCCTGCCTGGCTCTCCCCAGGTATCGGGGCTTGGCTGATGCTGGCACGGAGCCACAGGTGGAGCCGGGCAGTGTCCAGCTCCCCCGAGTCACAGGGCTCACGCCCAGCCAGAAACCCCGGGACGTTTGGCCGGGTGGGGAAGCAATTCCCAGGCTGCCCCCGTTTTGCAGCCAGACCCGCGCACCCGGGGCTGATCAGGCGCCCAGCTCTGGGCAATGGTGCCCGCACGCATGGTGCCACATGCCCTGATCCCGCTGCCGTGGGCTGGGAGCACTGGCAGGGCGGGAGAGCACGGAGACGCTGGGCTCTGCTTTCCCCTAACAGCGGACGGGCGGGCAGGTGATGAGGACCCCGGGGGTGGCGGCTGCCGATTCGCATCCCGTGTTGCGACTGGGGCTGTGTGCACGACCCCAAACCTCATTTCTGATGGGTTTTTGTCTGTCTCCTTTCTCCTGGCGCAGGGTGAAGCGGAAGGGACGGGAACCTCGTCCCCTCCTGACACCCCAGAACACAGGAGCGTTTCTTGCCAGCCCCCAGCAGTACTGAGCCGGCCTCTCTCATGGCTGCCGCTGACTCCGTCCTGCCCCCGGAGGAGGTGGCTTTGCTGGAGCTGGGGAAGGTGGCCCCGGCCACCCCCCTGGACAAGGTGCCACCAGCCCCGGTTGAACACCCGGAGGACCCTGATGCCACCCTGCCGTGGGACCGGTGCCAGCACAGCGCCCGGGGCCAGCCGGAGCCCGTGGAGCCAAAGAGGCGCTCAAGTCCTGAAGGGGGCCGCGAAGACCCCGAGGAGGCTGCTGTCACCAGCCCCCCAGCCGAGGCCGAAGATGAGGAAGCCCCTGGGCTGCCCGTGATGGCGACCCATGTCTTTGTGCCCATCGACCCACAGTGCATTGAGCGGACACCCGGCAAGCAGAAGAAGGAACCCACCCCGTGGCCGCGGGAGGAGGGCAAGGGGGGCTACATCCCCCACAGCGACAGACCCGACGGCCTCCGCCAGAAGCAGGTCTTCCTTCCCATCAGCCCCTCGTGCTACAGGGACCCCCCGGGCTTCGAGGGGCGAGCGGCCAAGCCGCTGACCAAGGGGCCGCGGTGCCCATGCGCCAGGGACTGCGGCGCCGGCAACCTCAAAGCCGTGGCTTCGGTGGCGGGGGCCCTGCTCTTCTGCCCCTGCCTCATCTACGGCGCCTACGTCTTCCTGCCTTTTGATGCCCCGCTGCTGCCCACCGTCAGCGCCCGCCTGGTCTACACGCTGCGCTGCACCGCCTTTGCCACATTCCCCATCGTTCTGGGTGAGCCCTGGGGTTGGCGTGCAAAGCCCCTCGCCCCCGTCGCTGGGCTGCGTTATCCCCGGGGCAGCGGGGGCTGTGGGGAGCGGTGAGCAAAGCCGGGGCTGAGCTCTTCGCGGCTCCATCGCTCCCACCAGGAGCCGCAGACTGAGTTTTTCCTACCCTCTTCCCACCCTGTCGCGTCTCTCGCTGCTCCTCCCCCAGCCCTCGGGCCCCAGCGCTGGTTTTCACTGGGCACCCGCTCAGCCCCTCTCTCTGCCCCCCAGGGATGATCGTCAGCGGCATCTCCCGCCTCTGCCTCTCCGCACTGGAGCCCTTCGGGGAGCTGCAGCGGGAGATGGAGATCCACCGCACCTACGTCTCCCAGTCCATCCATCTCTTCATCCTCTACTTCTTCAACATGGCTGTGCTGGCCACCTACCTCCCCCAGGAGGCCCTCAAGCTCATCCCCCTGCTCACGGGGCTTTTTGCCATCTCCCGGTAAGTGACTCCTTTACTCTACCTGGGCTGCGGCAGCGCCCAGGGTGCAAACGGGGTCTGTCAGCGCTGCCAAACACCACGCCTCGGTGCAAACTCTGGCAGCGCCTTGCCCAGCCAATGACGGGCAGGAAAGCCGGCAGAGGGGAAGGGTTGCTCCATCCCTCATCCCGCAGCGGCCGTGCCTGGCAAACCCTTGCGGGGGTCAGAACCCCTGAGCGAAGCTGGGTGCCGGCCCCAAGGCATCGCCCTCGCTGATCCCGTGCCTCTCTGCCCTCTCCAGGTTGATTTACTGGCTGTCGTACGCCATCGGGCGCTCCTTCCGCGCCTTCGGCTTCAGCATGACCTTCCTGCCCCTCCTGGCCATGCTACTCTGGAACCTTTACAGCATGTTCATCCTGGAGCCCGAAAACCTCCTTGCTGTGGCAGCGCCGAAGCCCGAGGACGGCTCCAAGGACGGCGGAGCCAAACTCCGGTACTGGGGGTGAGGGAGGCCCCGGGGAGATGGGGTGCCTGGACCCCACGGTGCAGAGGGGCTGAGCCCTCCTCACTGCCCTGCCGGTGGAGGGGTGCGGGCAGATCTGGCTGGGCCCCTGCTCCCTGCCCAGACCCGGCAAGGTTTTGCTGGGTGCCCAGGGTTGATAGAGCTAAGCTGTAAAACCCTCTGCACTGGGAGCTGCCTGCAGGAGGGCCAACAGGGCCTGGAGCAAGACCCAGCGAAGCCCATTCCACGAGGATGGGTTGGGATGGGATTTGCCTCACCTCCCGCTGGAGCTGGCTTTGCCCAATAAAGCCCTGCACCAAGTGGCTCTGTGGCTGCTTTGGGGAGGGTGGGTTAAATTCCCCTAGGAATCGCTGCTGCCAGGACCCGTAGCTTCGCCCACGGGATGCCATCATCCAGCCCCAAAGCGATGTTTCCCCCAAACCGATGTTTCCCCCAACTCCATCTCCCAGCGCTGCAACAGCCGCACCCCAGCTCCTGGGTCCCTGCATGGCGGCGTGGCCAGTCCCGCCCAGCTCGGCCCTCCTCCTCCTCTTCCTCCTGGCAGAGGTTCAGCACCCGATTCACAAACCAGTTGGAGCCCTGCCCCAAGGAGGGACATGGGGAGAAGCCGGGATGGGTGAGATGGCAGCGGGCTCGCCGCTGCCTAGGGCTGGGGACGGCCGATCCCCCCCAGGACGGGCACCCAGCCTGCACCCCTCAGCTCCTCTGCAGACACGGAGGGACCCCAGGGAGTCCAGCCCCATGCAAGTCCGATTCTCTCAGTTCTCCGATTCTCTCAGTTCTCCGATTCTCGGGCATAACCCAAACCAGTTAAAAATCCACCAAATAAAGGGAAAGTCCCTCCATCCTTCCATCTGCCACGTGTTCGGCTTGTCCCGCCTCCCGTCCCCGACGGCTGCGTCACGGGAGCAGTTCACCCACTGCAGCCCAGGTCAGTCAGCGAACGGGAACCGTCCGACCCTTTCAAATGCGCTTCTCTGCAGGGACAGGGCCCACGGCCAGGGCTCACGCTGACCCCACGGCTCGTAGGCAGAACCACCCCAGAGCACCAGGAGCTGCCGCGGGGCACGAGTCAGGCCAGGGGCAGGGAGCCTCCCTCCTCTCAGAGGCCTGGTTTCGAACCTTGGCTCCTGCCGAGTTCCCTTTAATCCCCGCAAGGCCCGAGAGCTGCTCTCCTCGCGCTCGCCCGTAGCGCGGTGTTTCCACAGGAAACTGCTCTTAGAAATCCACTTTATTTGGTCAAAGACGAGTCAGTGATGGAGAAGATGAAAACGCAGCACGCCCCTAAGCGACGCCGTACCTCTGCAAACACCGAGCAGCCACGGACCACGCTTGCCCCGTGGCTTCAAGCACCTGGATAGCACCTCTGAGCCAGCCCTGCGGAGTCAGCGGCCGCAGCTAACAGAGAGCAAGGCTGGATCAGCCCTGTACGGGCTGACAGGACGTACCTGAGCTCAAGAAGCTGCTGCAAAGCAGCACTGGGTTTCCCTCTTGTACCAGCGGCCCTCACCGCACAGCAGAAAGTGCCTGTTGGGGACCGAGGAGTCCGTGAGCCCCAGCTGGGTGGAGGGGGGCTGTTGTGGGATGCCCCCAGCACAGCGAGAAGCAGCAAGGCACCCTGCACGCTGGCAGGAGCGGTACTGGTCCCCAGCCCTGTCCTCCAGCCCCTGCTCCTGGCTTGGAGCCACCCAAAGAACCCTGGAGCGCTCTGGAAGCAGCACAGGACAGGGCACAGCCAGTCCCAGCTTTGCTTGGCTGCAGACAGGGCAAGAGTGGTTTTATCCCTTGGGAGAAGGAGGATCGTTCCACGGCTCAAGGCAACCCTGACAGCTCCCCCCGGTCACTTCCCTGGGCTGGATGGATCAGGAAAAAACAGAGGAAGAAGTGTAATCAGACGCGGGATCTGGGCAGGAGGAGGGAGCAGGACAGAGGGATACGTGACGTGGGCAACTGCTGCAGATGTTGCCCTGGTCCCCTCCGAGTCTGGACTGTGGGGACGAAGGGGAAGAGAGGAGATTGGAGCCCCTGCAGCAGCCGCGGGCATTTCCTGGTGACAAGAGAGAGCCAAGAGACCCCGGGGGTCTCTCCGGGGACTGTTGCAGTCAGTTGATGGGCTCGTACTCGGAGTACCGCTTCCTCTGGGCAAAGAGGACGACGCAGCTGCCCACCAGGAGCATCACCATGGGGGTGCCCAGCGCCACGGCCATGATGGAGATGACGAGGGGGGAGAAGGTGTCCTTGGGGGGCTGCCCGAAGCCCAGCAGTGCCGACCTGCAGGAGGGGATGGGAGAAATCAGCCACGGAGACGGGGATCAGCTGTGTCCCACAGGTGGAATATCTGGGGCTTCCTACCCCGATAGGGTCAGGTCAAGATTTCTTGGCAGGATCCCACATGGGGCAGGAGAGGGGAGGGGGGAGAGGATCATGGAATCGTTTAGCTTGGAAAAGCCCTTTAAGCTCATCGAGTCCAACCGTTAACCCAGCGCTGCCAAGGCCACCACTGAACCATGTCCCTGAGCACCACATCTCCCCGGCTTTTAAATCCCTCCAGGGGTGGGGACTCAGCCCCTGCCCTGGGCAGCCTGGGCCAGGGCCTGACAGCCCTTTGGGGAAGGAATTTTCCCTAATACCCAACCCAACCCTGCCCTGGCGCAGCTTGAGGCCGTTCCCTCTCGTCCCAGCGCTTGTTCCTGGGGAGAAGAGACCGACCCCCCCGGCTCCAGCCTCCTTTCAGGCAGCTGCAGAGAGCGATGAGGGCTCCCCTCAGCCTCCTCTTCTCCAGGCTGAGGCCCCCCAGCTCCCCCAGCCGCTCCTCCCCAGCCTTGGGCTCCAGCCCCTGCCCCAGCCTCGCTGCCCTGCTCTGGCCACGCTCCAGCCCCTCCGTGGCCGCCTTGGGGTGAGGGGCCCAGCGCTGAGCACAGCATTCGAGGGGCGGCCTCACCAGTGCCCAGCACAGGGGGACGATCCCTGCCCTGCTCCTGCTGGCCACACCGTTCCCGATACAAGCCAGGATGCCACTGGCCCTCTTGGCCACCTGGGCACGCTGCTGGCTCCTGTTCAGCGGCTGGCGACCAGCACCCCCAGGCCCTTTCCCCCGGGCAGCTCCCAGCCGCTCTCCCCACGCCTCAGCGGTGCCCGGGGTTGTGGTGCCCCCAGTGCAGGACCCGGCCCTGAGCCTGGCTGCCCCTCACCCTGTGGCCTGGGCCCATCGCCCCAGCCTGGCCAGGGCCCTCTGCAGAGCCTCCCTCCCTCCAGCAGATCAACGCTCCCCCCGACTGGGTGTCCTCTGCAAACCGACTGAGGGTGCCCTCGATCCCCTCCTCCAGATCATCGATAAAGATATGAAACAGAACCGGCCCCGGCACTGAGTGCATCAATAAACTGCAAAACTCCTTGCTACAGGATCGTAGGAAAACACAGACTTTTGAAAGGGGATCGTTATTAAACAGAGACACCCTCTAACCTCGCAGTTCCCCAAGCTGCAAGCTGTTAGGGGCTGGGAGAGCATTGTTTCACGCGCAGCGGGCCCCACTCACCAGCTAAGGTAGCGCTTCTCCTGGTAAACCTTTCCCTCCTCTCCCCCGAAGGAGATGTTGATGGCGCTGACGGTGTAGGTGCTGCCTACGCTCTCCCCAAAGTAGGCGCGGACGATGCTGGACGCGGGCAGGGTCCAGTTGGCTGCTTGCAGGCCGTGAGACCGGCACTGGATGCTGTCCTCGCGCCTGGGGGTCTGGGAGCCGTAGGCTGTCGCCTTCCACTGCAGGAAGCTGAGCGTGGAGCTGTCGTTTTGGGACTCGGCTTCCAGGGAGAGCATCTGGTGGTGAAGCGAGGACCAGAGATGGTCTCCATGCCAGGGTGAGGAGCCACGGGTCGCCCCAGATCCCCCTCACCCTCCTTCCTGCAGCCGGGGACACCCCCAAGCCCGGCGCTCACCTCGAAGATGGTGGGAGTGTACTCGTCGTCGATGGAGCGCGCCGAGCGCAGCTTCTGCACCACCCCGCTCTCCTCCACCGTGGCCACCTCCAGCGCGAATCGGGAGCCGTTGCCCCGCGGAGCCACCCCAGCCAGGACAAACTCCACTTTAGAGCTGTTTGCCGTGTGCAGGAGGCTGGGCAGTGGCCCGTCACGGCCACTAGCCTCATAGGCCGTCACCTGCAGGGGACACAGGTCAGAGGGACAGCACGATCACCGCTCGGGACACCGAGGAGCAACATTCCCTCTCTAGAAGGTGCTTTGGACGCGGCATTCGCTGCGTTCTCCCTACGGCGTGCCGGCGCGGTACAGCCCCCCTCTCTGCCCCCATGGACCTACCCGAAACGCCAGGCTGCCGTTGGAGAAGCTGCCACCGGGGTCAGCGGCCGGGATGCCCGTGAACTCGGCCGTCAGGGCCGTGTGGTTCAGCGTGCGATTGATGCTGTCCCAGGAAAAGTCGGCCAGGTCGTACGTGGGGTAGAAGAGCTCTTCCAGTGTTTTGGCCTCGCTGTACTCAAACACCTAGGGAGAACCACAGAATCGTTTGGGTTGGAAAAGCTCTTTAAGCTCATCAGGTCCAACCGTTAACCCAGCGCTGCCGAGGCCACCACTGAACCATGTCCCCAAGCACCACATCTCCCGGCTTTTAAATCCCTCCAGGGGTGGGGACTCAGCCCCTGCCCTGGGCAGCCTGGGCCAGGGCCTGACAGCCCTTTCCGGGAAGGAATTTTCCCTAATACCCAACCCAACCCTGCCCTGGCGCAGCTTGAGGCCGTTCCCTCTCGTCCCAGCGCTTGTTCCTGGGGAGAAGAGACCGACCGCCCCCGGCTCCAGCCTCCTTTCAGGCCGTTGCAGAGAGCGATGAGGGCTCCCCTCAGCCTCCTCCTCTCCAGGCTGAGCAGGGGAGAGGGGCCGGGAGCCACCAGCAGCTGCCGTGGACACCAACCACCGCGCTGTGCTGCGGGCCACGGGCTGCCGCCGCCCCCGGGCAGAGGAAGGGGACCAGAAAGGAGCTGCCTTGGCCGAACAGCTCAAGGCACCATCGCAGCTCAAGGCAGAGCAGGGCGGGACACGCGAGGGGCCGTTTCGCCGCAGCTGGGACCCGCTCTGCCCCAAGCGACCCCCCCGCGTCCCCTCCAGCACGGGGCTCCCGGTGCAGGGCCACCTTCCTCAGCGGTACCTTGGTGAAGACAACGGCAGCGGAGTAGACAACGCTGCTGGGAGGGTCGATCCAGATGGCGCCCGCGGGAGCGGGCGAGAGCAGCTGGGTCCAGTTGACGCGCAGGGCGCTGCTCCCGCTCTGCGTAGCCACCAGCAGCACCGCGGGGGCCCCGATGCTGCTCCAGACGTAGTGCAGGGTGTCGGCGGGCCCCGCCGCCCGCACGTGAAGGAGGTTGACGGAGGAGTTGTTCCAGCCCGGGTTGTACTGCATCGACACCTGCAGAGGAAGGTGGGACTCACGGGGGACTCGGTCCCAGCGCGGGACAGTTCCAAGCGCGTGGCGGCCTGGGGACGCGCAGCCCCGGCCCGCGAAGCTCGGCGTCCCTGGGAGCCGCGGAGGTGACGAAGCCCAGCCACGGCCCACGTGAAGCCCCGCCGTGGCCCACACAAAGCCCTGCTGCAGCCCACGTGAAGCTCGGCGTCCCTGGGAGCCACAGAGGCGACAAAACCCAGCCACGGCCCATGTGAAGCCCCGCCGCGGCCCCCACGAAGCTCAGCGTCCCTGGGAGCCGCAGAGGTGATGAAGCCCCGCCGCGGCCCCCACGAAGCTCGGTGTCCCTGGGAGCCGCGGAGGCGACGAAGCCCCGCCGTGGCCCACGTGGAGCTCGGCGTCCCTGGGAGCCGCGGCCCAGGCGAAGCCCCGCCGCGGCCCCCGCGTTGCTGAAGCAGCTCGGTCAGCGTTTGACACCCGGCTCTTTCGCAACAGCTTTCCGGCAGCGAGGCGCTGCCCTGCCCGCAGCCGCCGATCCCCCGCCGAGCCCGGGCCGGGGCTGGGGAGGGAGGGAGGGAGGCGGCGGCGGGGCGGGCTCCCTCCAGCTCCGGCCTGAGCCCCGGGGCGGGGATTTGCTCGGTGCGGGGCCCCGCGGAAGCCCCTTCTCCGCCCCGAACCCCGCACGTTTGGGCCGCACCACCGGTCCCGGCCCCGCGCAGGATCGGGCCCCCCCAGGCTCCCGCCCGGGCGCTCTGCGGGGCACGGCGGGGGGTGCGCGGGGGCCCGGCCCGGCCCCGCACACGGCCGAGCCCCGGTGCCCCCCCCCCGGTGCCCCCGCTCACCTCCCGGCCGCCGGCCCGGCCCCCCGCCGCCAGCAGCGCCGCCAGCCGCAGCAGGGCGTTGGCCGCCATCTTGCGAGCCCACCCGCTCACGTGACCGCGCGGGGACCGCACCCCCCCCCCCTTAAAGGAACCGCGCGGAAGACTCTTAAAGGAGCCGCCGCCCTCCAAAAAGATTTTGGGGGTGGAGGGAAAATCGCGTCCCGGCCCAGAGCTCCCTGGCGGCACCGGGCCCTGGGGGGAGGCTTCCACCCCTCCTCCCTGACCGGCAGGAAACGCGCAAAAGGAGAGAAACGCCGTGTTTTATTCTTGAGGCAAACAGCAACGAGTTAAATTAAGCATCAGCAGCGACACTTGGGGGAGAGATGCGCCCTCTCCCCACCTTCGGGGGTTTCTTTTTTCCCCCCCCCATCCCTCCCCACAGCCTTCAAAACTTTTCCCCAGCTCAGCCTGCGGCCTGGGTCGTTCCCTCCAGCTCTTCCCCGGGGCCGAGGCCCAGGCGCCTGGATCTTCCCCGCGCTGACTCCATCCCTCTCATTCCTGGGCCGCCTCCGGCGCGGCGGGCTGCTTGCTTTGATCGTCGCCCTTCTTTTTGTGCCCCGAAACAATGTCATCGATGCGGAGGAGGAGAACGGCAGTCTGGGGAGAAACCCCGGACCGGGGGCTAGTCAGGAGCTCAGCGCAAGGAATAAAGCCCAAGCGACCCGGCTTTCACGCCAAAGCACCCCCCGCCTTGCACGAAACGATTAAATTACGCGGCAACGCAGCACCGCGGAGAGGACACGGCGCCCGTCAAAGGCGGGCGGGAGCCGTCGGTGGACGCCCCGCGGATCCAGCGGATCACCAGAACGGGACGCGGCCCCGCTCCGAGCAACCGCCTTGATCTACCGGCGGCGAGCAAACGCCCAAAATGGGATCTTTTAGCAAGGGGAGGGCAGCTCGGGGAGGCCGCGCAGACGAGCCGAAGGGCAGGAGCTCCCCGGGCCACAGCTGGATTCCAGCACCTTGCCGGCACCGAATTCCCTGGTCAGGGTGCCGGCTGGCGCTGGGAGCAGCCCATCCTTGCGAGACCAACCCGTCCGCAGGGTTTGCGGGAAAAGGTGGGATTAAACACCACGAATTTTAGCCACGGGATCAAAAACCAACCCCGCTGAAAGCCCGAGCTCCCGGGGTGCCGCATCCCTTAGCGAGCCCAAACGCCGGCAGGCGCCATGCTCGGCCTGCGGTGCTTACCCAAAAGTAACGTTCCCTTCTCCCCAAAGGACATCCTCCCCCCTCTCTCCTTACCTCCACCGCCGTTTTGTAGGTCTGCAATTTGACGGCTAAAGGCTCCCAGATCCCCAGGTCCTTCATATCCACCAGGGCTCCGGTCTCCCCGTTGACGCCCCACGTCTGGCTGCCCTCCTGCGCGTGTTTGGCCTGGAAGCAGAAGGGCAGGTCACCCCCGAGGGAGCCCGGCGACAGGTTCACCTTCTGGCAACTCCAACCGATCGCGGGCTCGGGAAACCAGTAAAAGGTCATGAGAATTTTCTCGGTTTGGGAGTTTATACAAGAGCATGGCACTGAGCACCACTTGTGTCAGAGTGGGAGACGCGCTCGCTCTCTCATGCCACCCAATCCCATCGGAAAGGAAGATTTTGATTTTGTTCACCCTCAGGGTTTTCTTGTTTTGTTTTGAAACTCTGTGTCCCGGTTTCAGCTGGGATAGAGTTAATTTTCTTCTTTTTGTCTGTACCACGACACTCTGGTACCTCAAACCAGCTACTGAATTCCATTTTCAGGCTTTCAAATTTGGCACAAAACCTCCGTAAAAACGTTTGCAGCGCAGCTAACGCAAAAAAAACCCCAACAACAGTCTTTCAATCACCTTCAACGGGTCGGTTACTTCAACGCAGCTTTGCTTTAGTGTAAAAGCCTACGACTAATTAAAAAGCTGCGCCCTCAGCGGCCCGACGAGCTAGGGAAGGACGACAGGAAGGGGCTGAAGCTCCGCAGATGACCCCGCGCCACGCGCCTTACCCTCAGCGAGGTCAGCACGCGGATGGTACTGGCACCGCAGTTCTGGATCAGCGTTCGGGGAATGACTTCCAGAGCCTGGGCTACCGCGCGGTAGGGCCACTGCTCCACACCCGTCATGCCCTTGGATTTCTCCGTCAGCGCGTGGGAAACGGCCATTTCGGTAGCTCCCCCTCCCGGCACCAGCTGCGGGTCGATGAGGACGTTGCGACACACCTGCATGGCGTCCTGAAGGTTGCGCTCTACCTCCTGCAACAGGCGTTAAAACCAGAGATTTATGGGTTGTAGGGAAGCGTAGCGCACTACCAGCTGGAAGCGCGGCCTGCCGGGCTGGATCCTCCGCAGTACGCAGGCGTCGCCTTCGCTGTACGGCACAGCCCACGGGACGGGAATTCTTTGTCGCTCCAGAACCCAAAGTGAAACTCGTGCTTGCTTCATCCGCATGCAACAGCTGCTCCGAAGGAAGCAATGACTTCTTGACACCAAGAAGGTGGCCAGGACAGGAGGGGAAGCATGTAATAATAAAATAAGTAATAAAAATAACACGTAATAACTTACTGCTAGGATTTCCTTGCTGGCTCCACGCAGAATGATAGTGCAAGCCTTGGGGTCTTTGCAATCAGTGATGAAAGCAAAATACTCATCTCCTATTTTTTTAACTTCAAAGAGCCTGGCTCCGGTTCCCACGTCCTCCTCCCGCAGCTCATCCGTGCGGCTCACAATGCGAGCTCCGCAGGCCCTAGCACACGAACACCCCTCAAGTTAGACGCTCACAAAGAAGAACCGGGGAGAAAGGGCGAGACGAGAACGAAAACGCGGTGCCACGGGCGGGCAGAACGGGCTGCGGCGAGGAGACGCGGTTACCTGGCGATCCGGTTGTTGTCCGTCTTTCTGACTCTGCGGATCGCGGTGATGTTGGCTTTCATCAGGTAGTGTTGGGCCAAGTCTGAAATCAGGTTTGCGCCATTTTATTGATGAATCAGCGGTATCGTGACAAACTTTGCGTGTCTTTAAAGTAAAAAGGGTTATGGAAAGAAAAACCTAAATGTGGCTTCTTAAAACCTAATTGTGGCTTCTTAAACCAAGCTGCAAGGCAAAACTGCAGCGCAGCTTTCCGTGGTTTGCTAGACTTGGCCTCGCTGATATTTTGATATCATTTCCAAATGCTGGAAGAGCAAAACATTATTTTAAGTGTCCACGTTCACAAGGCAACCTCGAGAACCAACTTCAATGCCCGCAACGCAGAACTATTTGCTAGAAAGCTAAAAAACCAAACCAGGGTCAAAATCAGGTTTGTGGGGGATTTTTGTGAGGGTTTTTTGGGGGGTTTGGGGTTTTTTTTGAAGTTACTGAAAAGTGCATTTAACACAGCAAGACCCTTACTAAGATGAATTCAACACAAAGAAGGATGACACATGTCATTACCAGAAATTCCTTTCTCTGTGATGACCAGATCTGGCTTGACTCTCATCAGATCCTCGCAGATCTGCTGAATGTACTCTTCCTCCATCTGCAGGATGCGGGCAAAGTCTTCCTCCCGCGTTATTTCGATATCGGTCTGCACAGAAAGAGGTGTAAATATCTTCCTGTATTCCTCCCATCCCTTCGCTGAGTAAGACACAGATCCCCTGGCCTGAGTGATCTTAACTCCTCCAGCATTGCCTGGGGGAGAGTTAAGGAGAACCACGCCACCAAAAATACCGGCGACAAACCGGGACACGGCGGCAGTTTAACGTTAGTGTCAATTAAAGCACAGAAATATTTGGCTCTTGACCATCACTTAAGATACACAAATCACCGTCGCTGCTTCAGTGACCAAAAGCTATGTAAATATATTTTATAAAAAGATACTTTTTTTTTTTTTTTCTACCTTTTTCTCCAGGGCACCGACCCCCCAGCAGAATTAGCCTATACATGCAAAAGGTCTCTGAAAGGCACAACACGAAGAGAGCCTTTTGCCACTCGTGCTTTTAACTACCAGGATTCCTTCACTTCGCTCATCTTCAATCCAAAGTTGCGGACATCTCCAATAGGAGTTGGGCCTCTAACAGAACACGGGCCTGGCAAAGAGCAAAGTCAGGACCCTGAACTTTAGAAAAGCAAACTTTCAACTGTTTAAAGATTTAATGGATGAGATCCCCTTGGGAAACTGTCCTTAAGGACAAAGGAACGGAACAGAGCTGGCAACTCTCTAAGGACACTTTTGGAGCGCAAGAACTCTCCATCCCCCTGCGTAAGAAATCAGGCAGGGCAAGAAGGAAAGCGGTGTGGCTGAGCAAGGCCCTCCTCCTCAGCCTGAGGTGTAAGAAGGAAAGGCACAGCCAGGGGAAGCAGGGACACGGAGCCCGGGGGGAGCGCAGGGAAACGGCTAGGACACGTAGGGATGCGATCAGGAAGGCCAAGGCACAGAGGGAGCAGAAATTGGCAAGGGATGTGAAGAATAATAAGAAGGGGTTCTGTAAGCACATGAGTCAGACTCTTTATAAGGGCAGACAGCGATAGGACAAGGGGGAAGGGTTTCAAACTGAAAGAGGGGAAATTTAGATTAGACGTTAGGAAAAAATTCTTTACTCGGAGCGTGGCGAGGCGCTGGCGCAGGCTGCCCCGAGAGGCTGCGGACGCCCCGTCGCTGGCCGCGTTCAAGGCCAGGCTGGACAGGGCCCCGAGCACCCTGGTCTGGCGGGCGGCGTCCCTGCCCGCGGCAGGGGGCTGGAGTTAGGCCATCTTTAAGGTCCCTTCCAGCCCGAGCCATTCTGCGATTCCGTAACGACTTGCTTTACCTGGCTCTCTCCTTTCTTGTACTCTAGCGAACAATCCAGAAGGACAATGCGTGGATTCTTAATAAGGCGACGCATCCTGGGATGAGTTACATCTTTATTCACCATGATTCCACGCAAAACGCAGGAGTCTTCACTAAAGCCACCTGGAATCTGGCAGACACAAGAAAAGGGGAAAATAAGGGAAGCGCATCGGTGCTCCTGAAACTATCCGTCCCACGTACTGGAAAAGGAAAACTCTAAGTAACCATGACGCACCCAGCTCACAATCTGAGTTAATTTTAAGAGCGCGGTGACTTAAGATTAAGCGAAAAGCCGTGGAAGAGCTTGAGAAACTGCTCACATCCTATTGCCTGGCAACATGTGTTTGGAAGGTGGAAACGGAAACAACTTAAATGATCTTTTTGGCAAATATTCTAAGAGTTGAAACAACCGCCCCCGTTTTCACTGCAAAGCAGCAAGGCTGATAGCACGGACTAAAATATCTTCAAGGCTTATGTTTGCGGACTGCAGATCGGTAGCAGAAACTTGTTCCCACTGCATCCTAGGAACAACGAATTCAGGAGGAGAAAGGGGCACACACAGGTAAGAGACGGTTCAGGACGTACTCACCTTTTCGACTTTTGCATATTTTTTAATATCAATTTCCTTCCTGCCATTTTCTTCAAACTCCACAGTCTTAACAGCATCAAGAGCAATGCTACAGGCCAAGTCAGACCAACGGTTTATTGCCTTGGTATTTATAGCGCTCTTTATGATTTTAAGCATCATCTCTTTGTTGTTCACATCCACTGGAGTGCTGACACAAAGGAAAAACCAAACGGTAAACCCAGCATTACTCCAGGCTACAATCTATTCATAATCCCATTGAGTCCCCCTCCAATTCTATTAAGTTATATTTTACTAACGTGATTCCGTGAAGAATCATCTCCAGGCAGTACAGAAAGCCCGTGTCCCTTCTCTCTAACTCCCACCAGCCCACGCTTACCCGATTTTCTTCAGAATACTGATCATGTCATCCAGAGCCTTTCGATAAGCCCCGATGATCACAGTTGGGTGCATCTGCTGTTCAAGGAAGTGTTCAGCAACAGAGAGCATCTCTCCAGCTAAGAAAAAAAACACAAACCAAAAACAACCAAAAACCATCAAAATTCCCCAGGCAGGTTAGTAGAACAATCAACAGTCAAGACAGGAGAACAGCATGCCAGAGAAAAAGTATCTGCTATCCACGCAGAGAGCTCTAACGCCATCTATACCTTTCTTTATACTTCACTGTGCTTGTCTCAGGGAAAGAACACAGCTTTCCGAAGCACGGAGCTGATCACCTAAGGCTCTAATGAACCCAGCATTCTCTTCCACAGTAAAAAGAAATACGGATCAATTGTAGGGTTGGTAAATAACGAATATCTGTCTCATTAAGGCATACTCACTGGGCTCTGATGAGCAAAAAGGGCAAACTTCAGCCTTAACCCGTTATAAAAAGCGCGTCTTATTCACCCTCCTTACCAAGGATAATTACAGATGTGGTCCCATCTCCAACTTCTTCATCTTGAGTACGGCTGATCTCGATCATTGATTTTGCAGCTGGATGCTGGACTTGAATCTGTGCAGGAGCAAGGGGGATGGTTTTGTTCCAGCATACTAAAGCTGGAACTTCTCGCATCGCTCAATGGAACAAACGCCACACGTTTTAAACAACCAAAGGCAGTCTGTCCAACTACAGCAAAGATTTGTCTTCCTTTTTGAGACCTAAAATAAGCCCTTGTATTTCACAGTATTGTGTCTCCCACAGTTTTTCAGGCGTTATGATTTTTGAGATGTTAGTTCAACAGCACTTGCACCAGCAAGACGACAGCGATTTCTTGGTCTAATTATTTGGCATCGTAACAGCAAACATCTACTCATCAGGTTTTGATGCAAGCGGTTATAGCTACAATTACCACAGAATTTACACCAGTCTTGTAAAACCTCCGTGAAAACTTACCACCCTGGGATCAAACCTCATTTTCTGAGGAGGAAGAGCGCTTGCTGGAAGTATTTAATTCCTCCCCAGTAAGCACCCTTCTTGGCACTGCTGTTTAGTACTTGCTGGCTCTCAAGACAGAAGATGAAATGACACAGTTCCCCTGGCAGCTACGTAACTGGATCCCGGAAGATTCCGACTCGCGTGTTAAGCGAGACAATCCTCTAGGAGAAACTTACTTCTCTAAGAATGGCGTTGCCATCGTTGGTCATCACGATCCCACCCATGGGGTCCAAAAGCATCTGCAATGGGAAGAGAAGCGATATTTGCACATGTTTGCATAATACGTGTAGTGTTTCCAGTCCGTACGCAGCAGGGGTATTTCAGCAAAAGTTCTCACCTTCATCATAGCTCTTGGTCCTAAACATGTTCGGATGATGTCAGCAATAGTCTAGGAGGAACAAAAGAAATGAGGCAATACAGGAGGGCATCAGAAAGTCCAAAAACCCCATAGTCTCTATGAAACGAGCAGCCACTGCAAAATTTAAGTGACCCAATGACTCTGCAGTTGCTTAGATACAAGCAGGAGTTAAGAACTGCGTGGAACTGAGAACACGGGGGATTATAAGAGCACTGGCACCACACTAAGTTATTCTCTAAATCAGCTGTCAGAACTTACACGCTTTCAGATTTTGCAGAGAAAGAGGTTTCAGTGGGTGAAACCCCTCCGTGTTCAGTTACATCGCACCTATTATCTCAACACTGAAAATTCATTTTCTATGCTGCTTCTACTCTGGATTCATACAGACTAGAGAAAACATGCTTCGGATCCAGCTTTCCCTCTTAAATACATAAATACATGTATGTGCAAACACATACTGGAAAAAAGAAGACTCGAAATAGCCTGACATGAGAATACGGTACCTTAGCAGCAGTGATGTTTCCAGCCTGGACTTTTCTTCCAGACTCACGTTTCATATTCTGACCTAAAGCGCATAGAAAAAAAAAATAAAATATTAAAGCACAAATATAACTTCAATCTGATCTTACCAAGAAGTCCAAGACTGAAACAGTGATACTGACAGCGCATCAAAGACGCCCTCTCAGTCACACACAGTCGCTACATGAGCAGCTCTAAATCAAGAGTTTACAATATAAATACCACAGCCACTCTAAGAAAGCATAGAAGAATGTCAGTGCAAACCAACATTGCTTATTGTAAGAGAATTCCTGATTAGCACCCTAATTCAATAGAGATAAAACTTTGCAACCCTAAAACATAACCTGCTCCCCCATGAAAATCAAACAGCAGTGACTCACTAGAATCTGCAAGATCCCACCAAGCCTAGAACTGCTGCACTGCAACTGTTTTCAGTCCAAAAAAGTTACAGATGCTCACACGCAGTAAGTAGAACACTGGTTTAAAATTAAGTTTCTAAGTCAATTAAGCGTTGCTCGGCCTTCGTTAGGGTGCGTAGCCACTGCTGTACCACAGCACACAACCGTATTTGGGGACCAGGTGCCACAAGAGTCTGCCCTGAAGGATCTCTAGGCTCATTGCTGCTTTTCTTTTCTTACAAGCCGAGACTGGATGAGCACAGATTCCGCAGGAGTGGATGTCTCTGCATACAGTTACAAGGCAGAACAGGAGAAAGCAACAGGAAAAGCAGCACCAAGAATGAGGGAAGCAGGCCAACAGCAAAGGGGCCCTGGGCTACAACCGCCTGCCTGGGTTAACGGTGAGCAGGGCAGGTGGAGAGATGAGAATCCCAGAATGGTTGGGGTTGGAAGGGACCTTAAAGATCATCTGGTTCCAGCCCCCTGCCACGGGCAGGGACAGCTTCCACCGGACCGGGCTGCTCCAAGCCCCATCCAGCCTGGCCTTGAGTATTTCCAGGGATGGGGCGCACACAGCTTCTCTGGGCGGCCTGCTCCAGTGCCTCAGCACCCTCAGAGTGAAGACCTCTTTCCTTTTATTTAATCTAAATCTCCCCTCTTTCAGTTTAAAGCCTTGACTTTAAAGAATGAGAAACCCCAGCAGAACGAAACCCCCTGGGAAAGTCTCCTGTTGGAGGGAGGTGAATCACAAAGCGCAAGGGGCTCAAACGGGACGGCGCAAAGCACCGCGCTGAGAAGCACACGAGGAGCCGAGCTCTGCCAGGAAAGGTTCACCGAGGAGCGGGGGCTCCGGTCGCCGGGGAGCTCCCGCGCAGGAGCAAAGCGGGGCCGCGGGCGGAGGGAGGGCCCGGCCCCCCAGGGCTGGGCAGCGGCTGCGGGAGCCTGCGGGGACGGGAGAGCTCGGGGCGTGCCGGGGCCCAGCGGAACCCCCCGGAGCAGAGGGAGCCCCGGCCGGGCTGGGGGTATGTGAGGCGAGGGGGAACCAACATGGCGGCGGGGAGGGAGAGAGAGAAAGGGGCCCCCCTCCCCTCGCCCTCCGCCGCCGGGGGCCCCCCGGGAGGCTGGGCCGGCGGCGGCGACACTCACTGAGGACGAGGACGGGGCGCGGGCCCATCATCGCGGCGGCGGCTGGAGCGCGGCACCCGGCGCGGAACCTTCTGGAGACGGCGAGGGCGAAGCGGCCGCACCGAGAACTGCCGCTTCACCCTGCCGTGACACCCTACCCCGCCTCGCCCCGGCGGCCAATCGCGCCACGCACCGCAGACCCGCAGTCCAATGAGAAGGCGGAGCTCCGCCTCCCCGGCGCTCAGAGCAAGTTCGGTTGAGAAGCGAGGCCCCCCCCCCCCAGCGCATGTGGGGCCGCGGCGCGTTGGGCGGGGCCGCGCGGCACTGCGCATGTGCGGGCTGCCCAGGGCCCCTGCGGGGGGGGGGGGCGGCTCACTGCGCGTACGCAAAGGGGGCGACGAGCAACCGTCGGGCGGCCGCAGCGGGGACGCTCCCGTGTCGCGCTCCCCGTTGCATCTGGGAAACACCGGAGCCGGGATGCGACGGCTCCGCAGGCGGGCGGAGCGGCGGATCGAGTTCTCTGAGAATCGCGTGTGGGAGTCCTCAACGTCCACACACCCCCCCTTCCCATCAGCGCTGTGGTCTCACCCGCCCCGCGGCGCACCATGGGAGCGGCGGGCTGCCGCGAGGCATGCTGGGAGCTGTAGTCCCGGAGGCAGCGGCCTCCCCGCCGTCGTCCCCGCTGCACCTCGGCCCCTTCGGCGGCTCAGGGGCTGAGGCGGAGCGGCCTGGCCGGACCCGAGCCCCTCCCGGTGCCCCGCAGGCTCCGGTGTCCCCTCAGAGCAGAGCTCCTCGGCCTGCAGCTGTGAGGCGTCCCCGCAGCAGCCAGTCCTGTCAGGGTGCGCTTCCTCAGCCCCGTCCCCGTTGTTCAGCGTCAGTTACAGGGAAGGAGGGCACAAGCGCCGTCCCGCTGGCCCTGTCACAGCCCCTGTGTCTAGGAAAGTTTCCAGCTTGTCTGATTTATTTTTTTCCCCTCAAATTGTTCTGCTCAATAACAAAGCTTTGTCTTTCTCCCCCGTAGTTACCCGCTCTCTTCCAGCCCACACGGACCCACCGACTGTGAGCTAGGAAGAAAAACATCCCGAAGTAGTTTGGCTGCACCGACCTCTGATAGCAAACTGCTGCTTCGTGAAGGGGCTCTGCAGAGAAAATCAAGCCTCTTCTTTGTCAAAACCATGGGGGCACCACAACCCCGGGCACCGCTGAGGCGTGGGGAGAGCGGCTGGGAGCTGCCTGGGGGAAAGGGCCTGGGGGTGCTGGTCGCCAGCCGCTGAACAGGAGCCAGCAGCGTGCCCAGGTGGCCAAGAGGGCCAGTGGCATCCTGGCTTGTATCGGGAACGGTGTGGCCAGCAGGAGCAGGGCAGGGATCGTCCCCCTGTGCTGGGCACTGGTGAGGCCGCCCCTCGAATGCTGTGCTCAGCGCTGGGCCCCTCACCCCAAGGCGGCCATGGAGGGGCTGGAGCGTGGCCAGAGCAGGGCAGCGAGGCTGGGGCAGGGGCTGGAGCCCAAGGCTGGGGAGGAGCGGCTGGGGGAGCTGGGGGGGCTCAGCCTGGAGAGGAGGAGGCTGAGGGGAGCCCTCATCGCTCTCTGCAACGGCCTGACAGGAGGCTGGAGCCGGGGGGGTCGGTCTCTTCTCCCCAGGAACAAGCGCTGGGACGAGAGGGAACGGCCTCAAGCTGCGCCAGGGCAGGGTTGGGTTGGGTATTGGGAAAATTCCTTCCCCAAAGGGCTGTCAGGCCCTGGCCCAGGCTGCCCAGGGCAGGGGCTGAGTCCCCATCCCTGGAGGGATTTAAAAGCCGGGAGATGTGGTGCTTGGGGACGTGGGTCAGTGGTGGCCTTGGCAGCGCTGGGTTAATGGCTGGAGTCGATGAGCTTAAAGGTCTTTTCCAACCCAAACGATTCCATGATTCTGTGATTCTAAAAGCCCTACGCTGCTTAGGCCAAGGATGAGTATTTTCCCAGTGTTTGGGTGATGGGGTCCTGGTCTATCCTGGCACTGCAGCAAACCCTGCTGAGGTGCAGGAGAGGGAAGCCCGCCCTATGCTTACACTGCCCGAGTGGCGGGCGGCTAACATTGATTTAGGCTCTGTGATGCTTTCCATCGTCTGCAGCTTGGATAAGCTCTGCGTGGTTCAGCCGGGAAGGAAGAAAGTGGGTGTATGGAGAGCTGCTGGCAGAGGTTGGGAGTGGGGAGCTTTGGTAAGAGTATGAGGTGGCACGTGGAGGCTGGGGCCCTGGGGAGGCAGATTCGTGGGGTGTTCATCTGTGTGCGTGAGGAGGAATGTGTGGAAGAGTGGATTTGTGGCCCTTCTCTCACCAGAGGTCTGCGGGCAACGGCCTGAGAAACGTGGGAACAGGCAACTTCTCAAGGCTTCCCCCAGCGCTGAAAATCGGGCCCAGTGGCTTTCTGTTTTGTTATTGGTTTTGCAAGAGGGAGGTCAGGACATTTCCTAATCTGTCGGAAACAGAAGGGTGGAGCCTCTCTGGTGCGGGGTTAGGTAAACAGGGCGTCCCCAATACCTGAAGTTTTGGGGTCTGCGCACTAGGAGAGGCGTCCCACCTGATGTCTGGGGAATTTAACCCAGATCCTCCTCCCTGCTCTCATCCTCTTCTCCCTCATCGCTCTGCAGAGCCTCTATGCAGTCGGCAGCGCTGGTGAGCTGGGCAGAGCTGCTGGCCATCTTCATCTTAGGCGTGCTGCTGCTCCTCGTTGGAGCGCTCCTCCGAGCCATGCTGGTCATCGGGCTTCTGCTCTACGTCCTTGTCACTAACTGAAGGCAACGTGGGGAGGGCGCCTCTTTACCGCCTTGTTCCCAGAGCTCTTCAAGAAGGAAATGAGTGGCGAATCGCACCAACCTGAAGAACAGAGGGAGAGAAACAGGAGTAGTCAAAGGAGGAGGGGAGGTATGGCCTTTTTCTGGTTCCCGCGTTACATCTTTGCTTGGCAGCTTTGTTGTCTTCTCTCCCAAAGCGCTGACTTCAGCAAACCCAGATCACAGGTTCAGGCCACTTGTCCCCTTCTCCCTAAGGGGAAACTGAGTCCTGGCATTCCTTCAGCCGCTCCAGGTCCTGCCCTGCTCGGGGCGGCTCCGTCGCGGGGCTTGGGGTCCTCCCCGGGGCTGCGGGGCAGGGCGGGGGGCAGCGCTCTGTGTTCTCCCCCGGAGGGTTTGTAAGCAGTATTTTTTGACTAAAAGCTGGTGTTTTGCAGGTGCTTCTGTTGGAGATATGCGAGAAATAAGGCAAAGGATGTTAAGACAGAGGGCGTTCATCAGCCTCTGTAAAGAGTTAGCAAGACCTGGCCTGAGAGGAGAAACAGGAGGACACTGTAAAACAGTCAAGCAAGGAAATCCCAAGATAAGCATGAGGAAACCAGGCTGGTGGTAAAGCCGAAGTGAGAATCACTTGAGCCATGAGTGAACGATCCTAATTAACGCAGTAAAACCCACGCCTCCAGTAACGGAGCCCCTGGCCCGAGCATAGACCCCTACCCACTGAGCGTGCGCTGTGAATTTAAAACGTCTTAAGTGGCGAGGAGGCTTGTGAGACCCGATAGAAGCAAGGATGAATAAGGAGAATGGTAAAAACACTGGCAACAGCTACTCGGGACGTGTAAAACATCACTGTGTGCACCAAGGGGTGCTGGCTGTGTGGAGCGACCAGGCACCCATCTCTGCGCAGACAGGAAATAAAGAAATATCTGGGCTCTGGGCGTTATTCGGCTTTTTGCACGCCGGTAGCAGACCCCTGCTTTTGGGGACAAGGCTTCGGGGGGGCGGCTCAGCCCCTGCCCCCGGGGGAAGCCGCAGGGCCGCGGGGAGGCCGCTCTGCGCAGGCGCGGAGTCCGGCCCCCCCCCGCCGCTGGCGGACTACATTTCCCAGCGTGCCGCGGGGCGCCGCTCAGGCGCCATGTTGCGCTCTGCCGGTACTTCCGCTGCCGCTGCGCTGACTCGGCCTTCCGCGGGGCAGCGACGGTGAGGGCCGGGGAGCCGCCGCCAAGGCGGGGGGGGGGGGCTCGGTGGCGCAGCCCAGGGTTTCAGGCGTGGGGGGATCCTGGGAAGGGTCCGTGGGGGTGAGGTGGGCTCTGAGGGGACGTGAGGGAGCAGGCGGGGGCTGCTGCAGGCAGCGGGGGGTTCCTTTGTTGCGTGTGGAGCGATGTGAGGGGCAGCCAGGCTCAGGGCCGGGTCCTGCACTGGGGGCACCACAACCCCGGGCACCGCTGAGGCGTGGGGAGGAGCGGCTGGGAGCTGCCCGGGGGAAAGGGCCTGGGGGTGCTGGTCGCCAGCCGCTGAACAGGAGCCAGCAGCGTGCCCAGGTGGCCAAGAGGGCCAGTGGCATCCTTGTTTGTATCAGGACTAGTGTGGCCAGCAGGAGCAGGGCAGGGATGGTCCCCCTGTGCTGGGCACTGGTGAGGCCGCCCCTCGAATGCTGTGCTCAGCGCTGGGCCCCTCACCCCAAGGCGGCCATGGAGGGGCTGGAGCGTGGCCAGAGCAGGGCAGCGAGGCTGGGGCAGGGGCTGGAGCCCAAGGCTGGGGAGGAGCGGCTGGGGGAGCTGGGGGGGCTCAGCCTGGAGAAGAGGAGGCTGAGGGGAGCCCTCATCGCTCTCTGCAGCTGCCTGAAAGGAGGCTGGAGCCGGGGGGGTCGGTCTCTTCTCCCCAGGAACAAGCGCTGGGACGAGAGGGAACGGCCTCAAGCTGCGCCAGGGCAGGGTTGGGTTGGGTATTAGGGAAAATTCCTTCCCGGAAAGGGCTGTCAGGCCCTGGCCCAGGCTGCCCAGGGCAGGGGCTGAGTCCCCACCCCTGGGGGGATTTAAAAGCCGGGGAGATGTGGTGCTTGGGGACATGGTTCAGTGGTGGCCTTGGCAGCGCTGGGTTAACGGTTGGACTCGATGAGCTTAAAGGGCTTTTCCAAGCTAAACGATTCTGTGGCATCTCTGCGCTTTCCTTTGGGTCTCAGGGCTGTGCGGATGGGTAGGAGCAGCCTGGGGTGGAAATGCTGGGGAGTACTGAGGGGAGGGGAAGGTCCTCTGACCTGTGAGCAGTTTTTGCATTTAAAAGCACTACCAAGTTTTCTAAGGGGTTGCGTAGATACTGACCGCGAGGTTTCCTTGTCCTCCCAGCGAGGCAGCTCCGGAGATGCTGGGCTTTGGGGGAACTGGGACACGTGGCCTGAAGCAAGGACTTCTGGGGACCAAAAGGCCGCTGGAGGGAGTTGGTGGTACCTCGGTGGCTGGAAATGGGAAAGAATAACAAATGTTGGAAAGGAGCTAGTACTTCATGGGAAGAACAGAGAATTTGCTGGGGAGAAGAGCTGACTCTGTTGTGTAAGACAGTGCTGGAAAGCTGCCGTGCTTTGCAGTGGCAATTAACCGTTAATTGCTAAACCTGCTGAAACCGTTAATTGCCAAAGCTTTTTGCTCTGAAGAGGCTTTGTGATCCCAGCCCTTTGCCAATTGCTGAGATGCGATAAAGGGGAGTGATACTTGCTGGGGCTTTGAGAAGGGAGAAAACCCGTCCTCTCTTCTTCCATGCCTGCAGATCTGGGATGCTGCTGTGCCACTTCTTAAATCCTCGCAGGAAAGCGTACAGGCATTTCAGGGGCAGTTGCAGGCTTGCGTGGAGCCAGGGTAACTTTCTGCCAGCTTGTGATAATCCTTGATCAATATTGCTGTGAATTCTACAGCTGTTTGTGTCTCACTACACATGAATGCCCGCATTCCCTTCTTTAGTTGTCCTGTTCGTGTTCTTTTTGCAATTAAATTATCAATGACATTCCATTTTCTTTGGCTTCTAGATGAAGCTCCCGATTGTTGCCGTGTTTGCCCTGTTTTACGTGGCCCACTGTGAGGAAGGCGCCAGGCTCCTGGCTTCCAAATCTCTCTTAAACAGATACGCGGTGGAGGGCAAGGACTTGACTTTGCAGTACAACATCTACAACGTTGGCTCCAGGTAAGCCTTGCCCAGGCTTCTGATGCTGACCAGGAGCAAACGTCGCGTGCGTGTGTCTGAGGCTATTTCTCGGCTCCACGATGTGCTGTTACCTTTGCTCCCCCTAACTCCGAGCTTACCGCTGCTGCGTGAAGGTTTGACCCTGCAATTTGCCTTTTTCTTCCTGTTCCGTTGTCCCTGCTTTCGCCTCGTGGCTGCTCTAGCTGTTGGCCCAGCGTGGTGTAGTTACTTTTGTGTCTTGTGTCGCCCCGCTCCCCATGCACGCAGCCTCCCTTTCTTGCCTTTGTGAGCTCTTCCTCATCTGGTTTCCCGTCTTGTTTGTTTGTTTTTGCAGTTTCTCTCAGCTTTGCCTTCCTCTTTCTGCAGTCTCCCTGTAATACACCTCGACTTTCCTCCCCATCTTCCACTAGCGCCTTCTTACATTTCAAAAATCAGTTCTTCCAGCTGCTGAATTGTCAGTATGGAACCGTCATCGCTCTTTGGTGCCGTCTCCCGTGAGCAGAATGCCAAGTCTAAGATTCTCTTCTCACCTCTTTCTCGCCTTTAGCGCTGCTTTAGATGTGGAGCTGTCGGATGATTCTTTCCCCCCCGAAGATTTTGGCATTGTCTCTGGGATGCTCAACGTCAAGTGGGACAGGATCGCTCCGTATCTTTTTCATGGTTTGAAATTTCTCCCAACGCTCCTTCTTCCCCCCCCAAGCATCCTGTAGCTCTCCTGTCTTCATTCATTGTCGCTGAAATTCCAGCATGCCAGACCCTGGGCAGGGTATTGAATGCAAACCTCTGTTCTCCTTGAAGGTGCTGTGTAAAATAAAAAAAAGTTCCTTGCAAAGAGGGTTAGGGCCCTGTGGAATTCCTCTGCCTGGGAAGGAGCAGCTGGATCCGCCTTGGATGGGTCTGGATGTCTGTAACCAGAGGACTCGGATCTGTCATCAGGAGGGACTTTTCCACTTGGTTCGAGACCGCTCTCTACCTACCTCCGCACTTTTTTTCCTTTGCCGAAATGCAACTATTTTCCTTAACTTACGGCCCTCAGAGCGAGCAATGTGTCCCACACTGTGGTCCTGCGGCCTCTCAAAGCTGGTTACTTCAACTTCACCTCTGCTACCATCACGTACCTGGCACAGGAGGGGGGACAGGTTGTGGTGAGTTGACTCTTTATAGGATCCTTGCCCAAATCGGACAGCAGATACACCCGACCGCGCTCTTCGAGCTGCTTGTTGGGAGATGGTGCGTGTCCTTGCGCTCTTATACTGCACAGGCTCTGTTGCAAGAAGGAAAGGTGGCAAAATCTTTTTCCCCTTGCCTTTTTCAGGTTGGTTTCACTAGTGCTCCTGGGCAGGGAGGAATCTTGGCTCAGCGTGAGTTTGACAGGAGGTTCTCCCCTCACTTTGTAAGTACCTCACGGTTGGAAATTGAAATTGTACTGCAGCAACTGTGCGACCCCAGCACAGCGGCTTTTTGCCAGCTTGCGGCGTGTTTGGTTTGTACTACAGTCACCGGGAAAGCTCCAACGTAGATTGCAATTAATCCGTATCAGTTGTCCAGAAGAGTATCACAAAAAAAGAGTTTTCATCCCAGCTACCTCTGTGAAGGAGCTGGCACTGTGGGATTTGAGCCAGAAGCTTTGAGAGTAGAAGATCTGATGGCTGTCAGACTCATCTGTACATGGTTTGTTTTGACTTCTAACAATTTCTCCTTCTAGCTGGACTGGGCAGCTTTTGGCGTGATGACCCTGCCCTCCATCGGGATCCCGTTGCTGCTGTGGTACTCGAGCAAGAGGAAGTATGACACCCCCAAAACCAAAAAGAACTGAGCAAAGTCAAATGCCACCAGTGCCCCAGAGCTCAGGAAAGAACAAGCATTAACCCACCCAGAAGAGCAGGTGCGTTGGGATCAGCAACAGGCACGCTGCAAAGCGCTGCCTGGGCTACGTGTCAGCCTCGTCAATGAGAGGGAATCCATCGCTGCAGTGGCAGTGATGCGTTGTCTTCTACATTTTAAAAAAAGAAACAAGCAAACAAACAAAAAAAAAAAAACCCCAACCAAAAATCCCCAACTCCCACGGCCAAACCTCCTCGTCTGCATATTCGGAGCAGAGACCCGTTGCGGACGTAGCGCCAGGGCGGCTGTTCACACCCAGCAGAGCTTGAATGGGGGGGGGGGGGTGCAGCTCCGCAGCGTTTCTGGTGTCTGTGCTGCCTTCTAGCCTCCGTTCAGCCGAACGGCCCTCTGCCTGCTGCAGTCTTCTCGAACGGATTAAATCTCAGGGCCCCCCTTCCTCCAAGTGCTGCCCGTTTTGGCTGAAACACCTGCGGGAGGGAGCTCTGTCGAGTGACAAAACCAGAGCTCCTTTTGATAGAGCTTGTTAGAGCTGCTGCTTCGGTGGGTGAGGCACGGGAGGTCCCTGTCCATGCTTTGCTCTCTAGGAAGCCCCGTTGTATTTTGACGAGCAGTTAATTGCTGTGGTTCTGTTCTTTCTGGTTGCTCTGTTAAGGGTTGAGGTGCGTTGAGGTACTGAGGATTTTGTAATAAAATGAAGACCATGAAAGCAGCCTGCCGTTCTTTTACCAGGAAGTCCTGGAGGCTCCTGGCTGCCTTCGGAAGCAGCTAACGAGCATACAGTCAGTAAAATAAATCACTACATTATCAATAAAATAAATGGAAGAGGAAAAGAAAGGCCCAGAAGGGCTGGTACCTTGCATCAGCTTTCCTGACAGCTCCATGCCCTCGTATAAGACTTCTCTTCACGGCCATAAATAAATGCTGCTGCGGCCGCGTGTCGGGCATTGGTTTGTGCTTTCCCTGGGGGCGAGGTGGTGGCACAATGAGGACCTGCAAGGAGTGAGAGGTTGATTTCTGCCCCGAGCTTTGGGCAGGGAGGCAGCGGCCGCTCACAGAGCGTGGCTGGGCTGCGTGGCCTGGTCTGGCCAGTTGTTGGACCCCGCTCAACAGCACGGCGGTGACAGCTGAGAAATCCCAGGTCGCGCTGGAGGGAACGCTGTGCCTTTCTTACCAGAACAACGTTTCCAAGCCAGGATTCCTCACCCTCTCCTCTGCTGCTGCTGGTTGCACCCTCTGTTTCACCTGGCGAAGGTCCCAGGGCACTCGAGTGCAGCAGGGAACCGCCCGGGCATCGGCAAAGCTCAAGGAAATTCTGGAGGGCGGCTGGGCCCTGGAAAAACCCTGTGAAAGCCCCAGTCAAACCAGAGGGATGCAGGGCCCTGCTGTTTTCTACAGTATCCCAGAGGCTTCGCCGGGTTTTTCTGATGCCCGTGTGAGGCCCTGCTGCATTCCACAGAGCCCCCTGGCATTTGCTGGGCTTTTCCAACCCCTGCTTCTGTCCAGAGTGCCCTGGGAGCTTGGGGAGATCTGGGCTCTGGCAAGGGTGAGGGTTAGGTGGCAGAGCAAGCACAGACAAATCATTAGGTCACATTATACGTCATTAGAAATTGAATGCGAACGCTTAAAAATTGGGAGCGGAAGGGGAATGATGATACATGCATCATAAACTTATCACCAGTAGTAGTATATTCTCTGTGGTCCTTTAAAATACAAAACAAACCCTCCTCTCCCTTGATTAAATGACTAACTTCGGTGAAAAGATCCTGTCCTCTTCCCACCACCAATCGATTCCCAAAGCACGCGACAGCACTCCAAATTTCTACAGAGGAATTTCAGAAAGCACCGTGCACGTGTGAGCTAAAACACGAGGGAGGTCAGTACCGCTGCTCCGGGCGTTTGTGTTCTGGCACTTCTAGGCTGCTCCTTGCTAAGCCCCGGTTCTTCGCTGCTGCCCTCCCCTGCACGCTCCGCAGTCCTTCCCAGACCCCAACTGCAGTTCAGCGCAGAGCTCCGGCCCACTACAACGCTTGAATTCCTCGCGTTAGGCAAACGGGACTAAAGCAGCCAGCCTGAACAGCTGGACGAGGCTGTTGCTTCTCTTTCATAAGCCAGCAGCAGTACTCGCTTTAGCATGCTACAATTACTGAATTAAGAGAACTGAAGAAGTTCTTTTGACTGATTGCATCACTCAAGTAAATGCCTACCTCAGGGTTTAAACCTGCAGTAAGTTACTCATTGCAGTAGCCCATTAGGGTGAGTATCCTCCTTAACTTCTGGCCAACAGAAGTTTTCAGTATCGGCCACAATACTCATAAGTTTTGTGGCAGGTACGTGAACTCTTATTGCTTTTAACCGAATGACTTCTAATTGATCCTGCAAAAATAAAACAACAACTAAGCTTTGAGACATCTGAATAAACTAAACAGCTTGAAGTGGTCTATAGCTCCACTTCTGAAAAGAACCGTCCGCGTCCTGGTTAGGGGCTCGGCCGGTTTTTGCCAAGCAGGCAAGAGTTGGCTACCACGTCTCCAGGAGCCGCCGAGTCGGTGGTTACATTGCCACACCAGCTCGCCGTTTCCAAACCGTCTCCTGTACAATGCTGGTACCTGCTGACAAAACTAACATGCTTAGATTTCTTTTAAAGCTCTCTGACTTCTCTCACGGATTGACTATTGCCTTTAACGCTATCCCCCTGGGGGCACCAGAAAGCAAGAAAAAAGAAAAACCACCCAGAGAAAGAGCAGCTTCCCACCCATGATGTAACAGCCTCATCTCTTGTTTACAACAGGGAACAATTAAACTGAAACGGCCATTTTACAATTACCTCTTCCCCTTAGCTGTCACGGTACAATACGAGATGAAATATGCCATTAATGGGAGTTTTTTCCAAGGCCAACTTTTCAAGGTCAAGGCAACCAAGACAAACCATCAACATTCTCTCCAAGGGGAAGGGAAAGGATGAGACAGGAAAGAATACGATGGAAAGACACCTGTGAAAAGCCAGTCACTTTTTCTTGTCTTCACTAACCACCCCGATAGCACCCCGTGTCACAGCTGTTCCGACTGTCCTTGCCGTTACTCATCCAAGCCAGTTAACCTCGGCAACGGAGCAGCTCGTGACAGAGAAGCGGATGATGGACTGTGGCTGGGGCCACCTTCCGACATCACCCGAAGTATATTCAAACAAAACACAAGCTCTTCACTGAGGAAAACATACATATATTAGCAAATCTAAACCCTGGGGTTTAGGGAATTAATGTCTCCGGTTGCCTGTTGCACGCCTCTCCTGAAATATCCCAGTACTGAGGGGGAAAGGAAGCAATGGGTGAAGGGGAGTGAAAAATTCTGATTAGTTCAGAAGAAATAACGCTCACCTGCATCATATTGCGTGGAATAAGGGTGATTTTCTTTGGAGTCGGTTTAAATGGAGGAAAGACCTGGTAAAAGGGAAAATATTCTGCTGTAAAATGTTATAGACATTTCTTTTTTGTGAAACATCACTAGACAGAATACCAGGACTGTTAGTGTTGAATCACACGAGCCTGGCTAAGGAGATCTTGCAACAGATTTATTACAGAGATTTCTCGTGAGGGAAGTGATTCTGCCTCCTGAGTGAAAGGCTCAGGAGAAAACAATGGATACTTTGCCAAAATACAGAAATGCTATCCATGGTCCCTGACAACAATTATTTATAGGATCCTCTTTTATATGAATTCAAGAGACATAAAACCTTGAGCCTCCAGAATAGCATCATAAGTGGGATTTTTTTTTTTTAAAGAACTTTGGGAAAAAGGATTCCACGGTGGGTCAGAAACACTCAAAGGTGAGCAGCTTTAAAAGCTGTGCACTCTTAGCTCGACTTTCTGAGCAGCAGAAGTAAATTTTCTTCCCATCTCGTCCCGCGCTGTAGCTACTAGTTCGTAGCTTGAAGTACGTACAATTCAGAATATTCTCCCACTCCTTCCATTTGCCTGTGAAGAAAGCTTACCATGACTTCACCGTTCATTTATTTCCTGCACGATAACTAAGAAAGAACCCAGGCAGGAGCTCTCTCATAGGCAAGCTGTGACTACTATTGACGCTTGAACTCTGAGATATCCATCGTCCTAGGTAGAGGACGCACAGAGCTCCACGTGGCAAAATACCATCTAATAAATGCGGTAAGTGTGAGGGAATCAGTTCCTCTGTCAAAAGAAAATTTATGGACTGGGCTACCAGGTCTGAATTCACGCAGAGATATATCACTGTTTCAGATGTGTTTCATATGCCCATGTGGTAACACTGAAACATAGGCAGCGGGAGATGAAATAACATTTTAGTCCTGCAACCAGGAATCTCAAAGAGCTTTATAAATACGAGTGAATTGCCACAACCTGCCAAAAAAGTTATCTAGAAATTCATTACCACTTTACAGAAGGGTAAGTGGAGATTCTCCTGAGAACTCACTGCGCAAGCTGGCAATTACAGTCCTGACACCTTTCGTGCGCTCTACCCGCATTTACACACTGAGCCAGCGAATAGCAAGGGGGTTGCAAATAGGTTTTCTTCTGTAATTATCAGTTCTGTTTCTTTCAACACAAGGTGAATGTTATCAGTTAGTACTTAGGAGTGCTCCAACCTGCCAACTGTAATGCTCACACAAGTGTAACGACAGGACACGCTGCTTGCAGCTTCAGCTTCACGTGCTTGAAGTATTATTTAATCCGCAAGGGAAGTTGCTGAAAACCCAGGACTCGAACAGTAACGAGAGACTTGCAATCTCAAGCTCGATGATTAAAAAGAGAAGGGGAGAGGAGAAAGGAAGAGAGTGCTTCATATATTCTTCCCTGAGGGCTCTGTATCCATGTCCTGCTCTGGGTGCTCAATCCTAAGACCTGTCTTGGTGCTGCCTCCTCTCTGTGGGCAGGGAAATACATCCTACCACGTTAGGTTTTAGAAGTGTTTGAGCTTCCCTAAGACTGCATCGCCTTATCAGTGAGATCCAGCTCCAACTCACGCAAGTCAGACACAGGCAGGTAGGCTCTAACTGGTCCCAGGAATCCCAAACACAGATCGTAAATCTCCAGGCTTAAAAATCCAGGCTGCAAAGGGATGATCTACAATGAAAGCAAAGAGGCAAAGACATAGTAACTGAAGAAAATACACATTTGTGTCTCTGTTACAGAGAAGTTACATTTACAGAAAGGAGATATGCTACTCAAAAGCCCAAAAGCCGTTGCCCAAATCAATGTTGATCGTTGGTAGGCGACTACATTGATCTGACGTAAGAAAAGCTTCACTGGGCTCAGCCCACACAATTCAACACAAGGTTATTTCCTGTAACAAAGCGAGCAGTACTAGCTTAGCTACGGAGTAACAGTATAAAAAAAAACAAACCAAAAACCCAACCAAAACCAGCAGCAGCACTCCTGTAACTTTTTTAGCCAAGGATCTCAAAGTACTTTGCAAACTTCTATTACGTCTCACAATAGACTGTCAGAAGTAAAAGGAAAAGCATGTAGATTTATTTTACAACTCAAGTAAAACCAAATAAACTCCATGTTTCCAGCCAAGACACAGGGAGACCATTTACCCCAGGTAAGTAAGGACCAAAACTTGTGAAAGAACAGGGAAAAAGTGGGTCTCTCTTGCCTCTTCTTACACTTACACAACACTGTCAACAGCTCAAAAATCCAGCGAACTTGGATGATGCACAGCCAAGTGAACAGCAAATGACCCGGGAATACAGGCATGTGACCAAAGAGCAAGACAACAGACAGACATGAGAGAGGAAGACGGAGGAAAAGCATGACGAGGGGGAAGAACGCTTGAGGACAGGAGCATGGCATCTCTGGAGAAAGGAAAAGAGTACCTGACTTTATCAACAAAAAACGCGTTTGCTGGAGGGAGCTAAAGAGAAAGCAGGGTGGGAGTAGAACTGTTACAAGGCTAAAGAAGGAAAATGAGAGTGTTTTGGCCCGTTCAGTGCTCAGGATTCTCATTGAGCCTCTATCGGCTAGACGTTTTTAACTAACTTTCCTTCTGGACGAGGATCCCACACCAAGAAAGCCGCCATGATTTTTCTATCCATAGTCTACTTCACCTGAAGTTTCTATCAGTAGAAGACTTCCATGGGATGGTGTGGAAACGCAAGGAAAGAAGGTGACAGCTTGATGGGAAGGTAAATCTTCACCTCCTGCTCATGGCTGACTGGTATGGGGAAGTAAACCTCAGAGCCATCCTACAAACGGGGCGGGGGGGAAAGGAAGGAATCCTTCAAGCAAAGTAGCTGACCATCAAAACGAGAAAGCTCGCGCTTTTAACCATTAGCAAATGACAGGTAACAGAACCAGGCACTTTGTGCAAGCCTGAACAGGTCTGAAATCCTGTGAAGAAGATTTGTACTGATTGCTTAGGACGTAAGCTTAAAAAACACGTATCTGAAATCAGTTGCTTCTTTTTTGAGGTAATGAACATGTCGCTCGCTGTAACACGCTGGATTGCCTCCAAAATATTTTGCTCTGTATAAAATTAGAGACAGGAGTCTGTGGCTACATTTATATTAGTTCCTGAACACATTTAATTTACATTCCCAGGTGCTGAGGCCAGTTGGCATGGAATAACTTGCTTCTGCTTTGAAACTCATCAGCTTCAAAACCTACATCTAATTCACCTATGGAGAATGGTCCCTGGAACACCCTCGCTCCAAAACTTTGTCTGGAAATTGTTTGCAAGAACATGGCTTGGCAAAGAGCAAGCGTGTCACGGACCTGCACGTGGTCTAGGTAAGAAGAAGCCATGCTGCACGCAGCTCAGGTAAGAGCTGCTGCTGCTCCGACGCCAGAGCAGAAAGTTCAAGAGTCGCTGCTGTAATTCAGTTTTTCCTGGCCTTTCTATCAAAGTGCCTGGTTTCTCACGTTTCTGAGGGAGTCCGATTTGCCTCCTGGACTGCTCACAGCTGCAGAAACTGCAGAAGGCATTGCCTACAAAAACCGTGTAGAGAGTAACTTGCTCTCACAGGAGAAATATGTCATAACTTGAACTGCAGAGCAGTTCCTTCCACATAGGTGTGAACAAGAGTATTATTATATGACCTGAGGGACTAGGAAAAAAAAATTCTGGTGAAAATTACTACCACCTTTGCCTCTTTCCTGTAGAAGAACAGAAACCAGTTCAGCTTTTATCCCTGTGATGCCATCTTTCAGGACCTGAACTATAAGGTAAGACCCATTATGAGAAGACAGGAGCTTTTCAAAATACTCTTTAGAAAAATAGTGAGTTATTCTCAGGTTCTGCAAATTGACAGTGATCAGTGAAAATCGTGTCCCCTTCCAAGGAAAACCTGATGCATTTTCCACAAACACTCGCAGAACTGAGCATTTCTGTAGAGGTTTGTAACACAGGAAGACGACTGGTGAGGATGAAACGTGAATAGAAATGTGTGAGAGAGAGAGACTGAGATAACACCACAGCAAGAGTTAATTTCCTTCTCTCTCTCTCTTTCTCCCTCATTTCCTTATTAGCGCTAAATATCTGTAACACAGTTCATCATGGCAGTCCCTTTGGCAGCTGCTCGTTGTTAACTAAACACATATTCACATCAGATAAATACACTTCAGTGCTGCCTGTGTCATAAACTTCCACAGCGATCACATACTCTCGCTTCGCTTCCAGTATCCACCTGTCTCCTGGCTAAGGGAAACCTGAAATAAAACACGTGGTTTGCTCCCGAGAACCATCAACAGCAACTAATGGTGGTAACGCATTTTCCATTAAGAAAACTCCATTATCAAAAATGATTAATCTGCAGATTAATAATAGAAGCACTCCAAATTGGCTTGGAAACCAGAAGTTTGCATCACGTTTTGTCCCAGAGCAATGAGAGTGCCAGTGGTGGTAATTTCTGTAACGGAGACATCTTTCTGCTGCCAATAAACAGATTTCAGCGCAGAATGGAGAAGGACAGGCGTGAGGCAGCCAGCCCTTACGGGCACTGTGAAACTTTTCTGGATAGGAATTAGTGACTGAAGCAGAAAAGCTCTCATTATTCATCCTCCGAAGTATCCAGTACCATGTAAAAACTAATTCTTGAATCCAAACACTCTCCAACAAAAACAGTTCAGCAAGCAGCACGAAGGCAATCATGACACATGCTTTCCAAGCTCCGAGGCCCATTTTCTGTTGTTAATCTTTCGTTTAGTTAATTAATCTGATTTCGAGAGCAGCCCATCAAATGGAGAAAAGCCAACTTCAATTTTCAAATCAATGCACTTGAAAAGATGCTTTTGCCTTTAGATGCCCACTGCCAACATAATGGATGCAATTGTATTTTAAAGAAGTATGTTCCTGATTAAAAAAAAAAAAAAGTGAGAGTTTTACAATCAAGTTTTCATTTTCTTATTACCTAAAAATCCAGCTTCTACAACATAGATAGTGTAATTAGGAAGACCAGATGCAGCTCGCATGTGAACATCTTTGTTCTTGCAGGAATTCTTTCACGATTTCCATTTTATTAAAAAAGAACATGGACGTCCTCAGAGAGCCCAAGTAACTACTCCAAGAAGTTAAAGCAGAGAAACTCAGAATTGCACCCCAAAATTTCCTGTTTCCCTTTCCAGTCTCTTTTACTCACAGTCTCTTTTACTACAAATCAGGTTGGTTATACTTGGGAAAGAGGATGGCCACCTATCGGGACATAAGATCTAGCCGGAACTCTATTTAGAAGGATAGTCTCATGAACAAAGACAAGATTGCTCTGTCCCAAGTGCACTGCTCCCACAGCGGCTGTCTTCACCTCCAGGCCACTGGAAGAAGGTCAGACCCACCAGGCGCAATAACTTGAGCACAAAGTTCAAGCTCATAGTGTCCAAGGGGAAGTTTTAATTCTGCAAAAAGGTCAGTTTACAAATTACAGGAATCTGATCATCACCTGCAGAAAGGAGAATTCGCACAGACACTAAAACTCATGGCTTCTTGCTAGTGGACATAGTAAACCCAAACTTCCTTCCCCTTTAAATATGAAGACAAGAAGAAGCATTTCTTTCTCAGGAGGAAGAGTTACAACTTTGCAATTATAGCAGGAGAGCTTATCTCACAAGTAACGATTACGATTCTAATACCTTCGACGTCCAGAGCTCTCACAGCCAGCTCCAGGGAAGAATCATCCACGCAGAGTTCTCGAGTTCAGGAGAGAATTTCAGTACTGTCTATCATATCAGCAATGACATCCCAAGGGAGTAAATGGCCTCTCACTACAACAAGAGACCAAGTAATCATAGAACAACAAGCTCCTACTGGCTTCAAAACTTGTGAAAAGCTAGTACTACTGAAAATAATAAAGAACAAATGATGGCTTCCTGTCCTACAGAGCCTGAATAATATGCTATCACAAACCATAGGTTTTTCAACAGAATAATTAAATTGTTCTTCTTTCTAAAAATTTACATCTCTGTGTATAGCCCTCTGCTCTACGAATTTTTACTTTTCTACCTACCACATTCCTCAGCTGTCACAACACTGCTTAGCTTTCTGCCTTGTGAAGACTGAGCAGACGCCAAAGCTTTTTGGGAACAAATGGCACCGTTCCCATCAACGGGCTCGACAGTGACTATATCGTGACATGAGGAAGGCCTGAAAGACAGGAGGATGCTTTTCCCCCCTCCACTCACAGGTGGGGCTTAAAAACAAGAAGTGGCAGAGTGCTAAAATAAATGCAGGTTTATATTGTCATTAAAACACTCCCTTTTTTAGTATTTATTCCTGTAGTAACCTGCTTTAACGCATTCATCTCAGTGCTGGGTAGAGGTCGCTCACGACAGCTCACGTATCGAGATCCAAAGTTGCACAGGCCAAGAGCTGATGGTCCCTCTTCTCCAAGTCTTGATGTTGACGCCGGCCGACCGTAAGAGCCCAGAAAGCAAACCAGCCCTGCCCTGCCCACGCAAACCGGCATCCCACGGCTCAGCACGAGCAGATGGGATCCCCTCGACCACCCCGTCAGATCACAGAGGCCCCTCGGACTCCGGTGCTTTTAAACGAGGCGAGAGCCTTCTGTCTCGCAGCCACAGGGCACGGCCATGCCCGCCACCCCACGGGAAGACCCTGAGCTCAGGGGTTTGGGTTTTTTCCAGGACAGCCCCTTGTGCTCTCCAAACCTTTCCCTAGCCCAGGAAAACAAGCCACTGATCCCTCCTCCCAACAGCCTTCCTTGGCCCCTTCATTCTCCAGCCCTGTTACCAGAGGGTCCCTCAACACCCCCCACAGCCTTTTTTTCTCCCCTCAACGCTACTCCCTTTTTCACCAGGAGCAACAGCCATACCGCTGCCCGCTCACCAGCAGTAACAGCCCCCCTCACCCCCTAGCTCAAAGGGAACCGGGAGCTCCCGGCTGAAGGGCAGCAACGCTTTGGGGCACATTTAGCTTTAAGGCGAAGACAGGCACCACCGAGAACAGCAGGAGGAGGAGGAAGAGGAGGAGGAAGGGGAGAGCAGCCAGCCAAGCCCGCCTCATGCCGCCAGGCTGGAGCCGCAATGGCGCTGCCGGCAGAGCGCCCTTCCCGCCTTCCCACCCCCGCGCCTGCGCTCCGCCACCTACAGCTCCGCGGCCAGCGGGGGCCAGCGGCCACTCGCCCCGCGGGAAGCAGCGGCTCTCCCCGCAACGGCTGAGGTAAAAGAAGGAGGACTCGCCCCCCACAGACCCGCTTTTGCGCTCTGGGCCTGGGAAGAAGCAGGCGAGCTCGGCCTTAACCTCAGCCCCCGTCCCCTCCCTGAGGGACGGGCACAGGCCCCGGTCCTCACGCCCACCCTCATCCCCCGCGGGCCCAGAGGGAGCGGCTCGCACACAGTAAAGCTCTGCAGCTGGACAGCAGCGTGGAGGGATTGGCTTTTATTTCAAAAGACAGTAAGACAATTGTTCAATTTAGTATCAAAACACTTGATAGGGTTTTCCTCTAGATTGGCCCCTGAAACTGCTACAACCAAGCAGCATGCTCGAGCACAAGCTACACGCCGCGAGCTTGACACATCTCCACACTCACGCCTCACAACAACTACACATCAGCAATGCACAGCAAAATGGCTTGTACCTTAAGACACTAAGAGCACTCTCCTGGCCAGGAGGGAAGACCTCGGTTCCCTCCCTCAAGGTAGGCAAAAAAAAAAAAAAAACAAAACAAAACCGAACTTCCCCCAAGAAAACAAGGCTGTTGTACTTAAGCTGTTAAGTGTAACCCAGCGATGAGCAATAAAGCTTGGTGTGTCAGCACTTAGTGAAGGCAAATTCAACCCCTGTGTAGCAACAGGTTAGAGGGGCTGTGGCTTCTCTAAGCCTACAGGAAAGGAAGTGGCCAACAGTAGGGGGGGAAGGGGAACAACCCCTGTGAAGGTTCAATTGTTCAGAAAACAGGCTGGGCTTTAAAAAAAAAAAAAGTCTCCTTTTGCACAAGTTGCTTCTCCACAACACATAGTTACCTTAAAGCTGAGAAACTGAACTGCTCTTTTGGCAAACAGCTCCTGGAAAGGAAGTTTTTCCCAACAGGCTTCTAGCCCGGCTACTCTGATTCAGTGGCCCGCAGCCAGGAACTGTCACACCCTCTTTCCTCCCCTGCCCAAGCAGGGTGGCCCAGAGCTGATGAACAAAAGGTTAATACCGAATTTTAAAGCCAAGAGCTTCGAAGTGTAGCTCACCAGCCTCAGAGTTATTTGGAATGTTTACAATGGTCACTACAAAAAAAAAAAAAGGTAGTTACAAAATGTATACATCTCAAACATGCTCCCCAAACATTATTGCATTGTTTATTTCCCTTAATAATGCTGTTTGAAGCTCTGCCCAACCTGATGGCCTTTAACCCTGAGGCAAAGGAGAGGATTTACGTTTGGTCAAGTTGGCAACAGAAAGTAAACTCTGGTCCCCAAGGGTTAGAGGTCAGCGGCGGCTGGGCTGGCCCCCCCCAGGCATCGTGTGGCGGAGGCAGTGGCAGGGATCCATTACATCTCGTTCAGGTCTAGCAGGGTCTGGTCCAGCATTCTTTGCGTGCAGAGATGCTCCTCTTTGGTGGATTTCAGTTTATCTGGCAGGAAGCAAGAGTCGAGAGTTACAAGTCAGCTTCAGACAACCGAGAAACCTTCGCCAAAGAAAGCTTGCGCTAGCCCCTTCCCAGCACGCTGCCGCAGCAAGTCCTCGGACCGGGGGTGCCTGGCTGGGTGCAGCTAGAAGCTCTGAAGTTACCTGGCTCGTTTGTAGCCCTTGCCTCTCGCATTGCCGGTGCTCCCAGGCGGCATGGTCACGATGTACTTTTAGCCAGTGCTCTAGGCAGTGTTTTGCATGCAGGTGCCTCCGACTGTAGCTAGCTTTCCCCGGGGCTTCAACACTTCCAGACAGCAGACACCCCGTGGCCCAGCAAGCCACCCAAGAGCACCACGGAGGTAAAACACACTTGGAAATCACCCCCTGGAATTACAGCTGGTCGTGCCCCCCCCTTCCCCCCAGCGCAGGACAGAGATGCCAAGCTGGTCACCAAGACCATAACTACCTAGCAGCAGGGAGCAGACAACCATGCCTCAAGGACAGCGGGGAAGAGGCTGCTTTCAGTGAAGGGCAGGCAGGGAGCAAGTAGGAGCGAGGGTGCTGTGACTCTGCCCAAGACTACAGGCAGCTGTACAGTCAATTCTCACATGTTCCTTAAGCCAGGAGGAGAGCTCAGATCAGCAACTAGCGCTCTAGATAGGCTTTACTCCAAAGGTGAGCCCACCCTTATCACTGAAGAAATCCACACGCTGGGACACTGGACAGACAGGCTGTAGAAAGACGTCCTTTAGGTACAGGCAGTTTCTCAAAGCCGCTCCCCAACCTCCCCAGGGTCAGAAACTGTGCACAGAGCGAGAAGCAGCCTTCCTAGAGCACTAGCAACTGCAGCGCTTAAAGATTCCCTGCGGGCACTCAAGACACAGCTTCACGCTGTGGATTTTGGGACTTGCTTTCAAAGATGTCCATGAGTTTTCCCAACCCGTTCTGGGGCTCTGCAGCTGCACTGGGGTCAGGCCCTGGGAGCGACCACTTCCCCCAAACTCTTTCGGTTAGGACTCAACTATATAGGAAAGTACTACAGGTATGCAGTGTCTTACAGACCACGAGGTCAGTCATTTATTGTTAGAAGCCATCATTCCATGCAGCAGGACATCCTACAGTCATTCAGCTAACAGTAAATTAGGTCGTAGCACTCGACAGGCATCTTTTAGCAGACGTAAGCCTAACTTCACCCCACCCCTCTCTTGGTGGGTGCAGCCATTCTGGTTCCATGGAGGAGCCAGGCAGGACCCCCTGGACAAGCGAACAAGACTGCTCAAAAGACAGCCAAGTCTGAGGGTTACTTCAGCAAGAGTAGAGGTTACCTTTATATATAAAAAAAAAAACTCTTAAATAAATTAGAGGATAAATTCAAGTGCCCCGTTAAATAGCAGCAATTGCATAAAATTTGCAAGTCTGCCAGTCTTAAAGAATGATCAGATTTCACTCTGGTCCACAGCATTGGTGGTCGCAATAAGCTCGTTTAATGGCATTAGTGGGCCCCCTTCTCAGTCACACAGATCATGCAGCGTTAACTTCAGCTCGTTAGAGAGCAGGCGATTTTTCTCAAGCTGGCTGTACAGGCGCTCTGCAGCGGCAACAGGATTAGGGGAAACAAGAGGAAGAGAGAAAAAAGAGAGAAAGGGAAGGTTAGTAGTGTACCAAGACCAGCACATCAAATAAGCTGTCTCCATAACGCGTGCCTCTGAGGATCAAGTCTAGGCTATTGCACAGATGAAGCCGGGAAGAACAAAGGTTTGTCTTACTCTAACTTGCATTTCAGCTCAGGAAGATCACAGAGGAAACCAAGTGCGGGCAGAAATGGAAGTGCTGCCAAGGGCTTGAAGGCAAAGAAAGGAAGAGGAGAACACCAGAAGAGGAGCCTGCAGGCTGGGCTGGGCTGCACCCAGGTAAGGAGAGAGACTCGGGATGTGCTTTAAGGCTATGGAGCACTTTGCAGAAAGAAGTAGTCCTACCACAGCTGAACCAGAAGCACCTTCCAGGGTGAGCCACACCACACAGCAGTGGGATTGATGGGGTTTTAACAGTAGGACAGGGACACCCGGAGAACTGAGAATGACAGCATCTCATACCTGACCTGGAGGACACTCCTCCAAGGACATGCCTTTGTGCCACCCTAACAACCCACCACGTCTAGACAAGGACTGAAGGCAGCATCTGCTTCGGGTACAGGACAGAGGAAGTTCTGGAGCACAGGCTCTTATTTTACATCTGCCCCAGAGCAACTAAATGAGCTGGGCACCAACTGCCGCTGCACCTGACAGCCTTCACCTCCCGCCCGGTCCTTACAGCGGCCACACTCGTCCCCAAGGCTGGTACCACGCACACGTGCTCATCAGCAGCTGCAGGGAAAGGGAGAACCAGGCTGATCCTCTCCCGGGACAGGTCACCTCTCAGGGCTGGATGGCCACTGTCCTGCCATGCCACAGCCAGCCACCACAGAGAACCAATTTAGCATCTACCTCTGCCCATCTACTCCAATTCCTGCATTTGGGGGAATTCCAGGCAGTGAAAAAAATCCTTATACGACGGCTTCCAGCCTGGCAGAACTAATCATCACAAACTGCAGCGATATGCACAGCGTGCTGCCTCTGCCTGATGAGCGAGCATAAAGCACAGCAGTTTTCGCTGGCCTTCGGATTCTTCTCAAATCCTTGTACTACAACGTCCCTAGGAATCCAGGGCACCCTCTGAAGGGGATCTACACCATTCCTCGTTGCTTTCAACCTAGGAATATTTTGCTCTTGAACAGGACCTGGCCTGGTAAGATTCAGGACACTGAGCCAAGCTGTTCATGTGGAGCGGCCAAAGCACGTGCCCCTCTACAGAGTCTCAGCTCAGTCCCTCCAGCGTGACAGCCGCACACAGGGAGGGAAGCTCACCTTCACCCAGCTCCCCTCAGCACCTGCTCTAGCTGCACCTCACTCTGCAGGACAGAGGTACTAACACTGATTGATTGTCCCTTCTCTAAAGCCACCAAAGGACCAAGCAACAGCCAGAGAAGCCAACAATTTCCATCCCACCGCAATCTAACTAGAAGCTGAGGGAAGGTGTGGTATGGGGGACAGGTACACCCCATCCTGGCCTACACCTGCCTTGCACATCGGCTACTACTGCTGCTAAGGACTCGCCCTCTGGCCTCCACGCTGGCTCTGAGCAGGTAGGCTGGGCACCCTGATGCCAGTCTCCAGCCCCAGGAGATCAGGGCTGCTCCTGGGTCTCCAGAGTGGCAGAGGATGGGAGCAAACTGCAGTCAGAAGTACCAGTGACTGTAGGCTGGTGCAACGGCTCCCAGCCTTCAAGCAAACATTACTGCTTGTGGACAGGGACCGGTGATCTACCCACACGAGGGAGCAGACTGCCTGAAGTAATTAGCATGACCCTTCCTAGACCTCAGGAACAGCTCCTCAGCACGCAACGCTTGCCCCGCTCTGCTGGGGCCAGCTCCAGTGTTTGGCCTGCTCCCTTCTCCACCCAGCCCGCAGGGCAGCCTTACCAGCCATCCTTGCAACCTGGGGAGCGCCAGGACCTGTGCCTCCTGGTCAGCTAATCTGCATTTGCAGCACTCCTGAGTCAACAGCCCAGCTCTTGGTAACCAGCCTGCACAAGCCTCGCGATCCAGTCAGACAAGAAGCCTCTCAAAACCTCCCAGGGCAGAAGTTGCATCACCCACCCACCCATCCATCCATCTACCACCCAGTGTGGAGTTCCATCAGGATAAGCAGGGAAAGGGCCTGCCACAGCCCAGCCTTCGATAACATCGCTTGCAACACCACTGTGCAACAGCAGAGCCACCAGCTCCACACAGTGCGAGTCAGTAATAAACCCACAGCTGACAGGACCTCCCCATGAGGAGGGAGGCCATTTCACAAGGGCAGGGTGCCACCTCCCACCTGGTAAGAGCTGGCAAGTGAATGCTGGGCTAGAAGCCACCACACGCCCAGCCGCTTGTGACAGAAGCCCTCCCACAGGATCTAGACCCCCTACAGCTGCAGGTTTGGTTACTGAGGAGTTCTGGGTTCTTGCTTTGTGCTTACAGGGCAGAGAGTCACTGCCCCATACCCCAAGAGAGCCAGACCACATTCTGCCAGAGCTTTCCAAGCTATTATCCTTTGAAATTCCTTGTGGGAATGCTCCCTCCTTCCCCACCCAGACCCAGCAGAGAGGAGATAGCCCTGACACAGAAGACAGAGCGAGAGCAGGCTGGGGCAGCTCAGCGTGTCTGGACTATCCTTACTGCTAGTGCCATTTGTGCGGAGAACGGAGTGACACAAACCTGAGGAAACCACGGGAGATGTCCCATTTCATCAAAACTCTGTTCATGAAGGGCTCTTCGGGCACTGTGGCAGATGAACCAATCCAGAAAGGAAAAGTATTTGACAAGCCACCACGAGGCAGCACATAAGAGTTACGAGAGGCTGATCAGTGTTTATGATACCAGAGCAACCAGCAACAGACCCAGAGCAGTGGTGACACACGTCAAGTGTTTGCAGCCTGCCGCCAGCTGCAGTGCTCAGTGTAAAGCTCCATGCCACGCTCCCAGGAGGATCCCGTCACCCTCAGCCCCTACATGGGGCGGGGAGGACTCTGCAAAACACGGATTCCCTGGCTTGGATGCTCACGGCCCTGCTGCGGTGCATTCTCATTCCTGAAGCAAGGGGCCATACATCCTCCCCACAGGCACAGGCAGCACCTTGCACCCAACCGGTCCCATCCAACTGGAAACCAGCCAGAGCTCGCTCAATATTTATTAGCTTTCACACCCTGCCAGCGACCTAGTGACTATCAGGCCTGGTGACTTCCCACTGCAAGCCAGCATTTGGCAACCGGTGCCGGTGAACACAGAGCGGGCAGGTGTGAGGAGTGTCTTCAGCCAGGCTGAAGCAGGCACAGCTCGAGGACCTCCTGCTGCAACCCCCAGCCTCCCGTTTCACCCTACGGAGCATGCTGCACACCAAGGCACCGTTTGCAGAGCTGCAATTCACATCTGTGAGCCAATAAGACACCCAAAAGGAAAAATCCAGAGCGTTAATGAAGTCTGTGTATTCCACCAAGGACGATGAGGGTTACACTGGTTTGAAGGCAACATTGAAACAGTTACTCTAAAGCAGCAAGTGGTCACTAGAAACCCATTTCTCAAAAGCACCAGCCGTTCCGTTCAATTTATACAAGAATTGTTTTCCTTAAAAAAGGTGACATCATGCTCAAGCAAGAGGCAAGAGAAATACAAAAGGAGCTTTATGGCTCTACACAAGATATGCAGATGAGAACAACATACTCCCAGCTACACCCAGACATTGAAAGGGCAGCCCCTCAGAGCACAGCAGTGTCTGGCACATCGCGTCAAACAGAGGGAGCTTTGTTTAGGAGCAAGTGCAGCATAACTGGGGGGCTGCTGCTGCTGCTGTCAAGCTTCAGCGTCTTTACAGCGCTCGTTCCCAGGGATGCCCTGTGCACAGTAACTGGAAAAAGGTACTGGAATTCAGAGCGAGATGACGAGAGCATGAATGCAGGGTGCAGATGCAGAACAAGCCACCAAGCAGAGAGGCAAATCCAAAGTGGAGTTTGGAATCGCAAGACTTATCTGTGTGAGACAGAAGGAGACACTAATTTTAAGAGAAGCTTAAGTGTTTGTGCACAGCAAACTTTGCTTAGGGAGCTTTCGGACACTAGCGTTGAGGCTCTTCCTCTGCAGCGCAAGTACCCGGCCTCTCCTCGGTTAGTGGTAAGGACTGCGCAGAGCAGCTGTTAGCAGAACCCACAGCAAATCTGAACAAAAAGCCCAGTAGCAAAGTTGCAGAAACGTACGCGTTCAGCTACTTCCACAGATCAGTTCACGATCCGGCCCGTCTCAAGCCTGTCACGGCAATTCCTAAGGAATCCACTCGAGCGCTATCCACAGCCTCTTCCAGGAGGAATCCCGAGACCATGGCCCAGTGGCTCCAGCAGGCAACTAAGCCACATTACCTTAGGAAGCCTTTCCCAGCGGGACTGGGAATTGCGCTCGTAGAGTTCAACTCAGAACCCTTTCAGGCCAGCACAGCGCTTAGTGTTACACATGCGGATCACAAGGACCTAGAGTTAGAGTACAGCATGCTGCAGGGAAGCCTCCACAATCCTCGAGGCAGAGATCTGTAGAAGTAACCTAGACAACACAGTGCCATTGATTCTCCAACTATGAAAATCACAGCAAACCAAGCAAGCTCTGGCGGTCTAGCCTGCTGAAGCGAGAGGCGAACACCAGCCAGCTCATATTTACATGGAAGTCATGTCATTCAGGGCGTGGTCCAGTTCCTCACTAATTGCTTTGTACTTCAGTTTCTGGGCATAGAGCTCATCTAGAAGAGGTTTAGGAGGAGAACAAAAGGGACACAATGAGGGAAGGCAGAAGAGTTCTTCCAACACCCTGGGGCAGGAAAAGCAGTATGGGATTCATGAACAGAAGAAAATGAAGTTAGATGTGGAGCCATCGTGACTCCGTATTAGTTCCCGACAATGAACGGGAGGCTTCCAGCAGCCTGAGGACAGTCTGACCAGCAAATGCCTTCCAGGATTACAAACCAGCTCCGAGGGGAGCAGAGCCAAGAACTCAAACCACATCAGCTTGTGAGAACAAGCTGCCCAGCTAGGTCAGCAAGAACCACTGACAGGAGGAGTAGCAGGGAAGGGCAACTCCATCCACTTAGGGAGAAGCTCACTACACCTAAGGAAGGCACAGATCAGTCGAGGTGCTTTGTTCTCACCTTCAGTCTCAATACAAAAACCGGCTTGGGAGAAGTCAGTCACGTAATAGTCCTGGGCATCCAAGGGAATTCCCATTCTGCAGCACACAGCTAGGCAGGGTGAGCCGAACAGACAGGCCGCACCCGTGTTCTCCATCAGATAATGGAGCAGACAGGCAGATCACCCGCCTTCAGGGGAGGAGGCAGTCCTGAAACTCTACCGATGCACTCCTCCAGCACTGCGCGGAGCTGGCACAGACTTCTCCCAGCTCTGGCTGCCTAGGCTACAGTACAGCTGGTAATGTTGTTAACGGCTTCGCAGAGCCCAGAGAACTTTGTCAGTTGTCATAAACTAGGTCACTTCAGCTGCAAGGCTGGAGACCAGAGCCAACTCTCGATCAACGTGTTTCAAGGGGAGCATGCAGGGATTTGGAGGAGTTTTTGCAGTTCCCAATAAAAGCTTGTCCTGGAGCATGAGGTGGCTCAGATTGCTGCTTGGCTGCGGTTCTGGAACAGCTCAGCTGACACCATTGCTATTTCTAGATAAAAAAACCTCCTGAGTGACTCCAGACGGTAGGATGTGGCTTTGAATCTCCAAGACCTGGCACTAAAACACCACAAAGACACATGCTGTGGTTGAGGCAGGAGGCCTGTAAGAGTTTTGGTTTACCAGCACCACCACTCCAGCCACAGCTATCCACAGAAGAATCCGGCCACAGCCCCAGATTTAAGGGAGGCAGTTGGAACCTTCTTCCACGGCTTGGGGAAAAGTAGGATTCTGCAACGGCCGGCCTCAGGAGTGCTCCTGGAGTACTGTGAAACCAGGAGGAGGAAAGGAACCCATCCTTGGCACAGGCTGCCCACCACACTGCGTGGATGGGCCTTCTGGTGATTTAATCTCAAACCAGGACCGACACTGGGGAGTCCGAGTCTTCACAGGGGCTGTTTCAAGACTCACCAACTACTTGTGGTTGACTTACAGCAACACTGTCTGCAGCAGACAGCCACGTGCGTGAGATTCTGCACACAACTATGTTATTGTAACAAATTCCTGTTGAGTTCAGGCGGTTTTTTTCCTATGCCACTCCTTAAATTGGGTTAAGCTAGAGCATAGGAATCCAGTTACATTCCTGAGGACATCACAACCAAGATACACCGGCCGCGCTATCTGTCACTATCAGTCAGATACGGCAAGGTGTTTGCATCGAGAGATTGATACCTGCCACAGCACAGCCAGGGAACTGTTTCCTGAGTAGGTACACAAGGCAAGACTCAAGCCCAGAGGCACCAAGCCTCACCTTGGAGGCCGAGTTAGGTCATGCTCTAAGTATTGAGGAGCAGAGCAGTGTCTCCACTCTCCAGCTATCTGGGAGACAGCCTTCCTCAGCTCCCCACTCCTCACCACATATTCTTTGGCTTCCCATCCCCAGAATGTACCTTCCAAATCATCAATGGTCTTCTCCAGTTTGGCTACAGACCGCTCAGCAAATTCAGCACGGGTCTCCGCCTGCCAGACAGAAGCGAGCCAGTTAGCATGACGGCTTTGGGATACAGCGAAGGACTACAGAGGCATCAGCCTGAGGACATGAAATCTCCCACCCTCCACGTCTCTCCCCAGTCAAGCTGAGGCCAGCTCACCCAGCTGGGCCATCCCAACATCATCACTCACCTCTTTGAGTTTATCAGTCAGGATCTTGATCTCTTCTTCGTATTTATCCTCTTTTTGAGAGTACTGTGGGAAAGGAGAGGAGTCAGCAATCAGCAGCCCTCAGCAGCCCCAAGTACCTCCCACTCCAGAGAGCCAACAGCTCCAGAGGGAGGCTTGAACTCCTCACCGCAGCGCACGTGCCCACAGAAACTTCCAACTGGGAGCTGTTGTCATCCCACCCTAGTCCAACAGAACTGGGGCAGGCAGCAAGTCCCACATCATGCAGGTAACACAAACCTGTTACAAACTTGGGCGCAGAAAAATTCTCATCCCAGCAGCATAAATATCTTGGCTGATCGAGTCTGCCCCAAGGCAGGGAAGGACAGCCAAACTTCCTGCACTCCCAGCTTCTACTACAGTCAACATTAGCCCTGCACTGAAATCCGTTAGCCTTCCTGGGAGAGCAAATACAGCTCTCCTTGCTTGCTTAAGGCTGCAGTTGTGTCATTTCCATCCCAGTGGGTGCTCTGCTGTCACACACCCTCCTAGCAAAACAGAAATGTTCCTGGCCCTTGGACAAGCAGCCCTACCTTCTCAGCCTGAGCCTCAAGAGACTTGAGATTGTTGGTGACATTCTTCAGCTCTTCTTCCAGCTCGGAACATTTACTGTGGGGTTTTGTAAAGAAAGGGGAGAGAAAAAGGAAAAGAAGAAGTGGGAGGGAAAGACGGGAGAGACAAGAAGTGAATCCACGTGCAGGGAAGACCAGGTAGTTCTTTAGGAGAAGGTCTGCGATGAGACTGGATGGGACCCTGCTTTGAGGCACTTGTGCGGAAAGCAGGTTCCCTTCCCGCCTCCAAGGTCTTATTTTAAAGTATTCTGCCAGCACATGCGCAGGGCGCTGAGCTGAGCAGCCGAGATGTGGACACAGATTTCTGCCGGCCTTGGAGTCTTCAAGTAGAAACTGCATGTTTAGTTTGCTGTAAGGCGGGGAGCTGTTCTGATGGACAGACGGACAGCCACCACCACTCAGACAGGAGTACTTATGGGCAGAGAGGACAGAGCATTCCAGGAGAGAGAAAGACGCAGTTAAGCTGAGGGAAGGAACGTAGCAAGAAGACCACAAGAGTTCTGGTTTAATGGTTCGAGAAGGGAAAGGTTAGTACCTTTTCTTCGGCAACAGACAGACACTTCAAGTTCTGGTCCATCACTCTGATCTGCTCCTGCAGCTCCCGGCAACGACTGTTAGTGACGGTCACATGATGGCACAAGCCAGGTAGGGGCAAGGGTCAAAAGGAGCACCAATAACACAATACCGCAGAGCAAAAAAGGGGGTAGGGGGAAAAACACAAAAAAGTCATGGTCATGACATGCATGTCTGGGCAGGAAGCACAGTGCTACTGCTGCATACACACTAACTTTGTTAGACAAGGCCCGGAGTGCAGAAAGGCCCTGACCAGCTCCTCAAGGATCAGCTAAAGCATCCAGACATGTGAAAGGAGCCCAGACACCACAATTTGTGTGTCTGCTCTGAGCAGAGGAACTCCAGCTTGCTGCTCAGCAGTGCAGAAGCCTGTAGTGGTTACTGCAAATATGGCAAGAGGCCAGAGACCAACCTCAGCCACAGTTCCGCCCTTGGACATCCCGCATGCCGCTTCAGCTCCCGGCTCGGGAGGCCTCCGCCACTTTAGGATAAGTGCTGTGCACTCACGTGCTGCATAGCAACGTGTAAGGATCTCGTGACCTCACGTACAAAGCAGTGCTGGTGAACACCGAGCGGAGAAGGATTCTCCGGCCTCGGTAGCTCCCTCCATGCAAAGGGGCAGAACATCTCCGCTACACGGCAAATCACATCATCGCAAACTCCACATCCTCGGTGGACCTAATCCCGTTCCGAGCAGGAGAGCGCTTCCAACTCTTTCATCTGAGGATCTGAACCCACCCTGTGCTTCAGGCCTTGTGTAACAAGGTTAGAAATGCTGTGTTAGTTCCCATGCAAAGGTAGATGTGCCAGTTACATGCAAGCAGATTACTCACGACTCTGCAAGCTCAGCTCTCTCTTCAGTACGCTCCAGATCTCCTTCTATGATCACCAGTTTCCGAGCAACCTGGAAGGGAGAATCGGAGTTAAGAGGAAGGAAGAGGATTTTGTACTTGCAGGCTGTGCAAGGCAGTAAAGGGAATGCCTGCAGGAGCCACTGGAGCTGCCAGAGTCTTTTGGCGAAGGGGAACACTGATGTAGCTGTGCTGGGAGCCAGACTCTCCCCCCAGGTTTGCTGAGGAAAGCCCTGTCAGCAGGAAGAGGAGCTGCCTCTCCCAGCCAGGCTCAGCTGTACGACAGCATCCAAGGGTCTCACCTCCTCATACTTCCTATCTGCCTCCTCTGCGATGTGCTTGGCTTCCTTGAGCTGGATCTCCTGCAGTTCCATCTTCTCCTCATCCTTCAGAGCTCTGTTTTCAATGACTTTCATGCCTCTGCCCAAAAGAAAGCACAGGGAGGGGAGATGTATAAAACAATCCGGTACGAGCCAGCGGTGTAATGAGTTTCAGAGCATTAGCAGTGCTCCCCCGGGACCACGTTGCTTCCTTATGAGCCACGACACCTCCGAGTGCAGAGGGTAGCACAGGAAGGCGGACACCGCTGGGCTGATGCAAACACAGCAACCTCGATTCCTCAGAATTAACTGTTCCTAGGAGCATTACTCCAGCAGCTCATTGGGCTCCTGGACCAAGGGAAACGCGGTGCTGCCGAGAACAAGCCAGGCTGTTTTAGGGACTCCTCACAGCTGAGCCAAGTACTTTCCAGGCTGGAATGCAGGAAGAGCCAAGCCCGTCTTTATGGCAGGACATCGGCCGGGTCAGGCTGCTCACTACAGCGTGTGCACCGATAAAGCACATCAGCCAACTGGAAGTGGACCGCTCCCCTCTGAATCACACTGCCAGGTCAGGGGACGCCCGCCAGACGGGAGGATGCTGGCAGAGGCAGCGGGAAGAGATACTTCCCCACCGGCAGCCACCTTTACAAGTCAATGGTGTCCCACAACCCACTGATTTCTCCTCCCTTGGAGGCGGGGATGCGTGGTAGCACACAGCACTTACTTGCCCCTTAGCCTCAGGTTCCAAGATACTCACTTGAGGCCAACAGAATTGTTTGAGTTGCTCTGCATAAGCGGGTACCAACTCCCACATCCAGCCTTGATGTGGTACCTACTTCCCACCCTCCAGGAAGCCCAAGAGGTTGATGGCACTGGGCCCTCAGGCAGGAACACGGCTGAGATGTTTGACGGAGTGAGAGCAGCAGCCCTTGCTCACCTTTCACTTTCATCTGCAGCCTTCTCTGCCTCTTCCAGCTTCTGCAGAGCTGTGGCAAGGCGTTCCTGGGCTCGGTCTAACTCCTCCTCTACCAGCTGGATACGGCGATTCAAAGATGCCACTTCTGCCTCAGCCTAGAGGGAGCAGACGAGGGTGACTCAGTCTGTGGCAGGTTTAGCAGTTAGCACAGGACGGCCGAGGTCTGCCTTCAGGTCAGCAGCAGCACATGGGAAGCTAAAATAAAGCCGGGGTGCTTTATCCACTTTCTTACAGAGCTGCGCTCCCATAGGCTTGCACGCGCATTAAGCTTTAAGCAACATTTCACGCACACGCGCGCGTGCTTTGTCCATGCAGCAGTCATCCTGCAGGTTTCTCGCCTGTCAGCTTGAGCTGACGTGACAGTTTAAGCCGTAAACACTAAGTAGATGACTTACGCTAATGGGTCTTCTCTGCAGCTGCTGTAATCCTGCCAGGCCATCAATCACAGCCCTATTTATCCACCACACCAGAGCTCTGTGACAGCTACCATTTAGCACAAAGTCAGTTTACTCATGTGATCTGGACATGAGCATTGCTTGAAACGAACCCTCTCCTCAGCAACGTGAGAAAGATTAACAGCTTCAGGTTCAGAGGTCTGCCAAGCTGTGTCAGGGCGCTGGCGGGCCAGGCTTTCCACAGCGCTGTCCCGACCTGGGGCAGCAGCAGGGCTCAGCCGATCGCTGAAGCGCCCGCAATCCCAGCGGCTCAAGCCCTGCGCCCTCGGCTTCCTTCCTCCCAGCCATTCACTAACAGCCCAGAGAGAGAGCAAAAGCCTCAATCCAGTCTTGAGACAGGTTGAGGAGGCTGTTCCCCAGCAACAACCACATGCAGACAGCCGCCTCAGTTCAGTCGTACGTGCCAGGAGCCGGTGAAATTGCCGAGAGCCTGCAGGCGCCGCGCGTTTGCCAGAAGCGTGACCACAAAAGTGACCGAGGTTTTAACGAACAAGCAGAGATCAGAAGCCATCACGCTCCCCCGCAGCCAGGCCTGTTACAGCAGCACTGCTATCGACCATGAGGCGTCTGCTTACAGCCCAGCCTGCCTCAACCCCGACCACAGCCTGGGGGGAAGCCTGGACACTTTGGGGACACCAACACCCCACCTGAGCCACGCCAGGGGAACCCAGAACCCTGCTCTCCAGCAGGATTACTGTGCTGGTACAAAGATCGACAGGGCTGCAGCCATTTCAGGGCAGCACTGTGATCTTCTACAGAAACCTGTGTATAGGCACATGCCAGGCATATATGAAATATCCCAGCTACTTGTAACAAAGCAGCCTGCGAGGACGTGCTGCTTCTAACCAAGCCCAAGGAGGGAGGAGCGGAGCGATGAAAGAAGCCAGTGTTAGAGCAGGGCCCAACACAAATCACATTCAGTTCCCAGGAGAGGCTGGCCGAGCTCTTCCCCTGGTCGGCAGCGAGGCGCTCGGCACCTCGCAGCATGTTTCGAGACCAGGTTGCGAGAACCCAAGTTGAAGAGGAGCTCCCATGCCGGGCACGCCCTGCTCTTCACCAAGGAAACCCGCAACACTTTGGTGCTCTAACAAGGCAGCGCTGCAGCGGCTGCCCCGAGTCAGCCCCGCCAGCACGTTCCTCGGGAGGAGGAGGAGGAAGTGGTCTGCTCAAAGAGGAACAAAATGATATGTTTAACAGAACTGGGAAGGAGACTGCTTGACACACACGTCTTTTGCTTATTAAAGAGGCAACGAGCCGTCAAGGTGGAGAGCCTCCTCCTTCTCCCAGGGGACGGAGACACACCAGCACAGCAGCCCTCCTTTTCCTGACCCCCTCAACCACATCATTTAGCCCTGACTTCCTGCAGGCAGCGCTTAACCCACCCAAAAAAACCCAACCCTTGCTTTTAAGGAACTGCTGCTCTCCCTCTGCAGAAGGGTCCTTACACCTCCCTTTCTGCTCCTCCTCACCAGCTACAGCTGAAGCTCCCAGGCTTCCCCAGAGCACTGGGGTGACACTTCCAAGCAGCCCCGCCGCCGAGCGCCACATTCCCATTACTGTGTGCTGCCTTCAGGAAGGCAGCCCTGAATCAGGGAGCTACCAGGTGCCCTGCAAGCCAAGGCCAGAGCTCGCCTTGGCCTTCGAGGCTCACCATCGCTTCCCCAGGCCACAGAGATCTAAAACAGGGACATTCCTCAGGGCCAGGCCACAGGCTGAGTACAAGACGCCGCTACACTGGGAACACTGGTTCTCTCCCCTGTAGCGAGGCTCCGGCAAGCTAGGAGAAACATGCATGTTCCCATGACAACGCTGCTATTGCAAGAGAATTCCTTATGTGGCTGCAAAGAAAGAGCCCAGCTGAGGCCTGGGAGTGGCCTCGTCCCACTGCACGGCAGAAGCTTCTGCCATCAGCCTCAGCGGCAAAGCCCGATCAATCCTACGGCGGCGGCACCGCACCGCTCGTCACGGACGCCAGACTGGAGCACCGGGGGTGGAAAAGCCTCAGCTTCACGTTTTGAACGGAATCAGCAGCAAAAATCATTGCTTAAATTTGCAGAGGGTCACGCTCAGATCCCGGCCCGTCACCCGCGGGGACCTGCCCCGCGTCACCCCGTCCACCGTCCCCGCCACGACGCCAGCCTCGCCGCTGTGATGGAGCTGCGAGCGCGGCCGCTCCCCAGTTCGGATTCTGCCTCGGTTGCTCCTTCCCTCCCTCCAAGCAATCCCAGCCCAGTCCCTGCCCGTCCCCGCCACGGCTGCGGGTCTCGGGGGCAGCGGAGATCCCCGCTCCCCGGGATTTCGGCAGGATGCGGAGCTCGGGAGTTTTCCAGTCGCCTCCTGCGCTGGCAGCGTCGCCAGTGAGATCACTTCCATTTTATCGGCACACGCCAAGGCCACTCGCACCTTTGTGCTTGCAACACTGGGCCAGACAAGATGGCCGGGTTCCTCCCCTTCCTCTCCGGCAGCTCCGGGCGAGCGGGCAGCCAGGGAACCCGCCCGGGGACGGGGCGCTCTCCCCGACCGCCTCGGGTGGCTCGTCCCCCCCCCCCCCCCCCGCCAGCCGCTTTCAGCTCCGGGAAACCGGTAGCGGTGAAAGCAATCTCCCCCGGCTCCCTCCAGCTCCGGTCGCTCTCCCCAGCACCGGCCGGGGCACCGCGGTTGGGGGCCGGGGGGCCACGGCGGGACAGCCGGCGGGGACGGACCCCCCCGCCCGGCCCCAGCAAGACACCGCGGCGAAGAGCCCCGAACGCTGCGAGGCGGCGGAGGAAAGCGGAGACCCGCGCCGGGATCCCGCAGCCCCGGGCCCGCTTCGGAGCCGACCCCCGGGCACCGCCACACCCGCGGGAGCGCCGCCCGCCCCGGCTCTACCCCCCCCCCCCCCGGGGGGGGGTCGGCACGGCCGGCTGCGGGACGCCCCCTCCCCGGGGGAGCGGCGGCGCCGACCCCCACCCCGGCCCGCGGTACCGGCGGTACCTGCTCACGGTTACGGCGCTCGGCCTCCACCTCCCGCTGCAGGCGGTCGGCCCGCTCCTCCGCGTCGTCCGCCTGCTGCTGCAGCACCTGGATCTTGCGCTTCACCGCCTCGATGGTGGTGGCCCCCGCCATCCTCCCCGCCCGTCCCGGCCCGTCCTGTCCCGCCGCTCCGCGCCGCGCCGGCCCCGCCCTGAAATACCGGAACCCCGCCGCCCCGGCCCCACCGCCCGGGAAGTGACGTCACTTCCGCCGCCCGCGTTGCCGTGGAGACGGGGGAGCAACCGCCCGGCTCCGCGACGGCGGGGCCTGGGGGCACCGGGACCTGCCCCGTGTGGGCCTGGGGGCACCGGGACCTGCCCCACATGGGAGTGGGGGCACCGGAGCTGCCCCACACGGGCCTAGGGACACCGGGACCTGCCCCACATGGGTGTGGGGGCACCGGAGCTGCCCCACACGGGCCTAGGGACACCGGGACCTGCCCTGCGTGGGCCTGGGGACACCGGGACCTGCCCCACATGGGTGTGGGGGCACCGGAGCTGCCCCACACGGGCCTAGGGACACCGGGACCTGCCCTGCGTGGGCCTGGGGGCACCGGGACCTGCCCCACATGGGAGTGGGGGCACCGGAGCTGCCCCACACGGGCCTAGGGACACCGGGACCTGCCCTGCGTGGGCCTGGGGGCACCGGGACCTGCCCCACATGGGAGTGGGGGCACCGGAGCTGCCCCACACGGGCCTAGGGACACTGGGACCTGCCCCACATGGGTGTGGGGGCACCGGAGCTGCCCCACACGGGCCTAGGGACACCGGGACCTGCCCTGCGTGGGCCTGGGGACACCGGGACCTGCCCCACATGGGTGTGGGGGCACCGGAGCTGCCCCACACGGGCCTAGGGACACCGGGACCTGCCCTGCGTGGGCCTGGGGGCACCGGGACCTGCCCCACATGGGAGTGGGGGCACCGGAGCTGCCCCACACGGGCCTAGGGACACCGGGACCTGCCCTGCGTGGGCCTGGGGGCACCGGGACCTGCCCCACATGGGAGTGGGGGCACCGGAGCTGCCCCACACGGGCCTAGGGACACTGGGACCTGCCCCACATGGGTGTGGGGGCACCGGAGCTGCCCCACACGGGCCTAGGGACACCGGGACCTGCCCTGCGTGGGCCTGGGGACACCGGGACCTGCCCCACATGGGTGTGGGGGCACCGGAGCTGCCCCACACGGGCCTAGGGACACCGGGACCTGCCCTGCGTGGGCCTGGGGGCACCGGGACCTGCCCCACATGGGAGTGGGGGCACCGGAGCTGCCCCACACGGGCCTAGGGACACCGGGACCTGCCCTGCGTGGGCCTGGGGGCACCGGGACCTGCCCCACATGGGAGTGGGGGCACCGGAGCTGCCCCACACGGGCCTAGGGACACTGGGACCTGCCCCACATGGGTGTGGGGGCACCGGAGCTGCCCCACACGGGCCTAGGGACACCGGGACCTGCCCTGCGTGGGCCTGGGGACACCGGGACCTGCCCCACATGGGTGTGGGGGCACCGGAGCTGCCCCACACGGGCCTAGGGACACCGGGACCTGCCCTGCGTGGGCCTGGGGGCACCGGGACCTGCCCCACATGGGAGTGGGGGCACCGGAGCTGCCCCACACGGGCCTAGGGACACCGGGACCTGCCCTGCGTGGGCCTGGGGGCACCGGGACCTGCCCCACATGGGAGTGGGGGCACCGGAGCTGCCCCACACGGGCCTAGGGACACTGGGACCTGCCCCACATGGGTGTGGGGGCACCGGAGCTGCCCCACACGGGCCTAGGGACACCGGGACCTGCCCTGCGTGGGCCTGGGGACACCGGGACCTGCCCCACATGGGTGTGGGGGCACCGGAGCTGCCCCACACGGGCCTAGGGACACCGGGACCTGCCCTGCGTGGGCCTGGGGGCACCGGGACCTGCCCCACATGGGAGTGGGGGCACCAGAGCTGCCCCACACAGGCCTAGGGACACCGGGACCTGCCCTGCGTGGGCCTGGGGGCACCGGGACCTGCCCCACATGGGTGTGGGGGCACCAGAGCTGCCCCACACGGGCCTAGGGACACCGGGACCTGCCCCACATGGGTGTGGGGGCACCGGAGCTGCCCCACACGGGTCTAGGGACACTGGGACCTGCCCCACATGGGTGTGGGGGCACCGGAGCTGCCCCACACGGGTCTAGGGACACTGGGACCTGCCCTGCGTGGGCCTGGGGACAGCGGGACCTGCCCCATCTGGGTGTGGGGACAGCAGGACCTGCCCTGCGTGGGCCTGGGGGCACCAGGACCTGCCCCGCATGGGCCTGGGGACACTGGGACCTGCCCCATGCAGGTGTGCAGGTGTGGGGACAGTGGGACCTGCCCGTGTGGGCCTGGGGGCACCAGGACCTGCCCCGTGTGGGTGTCGGGACACCAGGAGCTGCCCTGCATGGGCCTAGGGACACTGGGAGCTGCCCCGTGTGGGTGTGGGGACACCGGGAGCTGCCCCACGCAGGTGTGGGGACACCGGGACCTACCCCATGGGTGCCTGGGTACACTGGGACCTGCCCCATGTGGGTGTGGGGACAGTAGGACCTGCACTGTAGGGGTGTAGGGACCTGCCCCACGCGGATGGGAGACAGCGGGACCTGCCCTGTGTGGGCGTGGGGACATGAGGACCTGCCCCATGCGGGTGGGGGGACACCAGGACCTGCCCCACAGGGGCCTGAGGACCTGGGCCTTGCCCCACACAGTCCTGGGAGCCTGCCCCACACAGGCCTCCATGTTCTGCCCCATGCGGGTGCACCCTTCGGCCCCCCACCCCTCAGGGCCCTGCGCCAGGCGGCCCCGGCAGCGCCATGGGGCCCCAGGACCACCCCGTCCCTCAGCCCTGCGGGCCTTATACGGGCACGGCCGGGCTGCAGTGGCACTGCATTCCTGGGGGCTGAGCTCACCCACCACCTCCCCCTCACCCACTCCCGCCTTGGAGCACCCCTGGACCATGCCGGGCCCGAGACCCCACATCCCTGTGGCGGATCACGCTGCCCTTCTTCCTCCCACCCCGCCGCCACGCGCCAAAACCCGCCATTGCGGCAGCTTTAGCCATTGCTAAAACTCTCCGGTCTCAGGGGAGAAAACGCTGCCGAGGGTGGCGTTCCTCTGCGCCACGAGGGTCATGGAGCCCCCGAGAGCTCAATAAAAACATAACCGAGACGTGTCGCTGCCCTCGCACGCCGCAAAGCCTGTTTGGCAGCACTTCGGGCACGCGAACAGAAGGGAAAGGGGCACCGGGCTGCCGCCCCTGCGCCGCCTCCTAAAAACCTCAGCAGCCGGGCAGGCGCGTGCCCCAGGGGTGCGTTTGCCAGGGCGGAGAAGGCCAGCACACGCTCGGCCGGCCGAACGCCTTGGCACATCCCCCAGAGATGAGCTGGCGACCGAAAGAGCCTGAGCCTGCGTGCTCTCGCTGGCTGGAAGCAGCCGGGAGGCAGCTCTGCGCATCCAACGCTCCGGGATGCGAAACCCCTCCTCCCGCCCCTCCGCTTCCCTGAGCCGGGGTGAAACCGGGGGAGCCCCGACAGCCGCCCTTGGGGGGGGACAGCCAGAAAAATGGGGGTTCCAAATGCAGAGAAAGGGATGAAGGAGTTGCAAAGCGAGCGGGGACGTGGTCCTCAGCGCTGCGCTGTGATGGCAGGGAGAGAGCGTGAAAAAGCCAGCAGGGAGCGAAGGGAGGGAAGAAGGGTGCGAAGGAGGGAAAGGGCTCCCCGGAGCTCTGCAACGCCGTGCTCGGCACAGGCCGAGCTCCAGCGCACGGCCGGCGCTGCCGGCACGCTCAGCCGGGGCCGGGACAGGAAGCCGCAAAGCAAAGCCGCAGGGCTGACGCACCGCCCGGCGCTCAGGGAGGGCTCAGGAGTTCACGATTACGCCCTGGTCCCCAGCTCGGAGCCAGAAGGTGCCAGCAAGAGCCAGCCCAGGCGCTGTGCTGGGGCTCGGGGCGCGTCCCCACGGCCCGGCGTCAGCACCGTAGCGGGAGGAGGTGGCCTCCGGGCTGGATGTGAGAGCCGGGCCCATCGAGGGCCGGGGGTTTTCTCCTGGCTCCCGCAGGAGGGAAGAGCTGCATCTCCCTGACGCTCGACCCCGAGACATCGCGGCCCCACGGGGTGACGGCCCCTCCGGCTGCCAGGTGATGAGTGGGGCCAGACGCCGCGCCACGTGGTGCCCGGGAGAGCGGCCGGCCGGTGAAACCCTGCACCGCTTGCGCCATTGTTTTCCTGGAAACGGCGGCCAACAATAGCCGGGCTGTGCCGTTGTCACGCTGCCCACGTGGTCTCCGCCTGCCCTGGGAGACGAGGGCTCCCTCCTCCTCTGGAGCCCGGCTCCTCCGACAGCAGCTGGGACTCGGAGCTCCCTGGGGACACGCATGGACCCCACGTCCCATGCTCGAGGAGCTGCTCGCTGCCGCCAGCCGTCGTGGCTCTGCCCCCAGCTCGGGGAGCCTGGCTGCCCAGCCTGCTCCATCCCTGCTCCCAGGCTGCCTGGGACGTCCTTGCCCGGGAAGAAGCTGGGACCAGCCCTGCCAGCATCCCTCTGTCCCCTGCGTGGCCGTGGGTGGCCCCCCCAGGATGTGTCCTTCCTGGGGTCACTCTCTGCTCCCAGACTCCCACACAGCTTTGCCAGGAGCGCAGAGCCTGACCGTGACCTCCCTCCATCCCCAAGGCTGCAGGGAAGGGCTGCAGGCCCACTGGGAGGGCGACAAGGGGAGGACGGCCAACCCAGCTCCCACCCTGCACCCCATACGTACGTCCGCCGCCTTCTTCTCTGCCAGCTCCAGCTTCTCCTGGGCATCTTTCAGCGCCTCGGAGTATTTGTCCAGCTCGTCCTCTGTCCCCTTCAGCTTCTTCTGCATGGCAGCGAGCTCATCCTCCAGCTGGAAAGGCAGTGGTGGTCACCGCAGGTGGACGCCCCTCTGGACCCCCACACGGCGGGAGAGCCCTGCCTCCCCCGTCCCAGGCTCAGCTCTGCCCCACGGCATCCTTCCTGCCCCACCCCGGGGCCAGCTCTGCCCCGCAGCGTCCGTCCCTGGCCCACATGACACCAGCTGGCAGGGGCTGAGCCCTGGGCAGCCCTCGGGACGCCCCACGGCATCGTGACACGGTCCCCGAGCTGTGAGACGGTGGCAGCTCTCACACCCTTGTTCCTCTTGCCGGAGTCTGTGTTGGGTCTGGGCTCGGCAGGGTCCAGCACGGGGAGAAGCCGTCCCCCCCGAAACATCCCCGGGCTGGGGGCTTCTGCTGCCCACCCTACCTGCTTGCTCCGCTCCTCCGCCTGCTTCTGCTCAGCCTCCGCCTGCTCCGCCCGGTCCAGGGCGTTCTCCTTGTCCAGCTTCAGCATCTGCATCTTCTTCTTGATGGCCTCCATCCTCGGTAGGACACGGGCGCCGGCGGCGGGGCGGCGGGCAGCGGGACGGGCAAGGGGCAGGCAGGGCGGCAGTGCTGCCTGCCGCCCCGCTGCCCGGTTTATCAACTCTGCCCTGCCTGCCGGTGCGGGGGCTTTGCCTTTCTTGGGCCGAGCTGCCTCCCCACCTTCCCAAAAAGTCTGTGCTCGGGACCCATTGTCTGCCCTGGGGGAGGCCGGGCGGCCGCAGCCTTATTTGGGCTCCTGAGGACAGCTGAGGCAGTTATAAAAAGCAGCAGCAGGTCTGTGAGCGGGGGGTCCCGCATTGTCCCGGCCACCCGCTCCCCCCCCCCGTGCAATGGGACACCCTGGCCGGTGTCGCAGGGACACCGTGCTCCCACCCGGCTCTCCCTCGGGACACGCCGGGCAGGCATTGAGCCGGGTCCGTGCGGCACTGGCAGCGAAGCCCCCCCAGGTTTGCACTCCACCAGGGGCTCGGGATGTTTTGGTGGCCCCTGAGCTGACATTTACCCATGCCTGGGGGTGGCGTGGAAAAGGGCGAGCTCAGCCCAGCTCTATTTTAAGAGCAGGGGCTTAGCAGCAGCCCCTGGCCCAAATTGTTTGGCTCAGGAGGGAGCTGCGGAGGGATCCAAGCCCGACACCCCGGGAAGAGCCCCCTGGGAGCCCGCTGAGCCCCGAGCCCGGCTCCAGTCACGCTGATGCTTGGCGGCGAGGCAGAAGATGCTGTTGGCAGCTGGAGGAGCAAATTCCCCAGGCACGGGGAGGAATTCTCAGGGAGAGCGGCAGCACTTCCTACGCAGCCGGGGGATTAGCAGCCTCCTCACGCCGGCCACAAGGTCCTGTTGGGAGAGAGGACCCACAGGCGAGACCCACTGTTCCCATCCAGGGACAGATTTTGGGGGCTGAGGGGGTCAGGAGACGGAGACCGACCCCGGTGGCAGCTCCCCGGGCAGGGCGCCAGGAGGGACGGTGCCCACAAAGGGCCCCGAGCGAGCGGCCACTGCACCTCCATGCCCCGGGAGCCATAAATAACCCCGTGCACCAGGGCAGCGGGGCCAGCGGTGGGCACGGGGCCACGCGCCTTTGTCCTGGGATCATCCCAGGCGTGAGCGGGGGGACAGGTGCTGAGCGCTGACCCCGCCGCCATCCCAAACCTCCGCCAGCCCCCGGGGATGGCAGCTCCCGGCTCCCTCTCCCCGGCCTCGCAGAGACGGGCGCGCGGTGCGGGCAGAGGGGTTTTATTGCAGCAGCGATCGAGCGGGCAGGGGGTGTGGGAAGGGGCACGGAGGGACCCCCCCGTGCTCCCCGCTGCCCACGGGAGGGCGCAGGGAGCATCTCGCCAGGTCGACGCTGGGCATCCCTGGCGCTGTAAGAATATGTTTGATATTTAGTTGGTTTTCCAATAAAACAACCTAATATCAAACATATCAGACAGAGGCAGGGGCAGGCGGAGGCGGATGGGACCCAGGGCTCAGCTCCCTGCAAGAGAAGGAGAGAAGGAGCGGCTGAGAGCGGGGGTGGGTTAGCTCCTCGCTGTTTGCCCAGGCAGGACCCCCCCCCGGGCACCGTGCAGGTGGCACCCTGGTGTCCGGAGCCCGCCTGGGCGGCTGCACCGACACTGGGATGATCTGGGATCCGGTGCTGGAGCAGGAGCCATCCTGCAGTGGAAACGAAGCCGGAGCAGGGCAGCGCGGGCACGGTCTCCTGGCACGGCATGCCATGGCAGGCCATGGCACAGCATGTCATGGACTGGCACGGCATGGCATGGCACGGCACGGCATGGCACAGCAGGCAGTGCTGCCTGCCTGTCCCTGCGTGCCCGGGGTTGAGGGGACCCCACGTCCGTCGCCGCCTTACCTGGGCCGGCTCGGGGGGCTCCTCGGTGGACTGGCTCAGGGGCCGCCCGGCCACCATTTATAACCGCGCTCAGCTGCACCCGGTGCGGGGACATGGCCAGTGAGCGCCCTGGCCCCACACACGTGGCCTCGTTCCCATTAATTACCACCCATCTATGTCCCCCTGCCCCCTCCGCGGACCCCCGCGCCCTTGCCGCTGAGCGCTGCCGGTCGATATGGGTCGATGGCCCCGCGCCGCCTGCCCCTGCCCCCGGTCACACTCCGCTGTCATTAGCGGGGACGTCAATACCGGGGAGCCGGCCCCGTCCCGGCGGGCTCTGCACCACCGAGGGGCTGCGCGTGACCCTGCCCAAGGACGAGCCCTGGCTGGTGCTGGGGAGCTGTGCCCCGCGTCCCCTCCTCCTGCATCCCTGTCCCCTCGCTTTGGGGGAGCCACTGGGACCCCCTATCCACCGGAGCATTCCCTCCGTGGGGCGGTCAGAGGAGGCAACCGCCTGTCGCCCTGCCCCGTCCCTGATGCAGATGTGGCCGCCGTGCTGGGCACTGCTGGGTGACAAAGGCAGGACCCCAGACCTGCTCTGGGGTGGCCGTTGGGCCCCGGCGGGCAGCACCCAGCCACGAGGGCACGCAGGGTCTCTCGGGGGGCACGTGTCTCCCCACGCCATGCCGGTGCTTCGCCGCAGCGGGATGCACCGACCTTGGGAATGGCGTTGGAGGCTCTGTGGGGGCCCAGACTTTGGGGGGCCAACGGGGCAGGACACGGGGCAGCCAGAGCCCCGAGTGCCACAGGGGGACAGGGGCACAGCTCCTGCCCTGCTGCCTGCCTGGGCTGGGGGACCAGGGGCTCCAGCCCCATGGCGGTGGCGGCAGGGCCGCGTGGGGAGGGTGGCAGCGGGGACAGCAGGGACACATATGGCGGCAGCACGGTGCCGGGAGCTGGGGACACGCGTGCAGCAGCGGCTGATGTGATGCAACCCGACAGCCGAGCTAATGAAGGGCCGTGGGCAGGGGGTGCCGGCCCGGCGGCCCCCAGCCCTGTCAATAAGCAGAGCCAGGGCAGGCACTGATGGGCCCTGGGGCCGGGAGACACCAAGGTCAGGTGCAGGCAGCGGGGACGGGAGGCAGGGGACGGGCGCCCCCCAGTAGGGGAGCAGACGGGGGTTCAGGGGTGCCCGGACGGTGAGCGGGGCCAGGGAGCATCGCACCCAGTCCGGCCAGGCTCCTCTCCCTGCTGCCATGGGGCTGTGCTGCACGGCCAGGAGCACCGTGCCACAGGGGATGGGAGTGCATGGCTGATGGCGGCACGGCCGGGAGCAGGACCCAGCCGCGGAGCGCGCAGGGCTGGCGAAGGCACGCCGGCCGTGCTGCCATCTCCTGGCGTGGCCATGGCCGGGACCGCGTGCGCAGGATCCGGCACGTGTACGGTCGCGGGCAACGTTGCCGGATTCCAGCCACAGCAATCGCGTGGCTGCCCCTTCCCTCCACCTCCGCTCGGGGCTGTCCCGCGTCCCGGCACGCACCAGACGCAGCCCCCGTCTTGCTCAACGTGTTTTATTCCCTGCCAGGCAGCCGGGTGATGCCAGGCCGGCGCTGAGCCCGCCGGGTCGGGCGCTCACAGCCGCTCCACGTAGAAGGCTTTCCCGAGTTGGCGCAGCTCCCGCTGGTGCTGCTGGTGCTCGTCCTGGAGGAGCCGGTGCAGGGCGGCTCGGCGGATCTGCTGGGCGCAGGACCTGGTGCTGAACCCCACCACTGGGAGGCACGGTCCCCCGGGATCCGGTACTGGAGCAGGGCACCCAACCCTGGCGGCACAGGGCTGGGTGCACCCAGCCGTGCCAGACCCGCGCCCGGCCTCACCGCCATCTGCTCCTTGCCGGCGAGGCGCAGCTCCGACTCCACGCGCCGCTGCAGCGCCCTGCAGGCTGCGGCCCAGATCCTCTCCCAGCACTGCGGGTGCTCCCCGGCCGCCTGCCTGCAGCTGCGCGGACACAGGGTGGGCAGGACGGGGTGCCGGGGGGACACCAGCACCCATCCCCCCCCCCGGCTCACCCCACGCCAGGGCTCCCCCTCGCCTGCTGCCCCCCAGCGCTCCCTTTGCCGGCTGTACCTCTCCGGCAGCCTTGCGCAGGCCTTCCCCTTCGCCAGGACCTGCAACCAAAGCGACGCGTTTGGGGGGTCTGGGGTTTAACCCGCACGAGGGGGACGTCGCACCCCGCTGTCCCCAGCTGCTGCCAGGACCCCCAGGACAGCCACCTCCTCCTGCCACAGCGAGGGGGTCTGGCTGCTTGCCACTGCCGTGGCCGGCGCCGCACGGACCCCGCAACCGCCCTCTGCGCCAGCCATGCCGTTAACGGCACCCCGGTTACCGCGGCAGCGGCACAGGGACAGACGCGGCGCAGGGAAGGGCTCCCTGCAGTCAGAGGCCGACAGCGCGGATCCCGCTCGGGATAACTGTCATTTTATTAAACAGCGATTAAAAAGAGTGCAGAGGCCCAGGCGAGGGGCAGGGGTCCCCGCCCCACACGGTACACGCCACAGCGACTGGTGAGCAGCGGGTGTTGCCGTCGGCCCGGCAGGACGCAGACGTCAAGTTGGGGGCTGCGAGCTTTCACCCCCAGGGGCTCGGCAGCCGCTGGCACACGAGGCGCTGGTGAGAGTGGGAGGAAAGACCCCCTTGGCAGGACAGACAGGACGTTCCAAGCTGGTATTTGTCTGCCCGAGACGTCCCCAAATGCCCGGTTGCAGGAGAAAGAGTAGAAACCGGAGCCCAAAGAGGCACCTCAGCCGCGGCGGCTGAGAACTGGCCACCAAACTATTTACACTCCGTCCAGGCAGCTCGGTGCACGGCCCGGGCACGCAGGCAGGCTGGGCACACCCGGCTGAGAGTGGCAGGCAGCGACGGTGCCACAGGGAAAAGAGCATTCACCCTTCGGAAAGAACAGATGAGCGGTTCCAGAGCCTGAGACCCACACAGACAGGACGGACAGACAGCATCAGCCCTGCCGGCCATCACAGGGAAAGAGGACAGGTGGAGGAGAGCACTGGCTGGGATCCATGTCTTTTATAAATATGCTAAAGCTAATCGGAGTTTATTCACAGGGCCAGGGCTCCGAGACGTTGCCAGACTCAAAGCCTCAAGCCTGAAGCGCGTCCCAAGCCTGCCGGGGAGCGGGGCCGCACGGGCCGATCCCCTCCGCCTTCAGCAGGCGGGCGCGCTGCTTTGAAACGGGCTCCGGGCTGAGCTCCACCAGCTGAAACGGAGCCTCCGCCGAGCGACCATCTCCAACATCGTGCAAGAGGGAGACCCGAGAGCGCAGCTGCTTCCTCCCAACGCTGCCTGCGCGCCAAACTGCGGCCAAAACCTGCCCGGGACACCAGCTGCACCCAGCAAGGGGCTCTGCTCGTGGCAGGTCCCCGGAGCAGTGCTCCCTGCGCGGCTCACAGGGTGCTCTCCAGCGTGTTGTAGTTGTCCTTGAAGCTCTTCAGCTCCAGGAAGTGTTTGGCACGTTTGCTCTTCTGGTTGGAAGGCAGGTAGGTGACCTGGATGGTGGCGGGGTTGGAGACTTCGGGGGAGAGGGTGAGGTCCTTTGCTGCTGACTGGTGCTGCCGCTGGCTGCTGCCTCCCCGGGCCTTGGTCCTGCGGGGAGAGGAGAGGCACCGTCACAGCCGCCGCCCTCCCCAGAGGAGCCGCTCGCCTGTCGCGTCCGTCTGTCCGACACCAGACAGATCTGCCCTCGGGATGACGGCGCCGGTTTTGAAAAGGAAGGCTGGCGCTTCTGCGGGTGCCAGGCCTGGAACCCGCACGAGGTCCCTGGCTCAAAGCGGCCAGCGCAAGCAGGAACGTGGACTGTGATCAAGTAACAAACCCAAAACCACGTTAACGGACGGGCTGTAAGGAGTAACTAAACCTGGAAGGACGGACAGGCATAAACAGCCCACGTCTCAGAGGCTGGGTTTTGCCCCCAAACCTGTCTCCGTTCCCACCTCCACAACGGGCTGCTGCGGCCCACGAAGCCACCGCCGCACCCCAGCTACGGCCCCGGGCAGTAACACTCACATGTTTGCCAGCTCGTTCAGAGCATCCTGGTACTGCAGATATTCCGGTTTCCCAAAGACCTGGATGCAAACAGAAAAGACCGTGGAAAATCCAGCCAAGCTTAGAGCGCAACCTCAGCCCAGCCATCAAACCGGAGCGCAGGAACAGCCCCCTGCGCTGCCGCGGGGGCCGGGCGACGCGGCGCCGGCGCTTACCCCGGTGCCGTAGCGGGCACTCTCGTACCCATCCAGCAAGGTGTCGATCAAGGCTTTGCGGATGCCTTTGAAGGAGGTGCTAGAATTCCGCAGTTCCAGCAGGTAGGCACAGAAGTTCTTCCCTATTAAAGACTTTGGGTACCGGCCCTCTGCGTGAAACGGGATTTCTGGAAAATAAAAAGGCACAACGCAAGCAGCTGAAGCGGGGGTCAAAACGCTCACGTTCACCCGCGGACAACGTCAGAAGTTGGCAGCGAATTAAACTTCCCACCACATCCGCTGCCGCTGTTTGCTGACTGCTTCCAACGCGTGAGCAGAGCAGACCCTCAGGCCGCCAGCCCCGGGCGGGATAAGCACCTGCTATTCCCAAACGAGGACCTTGAGCCTTACCACAAGGCTGCTGGCCGCCGCGCCGCACCCTTATTTCCTCCACGCACGGTTTCTCTCCACCCTTCCCCTCCCACTCCTGCCCTCAGCTCCCTTACCAGATGTTCTGATCGCATCCAGCGCCTTCATCCTGTACAGGTAGTTATAGCAGCCTGGCAAAGAGAGAAACCAAACTGAAAGCTCTGCAAAACTTGGCAGCGGGAGGGAGGTGGGGAAAGCAGATAGGAGCAGAGCGCGGAGACACCGTCTCGCCGAACGCGACGTTGCGACGGGACAGCCAAGAAGAGAGGCCAGCGACGCAACTCGGCCCCAGGGGAACGAGGTGCTGTAGCGGGACAAGCGCCGGACGGTGTCTCTGGTGGCCTCCGACCAACAGGCAGCGAGCAAGGGTACCTTGTGTCTCCAGCTGCAGAAGCCTGCTGTCATCCTCAGCTAACAGCCGGGGCTCATACTTGATGTCTTGCACCCTCGAGAGCCGAATGTCGATTTCTTCCTTTAAATCCTGCACAGTGGGGAAAAAAAAAAGCCATTTACAGAGCACTCGCTTTGTTTGTGGGATCACAAGGATGATAACAGTCATGTCCTCTGAAATAAACCCGCTCCCCCTCTAGCTGCCCATCACCACCCCAAGGTGGCAGCTCCTGGAAACATCTGATTTTCAAGGAGACCCTGTCTGCCCCTGCGGGCACGGACAGGTCCGTGGGTGCAGGGGAGGGAGGGCGCGTCCCCAGCGCGGGGCCACGCGCACCCACCTTGGGCGCGTGCTGTCCGACGGGCACGTGGGGGCCACGGCGGGACTTCATGGCGAAGCGCATGATCTGGCGTTTCACAAAGATGAACAGCAGCACGAAGACCTGGAGCGCCACAGCGGGGACGGGGGTGAGGCACAGCGGGGACGGGGGCGAGAGGAGCCCCGAGCAGCACCAGCCCCGCTGACACCCGGTTCCCAACCCCGCGGACACCCCAGGCCAAGCAACCACAGGGCCCCACGGACCCCCCAAACCCGGCGAGCACAGGGGCTCCTGTTCAGCCCATCAGGAGCCCCACGGACACCCAGGCCGGCCCGCAAACACCCCAGCCTCCACGGGGGCTCCCACTCACGCCTTCTCCCTGCCCCACGGGTGCCAGGACCCCACGGGCGCTCCAGCCCAGCCCTGCAAGGGCCCCGAGTCTGGCTCCACGGGAGCTCCCCGTGGATATCCTGGGACGTCCCTCACTGGAGCTTTATAGATGCCTCGGGCTCAGCTTCACAGGGGCCCCACGGACACCCCAGGCTCGGCCCCATGGACACCCAGGATGGGTCTCACAGGGGCCCCACAGACAGCTTGGTCCCGGCCCCACGGACGCCCCGGGCCTGGCCCCACAGGAGCCCCACGGGAGCCCCACAGACACCCCAGGACGGGCCCCACAGGAGCCGCACGGATGCTCTGGTCCCTGCCCCACGGACACCCCAGGCCCAGCCCCACGGGAGCCCCACACACACCCCAGGACGGGCCCCACAGGAGCCCCACGGACACCCCGGGCCCGGCCTCACAGGAGCCCCACGGACACCCCGGGCCCGGTTCCACGGGGGCCCCGGCCCCCCGGAGCCATCAGACCCGTTCCCCTGGGCCGCCCCGCGCCCGCCCGCCTCACCAGGCTGCCGTAGGCCATCACCAGCACCACGTTAACCCCGGAGAGCCAGTTACTGCCGGCCCCCGCCATCCCCGGCCCGGCCCGGGGCCGCACAACATGGCGGCCGCCGAAGCCGTTCCGCGCCCCTACCACGTGACAGGGAGAAGGCTCCGTTCTCAGGTGACGCCGGGAGAGCAGGGACACCTCCCCCCCCCCGTGCGTCACGTGGGTGAAGCCGGGCTGGCCCCGCCCCCGCGCCCCCGTCACGTGATGGGGGCGGGCGCCGCTGGTAGTTGTCAGTGCGGTGAGACCCAGGTAAAGTTGGCGGCGCGGAGGCGGCGGCGGCTCCGGTAACTGCGCGCGGCCCCTTTAAATCCCGCCCCCCCCCTTCCCGCCCCCGCCGCGCGCCCCCCGGTCCCGCCACCGTCGCCCCCCCCCCCCCCCCCCCCTCCGGTCCCGTCGCGCCGTTCCGCTCCGGGGGCGGCCGCCGCGCCCCGCCGTCGGGCCCCGCGCGGCCTAGTGGGCCGGGCCGCAGCCGGGGGCTGGCGTAGAGTGCGGCCGCCGCAGGTGAGGGAGGGAGGGCGGGCGGGCTGGAGGCGGGAGGAGGGGGGGGAATGGCGGCCGCGGCCATGAGGGCGGAAGCGGCCCGCGCTTGCCCGCCTCCCGGGTGCGGGCCCGGCCTGGCGCCGCGCCGCCGCGGGGGCTCCCGCCCGGCCCCCGCCGGCCCCCTCCGCCCCCCGCTCCGGTTCCCTCCGGCCGCTCGCCCCCATTGTGTGCCGCGGGCTGGGCCGCCGGGCCTGCTGGGCCGCGGGACCGGGTGGCTCCGGCCCTGCCGTGCTCCCGGGGCCCGCCCGGCCCCGCCGCTGCCGGCGGTAACAATGGGGGCCGCGCCGCCCCGCTGCCGCCGCGCTCTCGGGGCTCCTCGCGTGTGACCGGGCCCCGCCTCCGGTACCCTTCTTTCGGCGGCGCCCCGGGGGCCGTTACCGGCGGCGGCCTCTCGGGGCGGGGCGGGGCGGGCCTCGCCGCGGATCCCGCCGGCCTACGCCACATTCCCGGGCGGTGCCGGTTCGGCGGTGCTGGAGCGATCCCGGCCCGCCGGCGTCTGCCCCGCCGGAGGTCCCCTCCGTGGCGCTTCCCTCCGTGCCCGTTTGGCCGCTCCCGGACGGCAGCACCGGCCGGTGAATCTTCCCAATAAAGCGCTGCAGATCGATACCGAACTGGGGTCTCTGATGGCGAACTGGGGTCTCTGATGGCGTAGCGGGGGCATCCCCCAAAATCTCCTACTCTGCACGCACGGGAGTTACTCGCTTTGCAGCCGCAATGAGTTTGCTCCAGAGGAAAAACCATAACGCTGATAAACCAGCCCCTGCGGCCGGCTCCTTCGGGTGCTTCTCCTGCCCCACGTTGCAGGAGAATCTTTCCGAATGCTTTTCCCTTTCCTTTGGAGCTTCGGAGCCTTTTGCACGCGTTAATTAAGCTTTGTCGGAGGGGGATGGAAATACCAATTTTCTGTATTAACAGATAAGAGAAACTGAGGCTGGGATGTGCCGGGACTTGCCCGGCATCAGCCGGCAGGTCTGGCACAGCCGGGGATAGCGGATGTGACCGACAGATCCTTGTTCTAAAATTGTAACTTAACTGAAATTTCTAATAAAATGAACAGTTCGTTACGTTTCTGTATCACCTCTTTTTCCGGAGACTCCGCACTTCGTGTAGCCGAGACTCTCTCCTCTCTAGACGTGGAAGGCAAGTAGCGGTGTAGTCTGAAAAGGCAAAGGGGTAACGACGAAGCACGGCACGGTTACTTGCAGCTTCTTTGAAGAAAAGGTGTTGTAACCTGTAGCGGGGAAGCTTTTTGTTTTCCCTAAATTCTGTACGAATGCGTCGCTTTCGCGTTGTCTTGAAACATAAGCGTTCGCCCGGTTTAGCGCTGTTTTCTCTGGCGCGGATCAGCCACGATTCGCTTCGGCTGGAGTCGCCCTTTTTGATTACATCCCTCTTGGTGAATACGTACGGGTTTGCTCTTTGTGGGGGAAAAAAAAAAAGTCAAAAAAAAAAAGGGGTAAAACGCTTTGGATAAAAACCGCTTTGAACCAGTAGACTCATATTATTGTTACTTCCGCGCAGGGCCAGTTCAAGTGTCAGGATAACCAAGATTTGCAGTTAAATGTTGCCCGTGAGCTGTACCGAGGTGACACGATTGAGGAATAAATTATCAGCAGCCGAGTCCTCTTCCCCCAGTGCAGCGCGTGGGGTGTTGCGTGGGGACGCCTGCTTACCTGACGGTCTTAGCAGGGTCAGGGCCTGGCTGAGATCTCTCTAACAGATGTTTTTCTTGTGGTTTTTGGACGCTAAAGGAAAAATAATCGTGATTTAATCGTGGCAGAAATGCAGCTGGGCAGAGCGGAGCGTGGCAGCTGTTGAACAATGCCCAGCCGCTGCACAAAGGTTCGGGGCAGCAGACTGCTGGAACTGTATCCTATTGAAATTGCAGATTAAGTTACTGCAAACGCGCAGGATTGCTTCCCTCTGGGCCTGCAGTTCTGCTGCCAAATTGGTTTAATATGACAACTTGTTTGTGCGTGAAACCCTTAGAACTGGAAGAGACGTAGCGGTGGAGAGGGAAAATAAATGCAGTGGGGAAGGGACGGCTGCGTAGCCCAGGAGGCTTTGTCTGCTCTGCCTTGGGTGAAGCCCAGGCTTGGTGCTCTTCCTTAAATCTGCTCGGTGTCACACGCGCTTTGGGAGCTCCCGGTGACCGGATAGGTAGCTCGGATTGTTTCCCGATGAGAAACCTTGGCACTGTGTAGCTGGAAAACTGCGTTTTGAAGTTGCCGCGAGGCACGGATGGCCCCAAAGGGCGAACTTTGGAAGTTTTGTGGGAAGCTGCGGGAGCATTTGAAAACTTGCCTACAAACAAACGCTAGGCGCTGATGGGAGCAGGGAGCGGTGGCGAGCGCGTGGAGGTGATGTTAGGGTCTCCGTGCTCTCGGGGAAAGGTCTCTCAGCCCGGTCGAGCCCTCCGCTCGCGGGCTTTGACAAGAGGCTCCCCAGTTCTTACAGGGCTGTTTGCTAACGCTGCGTCTGAGCTTTCCCCGCTTTGCACGCCAGGTCTGCGCTGCCACGTTGGTGTTCGCAAGCAATGTTTCAGATCGTACGCTGATTTTCTCGCTCGGGTTTCCTTCCCACTCTTACAACCTTGTGGCTCCTTGCCCTGTCCCGAGCGTCTGCCCGCAGCACCAGCACCCGGAGCAGACCCTGCTGCTTTGGAGGAAGGCGTCGCAGTCTTGTTAACGAAATCCGAAAATGTGAAGTTTGCAGTTATTGAGATTTCAGGGGCTCAGAAGTAGCAGGAGCGCGGTGGGACGTGCCTGGCATCCCTTGTGTCTGGGAGACAATAGGCAGGGTAAAACTACTCGGTGCTGATCCCGTTGTAACCATCGAGGTTGGGCTCTTCCCCCGAAGCCCAGGGTGAGGTTACAAAACTCCACTTGCTTTGGACGCTCCGTGGCCTGAACTCTTACTGGGATTTTTTTGCCTCAAGCAGTTACCTAACAACGTTACTGGCCGTCGTTCCTTGTTGACATCTAGTTCACTCTTTTGGTAGTTTTTTCATCTAGAACACTCAGTAGAAGAAAACTTAATATTTTCAGTTCTGGGGAATAATTGAAGCAAGCAAAAATGGGCAGTTCTGCGAGGGCGGTATTCTTTTAAAACAATATCCCACAAACCTGTAGCACCACGTGTTACTGGAGCGTTTTTCCTTCCCCTGCCCTGCTTTGAAGGCAAGAAAGGAGAAGGGGAAGTAGCTGATGTGTCTGAGGCTCTGAGATGTTCTGCTCTCAAAGTCAAGTTTCTTTAGAGCTTTTTTCCAAGTGTTCCTCGCTCCAGTTGATCGCCGTAGCCTCTAAAGGCCCCGGTCACGGCAAATCCGTGCCCGCTCACACGCTTGCGTTAGCAGCGAGTCGTTAAACCCTTTACCCCAAGTACTTCTGCTCCTGGGTCCCGATTGCTCCCACCTGGATGCAGGTGATGGTTCATTCGGAGCGCTCCGCCGTGGTAGCGGTGGAGAAACCTCGAGAAGTACAAGCGGCCTTTTGGTCTTGGGGGCACGTGGAAATGGTAGGCCGGCCCGCCGTGGCTTTTGGGGAAGCGGCGGGGAGGGTGGGGGCCCGCGACGGCTTCGCTGGCTGCCTCGCCCATGCGATCATTCAGTGTCGGTGCTGCCTTTTGTTTTTGGTTTCTAACAGTCTGTTCTCTCTTCTCCCCTGCCCCACCACAGAGTTCTACCTTGTAAATACTGTTATTTGTATATACTGTAAATGATGACATCGGTGGGCACTAACCGAGCCCGGGGGAACTGGGAGCAGACACAGACACAGAGCCAGACACAGCACAAGCAGCGGCCGCAGGTAAGGGCAGCGTCCATGGAAACCAGTTAGCTTGGAGGTGGAGAGCTGGCACTCCTGCCTAGCCCAGCGCTAATGGCTGGGCTTGGCCTAACGAACTTCCCGGGTGCTGCAGGGTGCTGCTCGCAGAGCCAGGTTAATTGGGCGGCCACTGACGGTGGGGTTTCCACATCGGTGCCTCCGAGCGGGAGCCGGGGCTGAGATTTATTTTTGCTTCCATCTGACCATTCCCCGTTCACTTTAATGAACGCAAGTGGCTGAGAAGCCACCTGCAGTGGGTCTTGATGTTCTGGTGGTGCTAAGATCTGCCTCAGAATGGTCATAGTTTAGGTGATTGTCGCTTACCCGGTGCCGCGAGGCCGTCCAGCAGTACGTCCCTTTCTTCCAGGCTCCCCTTGCTCGCTCCTCCTCCTCGTCTGACTTTCTCTCTGAAGCTTTCCTTCTTCTGACCCCTGTTTGCGCCTCCTCTTCATCATATTGATTCCTTCCCAGAGATCTCGGGGAAGTGGTATGGCCTTTGGAGGAAGGTTTGTTGGAAATGCGCCACTCTAACCACGCTTCCTCTCTCCATTCGATTTCTTTAGGCCACTGCGGAACAGATTCGACTTGCACAGATGATTTCGGACCACAATGACGCTGACTTTGAGGAGAAGGTGAAACAAGTGAGTGTGGAAAGTGAGGGTGAACCCCGATGGGAAGGCAAGAGCGATGTCGAGAGTACCGTGGAGGCTGCAGGGGGTGGGGAGGGATGTGGCTGGCTGCTCCCTGAGTTTCCTTGGACTGGCTTGTTTTTCAGGGGCTCTAGTGCCTGCCGTGCTGAGCCCCAGCATGCAGGGAGCGGTCTTATCCTGAGAAAAGGAGGTTGTAGGTTGGGTTGTGGTGAAACAAAGGCAACTCAGAAATTCCCACCCTCAGTTACTTCTCGTTGAGGGGGCGTAATTCAGCTGAGGAGGCTGGGGAGACTCCCAAACCCTGACATTTCTTTGTAGGATTGCTGGTTTGGGATTCAACTTGCTTGCCTCCCGAGAGATCCGTAGAGATTTTGGTGCCTTCTTGGTTTAGAACATGCTGACCGTGGTGTTGTCTTCTCTACAGCTGATCGACATCACAGGCGAGAACCAGGACGAGTGTGTGATTGCTCTGCATGACTGCAACGGAGATGTTAACAGAGCCATCAACGTGCTGCTGGAGGGCAATCCGGACACGGTAGGATTGGGTCCTGTAAATCTGGTGAGGCCTAGTTCAGTGTAACTGCATATTTGGAGACAAGACATACAGTAATGTCTAGATAACGAGAACCAAAATGACTGACTCCTTCCACGAGTGGCATGTAAAGCGTGATTGTGTCCTGGCTTCTTAACGCTGCTCTCTGTAGGCTTGCACAGAAGACAAGCGTGGCCAGCAGGCCCAAAGGAAGAGCGGAAAACGCAATAAATCATTTACTTCCTATTCCTTTTGAATCCCAGCGCTTTGAGAACGGTACAGTGGCACCTGTATAAGCTTTCACGCTGCCGCAAGCGTGAAGTAACTTATCTTTTCCCACGAGGGCTAAGTGACCTGTGTTGAAAGGCAGTTATGTGTCAGCGGTGGTTCATTTCTGTTAGCGTAATGCAGTTTTGTGTCTCTGGCCCTAAACATTCGCTTCTTAGCGATGCGCTGAGTGTGTGCCACTGCCCGTGCCACCTTTCTGAGGGTCTTTTTGCTGTTCATTTTCGGTGGAGTTAGGCTTGACTGCTGTCACTCACGCAGGTGCCCGTCTCAGACAAGCCAAAGTCAGCTCTGAGAACAAGTGAGCGCTTGCTTAGGAGGAACCTTCCGCCTGGTGTGCGGGATGCCATTCATCTTGTGACAAAGACAGCAGAGACACGAGTTCTCAGTAAAAAGCCTACGAATATCAGATCCTTCCAAACTGCCGCTGATCAAATGTATCCTCCCAGCACCCTGGTTTGGCTGAAGCCAACTCAGCTCTTTGTAGAGTTGAGGCTCTAAATATCACTTCAGAATATAACGCATTAGCTCTTTTTTTTTGTCCTCGTTATTAGCCCGGAGCGTAGATGGATGAGCTGGACAGCTCAGGCTATGTTCTGTGTAACGTAGCTGCTCCCCAGCGCCAGGTGCTTTGCTGGCTTTGGCACCGGCCAAGTTCAGTACGGCGCACGTAAGGGTTCTTCCTTGCCTTTAGAGAGCCCTTTCCATTGCCAGCTGAACAAAACAGCTGTTGGAAAATCCTTTTAGAAAGAGGGATGATATGAATGTGCATGGCTGAGGCAAAGCTCTGCCGTGTATTTTCCTCCACATCCCTTGTAACCGGCGCCTTCTAGTTTAACGCCAAACTCCTGCCGTTGCAGCAATTGCATTTCCTAGATAAACACATTGCTCATGAAAATAGCGTGCAGCAAACGGCGTTACGTAGCGGTACCTCCTTTCTTCAAGCAGCTGAAACGCCCAGCAGCGTGAGATGCAGGGCGAGGCATGGCTACTGCGGAAGACTTGTAGAGGAAGAAAAGGAGTTGGCAGAGCAAAGCCCTCGAGTGCCTGCCACTTCTCCAGCCTGCAGTGCCATGGGGGGCCTGCGGGCTCGTCCCCGCGGCACCGAGCGCAGGCAGCGGCGGCACCGTCATTGGTCAGCGCTCTTGGAGCTGCTTCTGGCCTGGATTCAGCTTGTGCAGCAGTCCCGTAAAGGGGATTTTCCTGATAAGAAACAGACTTGCTAATTGCTCCGATACTCCCGTGATGATGAAGACAGCTCACCTGCTGAGCGAGTTACTCATAACCTACCGTATTTCAAACAGTAAAGGAGCTGGCGTGATCTTAGCGTTGGGTTAGATTTGGCTTAAAATTACAGTATTCAAAGTAAATATTTTCCTAAATTTCCTTCTGAGCCAGATACCTATGGAGACAGACTTCAGAAGCCTTGGGTTTGAAGGCAGTTTGTGCCTCTATGTTTTTTTTGTCACTGTCCCTGCATGTTGCCATCCAAAACCAGATGTTTACTTGTCTGCCAGTTGTGTTTTCAGGTGTTTGTCAGTGACTCGTGACTGTTTTTAATTGTTCTAACAGTGTGCAGCATCAGTTTAAGAGTATGAAACCACTGCAGACTGTCATAAAATAAACCAATGCGGGCCCACGGCAGTAAGCTGGAGGCTTGCTTAACTTCTTACAGTCGAACTGGGGATGACTTGAACTTGTCTGTTGGATAAATCCTGTGATGCTCCTCTCCCTGTGAGCTGCTGTTTAGGGGAGGGGTTTTGTTAAATCGCTCTGCATCTGAGAGAATAACTTAACCCGAAATGTTGACTGCAGAGCACTTCGGAGCACTGGGTTATTTACCTGCTCCCCAAAACACTGACCTGTATGAAATGGCAGGGTTTTTTTTTTCCCTTAAACAGGGTAAATTTATCCACGCTTTGAACTTGAGTAAGTAGTATGCCCGCTCTATTTAAGAGGTTTAGTAGATCTTTGCAGAAATAGAGTAACTCATCTCCTGTTACCTCAAACTGCATGCCAGTCAGCTGTAAGAAAGCTTTCCTCGAAGGAAGAAGCTGTACTGTGTGTAGGCTGATAGACTCTTCTAAAAAAAAAAATTGGGCTGGAAACCATTTTTTCTGGCAACCTTTGTTATATTCTCCGTAGCGTGTTTAAATATGCATGTATTTGCATCTTGCGTCGATCAAACTATGATTAACTTCTTTCCCCTCTGCAAACCTTCAGCATTCCTGGGAAATGGTCGGGAAGAAGAAGGGTGTCTCGGGACAGAAGGAGAGTGGACAGACAGAACCCAGTGAAGAAAGCAAAGAAAACCGGGAGAGGGATCGGGATTTCAGCAGACGACGTGGCGGGCCACCGAGGCGGGGGCGAGGTGCCAGCCGTGGAAGAGAGTGTATGGACCTGCCCTTTAATACCACCCGTAACTGCCACAGCGCCCACCGAGGCGCTTTGTGCTGCGTAAAAGCTGTCAGTAAAGCTTCTTGGGCAGACGCGTCTTTGAGGAAAACCATCCTTGTATGTGTGGCGATCTGTTTGATGCTCCCCTGCCCGAGATGATTCCTTGGGTGATACTCTCAATACCATCAGCTTAAATAAAAGAAGTTATGGGAGCATTTGGCAGCGTGGTCTCCTACACAGCCGCTGCGCTTCGGTGTTTGAGGTCTGGTCTTGTATCCTCCCTAAAGCAGGATGAATCTTGAAATTGTCTTTATGTTGTTCTGTCTTTCAGTTCGCGGCCAGGAGAATGGACTAGACGGTGGTAAGAGTGGAGGATCTTCTGGAAGAGGCACAGAAAGAGGGAGGCGGGGACGTGGCCGAGGCCGAGGTACGCACGGGGTTTGAGGTCAGAGGGGGTGAGAGGAGAAGAATTACGTCAGCGTATTCATCTCCATGAGGTTTGAAAGCCTCTTTTCTGGGAGGAATTGCCAAACTGAAAACGAGCACTAGATTTTTCTCTTCTTATGCTTACACTTAGTGCCTGCATGTTGCTTCGCCATCTTAAGCCTGCTAGAAGCAGTATCTAGTTCTTGCATCCCATCTGTGGAGTTGGGAAAAAAAATAGGGCTTTATTGTATAGAGGTGGGAAGTTAAAAAACCTAAGGTGGCTATTTGGCAGGTGGGCCAGTTGCTCGTTAGCAAGAGTCTGGATCCTCGTTCTTGCACGTGTGGCTCTGAGCACCATTGCTGTGCAAACGCTCGGCTCGGTTTTTAAATACTCAGCGGCGGAAATTCATTTTGCCACAAAATCTGTGCTGCTCAGGAATTGTTGCTGCGGACACACACTGCAGAAATCAGAACCTGGGGTCCGGTACTTATGGTTTGTGCTAGCTGGAAACCTCATCTGAGCCTGGAATCATGCATCGCTAATTATACTGCCAGCCAGCTGAGGTCATTCCCGTACCTATAAAGGCGCTGCTGGAAATCCCATCGACTCAGGAAGATCCTCACCACTTTCATATTCTGGGCATCAGGACTCCATATGTTGTTCAAATGTTTCTTTTCCCGGTGATGCAGAGCCAAGAGAGATGCTCAGCAGCGCGTGTGTGTATATTTTACAGGTGGCTCTGGAAGGCGAGGGGGAAGATTCTCTGCCCAAGGCATGGGGTAAGTTTCACTGGTACAAACCACAGCAAAAATCAAAGTCTTTGTGCATGAATGGTACTGTTTGTGTCAGTCACTTGTGTTCCGATTTTCCGTTTTTTGTTAATAAAGCCAAAACTGCCTCATGCTAACTTAAATTCGGAATGGCTGGTGTAGCTGAAGCATCCTTCTGCTGAGAAAACCATCTTTTGAGACTCTTTGAGATGTGTCATGGTCTGAATAAAATCATTGCTTTTAAAATACTTAGGGAGAGGGAGTAAAAATTTCCATCCTCATATTTCTTGCAGAACTTTCAACCCGGCTGACTATGCCGAGCCGGCCGGCACGGATGAGAACTACGGGAATAGCAACAACAACACGTGGAACAACACGGGCAGCTTCGAGCCGGATGATGGCACAAGTAAGTGGTCTTCACGCGCCTGTTGGCTGGTTTGTATTTAGAGGGTAAGTGGATTTTGTGTCCATCCAGTTGCGCTGAGGAGGTTCTGGGTAGGTCTTTGGCGCAGGGACGGAGGAACGGGCTGTTGGTTCAGAGATGGATTTCAGTGACCCTGTTTCTTTGCAGCCGGAGGTGCCTTTGCGTCTGTTAGGGTGCCCACGTTGGAAACTGGGAGCCGGGTGATTGTTCTGGTGTGAGCTTGTGCGTGCTGTTGCCCAACAGAAGCACAGGAACACTTGCCTCCGTTTGTTTTCCAGTAGAAACCATGCTGCCTCTTTGGAAAAGTCTTTTTTATAAACTGTAGCGTGATAAACACATGCAAGTTCTCCCGATATTCGGTGCATCCTCCAGAGATTATTACTCAGAATTCAGATGTTTTGGTCTTGATTTCGGTATGGGGAGCATTCTCTCTTTCATGGTTGTCTCGCTCGAACTGCTGTAGGATGAGACCTTCTTACAGAAAGCTAGCTGGAAAGAAATCTTCATCGCTTGGCCTGTTTGAAGCAAACGTTTCTTCACTGGGTGGTTCGTGAACGCCGATCTGCCCTTGTACATTCTCTTGCGTTGGAAAAATGGTATTTTTTTTTGTTGTTTCAAGTACGCACACTATTGTAAGCCACAAATGAACTCAGATTTTGCAGTGTGATAACTGGACAGAGTCACAAGGGACAATCCTTAATCGTAAGTAGTCTGTTTGTGCGGGGTTTTTAAGAGTGGTTGCTTTTTTTTTTATGGAGGAATCTTGCACCACCGTGAAGTCAAACTATTTTTCCATGATTTTTGAGCCTTCAAGTAAATACCGCGTCTCGGTTATAAGAAGCATTCACAACCGTATTAATGTTGCTTTAGGCCACTTCCATGTTTGTTGTATTTGCTGAAAACTGATAGCTTTGGAAAGAGAGAAATAAGGTACTGTAAACTCTGATAGCTTTTACTACACATTGTTAGTGTAGGGGTTTTTTGGGTTTGTTTGTGTTTTGGGGGGTTTTTGTTTGGGGGGTTTGGTTTTGGTTGGTTTTTTTTTCCCCAGAAAAGGGAGAGCTGTTTTGAAAGAGGGGGAAAAAAATAAGCCTGGTTTTGTAAAACACTAGCAGATTGAGTGATCATCTTCTTGCCGACTGAAAAATGGAGTTTTAAATACCGGAGGGAGTAGCGTAGGCATGTGTTAAGGGCAATGGGTACGCTCGGCTTTGGAGGAAAAAGGGATGGGAGTGGATGAGCTCTACGTGCTTGAAGTTTAACTGTCTAGTCTGAACAGGCTTCTGTGGGGCTTTTGGGGTTTTTTTTCCTTCTGTTTTGGTGTTTTGTGGAATTGTGGAATAAAGCGGGTTAGAGCGTGGTTGGGGGAACTGAAGATTTTTCTGATGGAACAACGCAAATTTGCTCTAGTACTACCAGGCAGCTGTAAAGTTTTATCGCGCAACTACGCTATTCACCTGTGTCGTGCGTGGTCATTCTGTTTCCGTTTCAGTAGCCGCAGGCATCTCTTTAAATTAACAATATCCACAGGTACAACGTGGCTGGTGTAAACGGGGGCAATGAAACTCGCCTTCACTTCTTTAAGTCAAAATTTCACTCGTTGTCTGTCTTGTCTTTTTTTTTTTTGTTTCAGGACTTGATTTCATTGGGGGTGAGGGGTCAAATTATCCCCGAAAATTTGACACTGCTCCTGGTACGATACATCCAGGTGCACTAACTGCCCCGGATACCTTTACTTTATAGCTTTTTTTTAAAAAACCTGAAATATCTGTGGATATGTCAGTCTTCTCTCCCTTAATTTGTTCATTTTAATGAATATTTGATGTTTGTTCTGATTGTGCTTTTACTAATGCTGATGCCTTGAATGTAAATTGGGAGAGGTTAACCCAAATTCTTGTGGATTATGTAAATTTTAACTTCAGCCACTGCTTCTCGGTACCCAGAGCAGCTCCGTGTCCACAGCACCGATGACAGAGTATCCCACCCGAGGGGAGGAAGCGTGACGCAGCATAGTCGTATTCTGCTTGTCTCACATCTGGAAAGCTGTGACTTGTCCCCGTGCCGTTTCCTCGGCGCGGCGGTTCGGTTCTGCAGCGATCACTTCGCTGGCCTCCCCGCTGTGTTTCTGCTTAGGGTCAAAACGCTGCTGCCCGGGGCATTAATCTGGCTAAACTACCTCAGCGCTTTGCCTCTGCTTACGGCTGCCTCTGGGCGAGCGATGCGCTCGATGGCTGCTTTGGCATGCTCTTGCTGCCCGGCCGCTCTTCTCCACCTGAGCAGACCTGCCCTGCAGCTGAAGATGACAGTGGATTTGGAGATGACCGGGATGCTTGATGGCAAAGTTGCTCGGTGCCTGGCCGCTTTATTTCCTGCTCTTACACCTTTATGCCTTATCAAGCCAAGAGACACCCGTGAGACGCTCGTTTGCCTTACACCTCCCGCATCCCATCGGTGTCCGTAACAAGGCCAAAATCGCGTTTGACTAACATCTCCTCCATCTAACCTGAGGCCTGGAAGTCGAGGCGAAGGGCCCTGCCGAAGGAACTTGCCACTTTGCTCTCGAAGGTCAGGGCAGGAGGAGGAGTGTTGAGGCTGTAGGGTGTCTTTTGCAGGGGCCCGGAGGCAGATGTACTTGGAGTGCTTCTGTTGCTTTGGAGCACCTCCTGGTTCTCACCTCTGGGTTAATCTTTAACTCCCGCAGGCAGCACAAGGCCATCTGCTCCAGTGCTGCCATTGTGGTTTTTGCCACGCTTTGGCTTTGTTTGGATTTACATTCCTTTGAGTTGAGGAGTGGAAGGTTTGGGTCTGTCACCCTTCCAGGCTGGGGCATCAAGCGTGTGTCCAGTCGTTGAGACAGCAGCAGACCGCCTGACGGGCTGCAGGAGGAGCAAGCCGGTTGCTCATCTCCCAGTTTAAAATGAAGAGAGAGTGTATTAGGGGAGTGTGGGGGGAATCTTGAAGACAAAACGGGATTTTCTTCTTCAGCACATTCATATTTACAAATGCCTATTGACTTCTAATTTTTTTTTTTTCCCCCTTTTCCTGGTTTGAGGAGCTTAAAGACCAGCAGCTCTTTGAAGGGCTTTCTTAAAGCAGAGAGGAGGGATTGCCGTTCGGAAGATGACACTTCTGAAATGGTGTTAGAAGCGTCAGGGCGTTGCTTGCGTTGCAGCTCTCCCCTTCGGAAGAGCTCGATGGAGAGTGATGCACTCAGTTTCTTTAAAAAAAAAAACCTTAAACACGCTGTGCTGGTTAGGAAGCTTTCTGGAGCATTTCTGGCGAATGCCTGGTTGTACATCACAGGTCTTCGGTTTTCCATCTGTCCCTTCGTGTGCAAGGAGCACAAGCCGTGCTGAATAGGTGTCCGGTACTCGTGAAGTCGACTTGCCAGGAAAGCCCCATCAATGGCTGCTCTTCACCTGCAGGATTCCCTTCTGCTTTTGTGCTGCTTTGCTTTTCTTCTCGTTTCCCCCAAGCGAGCAAGATTCAGAGAGCCCTGTGCCGCGTTCCTACGTGCACAAACTCTTCTTGGGGCAACTCTCCTGCGAACTGCAGCTGACCCAGGTACCTCCAGCTCCCCCTTCACCTTTTGGCGAAGGGTGGAGCTGGTGGGATCTTTCTGATCCGTGAAAATCTGGAAAGGAGCCTTCCCACTACTGCTGTGAGGGCACAAAAAAAAAATCTAAGGAATGGTGGAATCTGGGTTTTGAATGTGCTGAACTCCTCCTGATGTTTCTGTCTGGGGAGGAAGGGGTAGAGTAGCGTGCCTTGAGACTCCTGGCACTCAAGGAAGTCGGGTTTTATTAATATCTATATTTCTAACTTAAATATTTAAAAAAAAAAAATCCAGGAAGGCTTCTTGAATTGACTCAACTTGTCAAGCAAAACAAAACACCCAACAAAACAACAATGAAAAAAGAATAATTCGCTGATAATATACTTATTTCATGCAGTAAATCCCCCACTTCTAGACAAGCAGTTGTCTGGATGTTTTGGCCTTGTAATTAAATGTATATGGGAAGATAACGCTGTGGGTTTTGCCCCCTGAAATCTCAGCGAGCCTGATTGTGTCTGCAGAAGAATCCACCATGTTCTCATTCCCTGTGTGCTATGTTTTTATGCTGTAAAAGGCTTTTAGCTTATAAAAGGGCTGATGCCAACTTGTTCCGTCCTTGTCGATGTCTCCAGGATTAACCCCGTTGGCTGTGTCGGGTTTTATTGAGCTGGTTTGCATGGGCTGAAAACAGACTGCGCAAAACAGGGCTCTTCTCACGCTCTGCGTTTTTTGGGATGTAAAATGCTCCCGCTCTCCTCCCACACCAAATTTTAAGTTGTCTAATGGATTTGGAAGTCACCACGTAATATTCAAAGTACTGAGGTTAAACGGTGCTTGAAGAGAGGGACGGAACAAGTTGAAGATGTGGCCAGGCAAAACTTTTTTTCCCAGTAAATTTTGCTCTCTTACAAATTGCGCTGTGCTGGATTGCGGCTGAAATCTCCTGCTTTTCTCCCTGATATTTTAAGCTACTCGCTTTGAGTGTACCTCTGAAATTGGTCACAGAAAACATGGGAATTGCTTAGTCCCTTAAATTTTCCTTTTTGATTCCCGTTTGCCTGTGCAGAGGAGGTCCTGGTGCAGTGAGGTTTCAACATTTTTTGGAGGGGGTGGGGAAAAACCCAAAGCAAACGGTGTGAATGGTTCAGTTGTCCTGGGTTTTATAGAAATTTAAGGTTTAGCTGGGTGGTGAGGTCCTGCGCAAGAGCTGGCAGGATGGCCCCGAAGGAGGTGCTGTGTCCGAGCTGCTGAGGGAACACTAACTGCTCATGGGTGCAGAAACTTGCAGCTACTGCAATACGAGGGGAAATCAGGAAAATGGCCCAAGGAGGCTGGGGACAACGCTGGGGCTTCCTTGCCAAGCTCAGCTTCCCTCTTCGGTGTCGGGGTGTGTGCGTTGCCCTCGCTGCCAGCCCAGCGGTCGCTCTCTTTCAGCCTCGCCTGCCCGAGCAAGGCTGAGGCGATCCCATCGTGGTACCTTGCTCGTGAATCATGGGTTGGCATCGACCGCTTTAACTTGTCTGGTTGGCAAATAGAAATTATCTCAGCTGCTTGCAAAGCTCCCCAGTGCTTCCCCGGCTCTTGGAGGTAGAGCTTTGATGCACGCGTAACTTCTCTACCTGTTGTTATCCTTGTAGGTGCGTGGAGGGCAGCGACAGAAGAATGGGGCACGGAGGACTGGAATGAAGATGTAGGTACTCTCCAAACCCCTCTCCTCCACGCGTCTGCCGGCAGGCCGCCGTCCTGTTTGCACACACGCAGCTACGAGAGGAGCGCAAAGCCCATCCTCCCCAAACTCTGGGCATAGCCCAAGCCAGGCTCCCAATTCCAGGAGCTACGATAAATAAGTAAACATCGCTGCTTCTAAAGTACACGTGTAGTAGAGCTTGTCGTAGGAGCCCAAGACATGAAGGGATCTCCCGGGGCATCGAGTCTGATCCTCTCGTTTCCTCTAACTGCATGACTGAATTCTTCCATAAACTGGCCTGACTCCATACAAGATTTTTGCACGGCTCCTCCGGTGGAGCGGCAGTTGGGGAAGGTTTGCCTTTGATCCACGCCACGTGCCGTGGAGGAGGCAGCAGCAGTTTCGTGCGTGTGTCACGTGCCTCTGCTGGTCCTTGTGATTTGGATTGAACAGAAGCTCTTGGCTTTGCCTTCTGACTTGCTCTTTGGCGTGTCTCGCTGCTTTTTGGTCTCTACCTGGCATCTCCTTCAGGGGAGAATGGATGCTGTTATCACCTGCTTTTAATGCCTTCGTATCAGTTTCTTCTGAAACGGGCTTCAGTCCCTCTCTGAATCGAGGGAGAACTTCTGTGCTTGCAGATGGGAGCAGGGTTGGGCTTTTTTAGTATTATTATTAGTTTTGCGTGCTCATTTTTGCTAAGCCTACAGAACGGGCACGAAGGGAAAGCTTTTGCTTTCCAGACACTGTCTGAAGGAAGCGCTCCTGCTGTGTTTGGAGACGCAAGCAGCTTCTCTGTCTGTTCAATCAGGTCTCTGCTTGAAGAGAGCCTTTGATAGCCCTTCTTGCCTTCAGCGTGTGTGATACGCTCCCAGGGGTTCCTGATTTTGTTTTTAAACTCTTGCAGTTTAGTTGCTGGCAGCTCCTCGGTCTGGAATAAAAGCTGATATGTTCCAGGCTAAATCACAGGTGGTCGTTAAACCTCCGCTTCAGTCATTTTTGAGCGATGTTATTTTCCCCGCTATAGTTGAAGTAGATCTGTTGGTCTCTGGTCAGATCACCCAGATGAGGCCAGGATCATTGGAAGCTTAACTACGGCTCTGAAGCTTTCTTCTGTGACTTCTCTACCTGTGCAGGGGGTTTGGAGATCAGTGCTGTGTACCATCAATTCAGGGCACCCGTCTAACATCGCAGCAGCCCTAGTGGATTTGTGGACCACGGGAAACTGGTAGAAGGATTTGGGGTTTTTTTAAACTGGCAGGTGATTTGTGCACTTGCCTGAGAAGAAACAAATTAAATTGAAGCTGATTCTGATACGAGCCAAATGTTAGAGAAGTTGAAGTCTAAACACTTGAACGTCTTGCATCTTTCTGTGGCTGTTTGAGACAAACATTTGTGTGCTTTACTTGAAGTCCCGAGACGCTGTTCTCACTTTTGGATTATTTTTCCCTTTTTTTTAATCTTTTCAGCTGTCTGAGACGAAGATCTTCACCGCCTCCAACGTGTCTTCAGTGCCTCTGCCTGCTGAGAATGTGACAATCACAGCTGGACAGAGGTGATAGCCCGTGGCGATGCTGTTTACGTGGGAAAAGCACAAAAATCCCAGAGCACCTTGCCATCTCAGACTAAACCTTGCCAGCTAGCTAAAATGCAGTAGCTCTGAATAAAATGAGATGGATTTAAATGGAAACGTTGAGTTAGGAGTTTCCGGGTCCTAATCCTGGATTAGACTTTTCCTAGGCTCTGCTGCTGGTTCTTCAGATTTGGGGGAATTTTGCTGCATTAAATTAATAGAAGACATGCTTTAAAATAGAAGGCCATGCGGGATCTTGCTTGGTCTCTGTCCTTTTGAGGTTGCTACTGGCAGTCGTGAGTTATGTTCTGCAGATTCGTTCCGTTTGTAAAGTAAAAGCTATAAATTGTGAGGCTGGAGGTAGCGTATCGCTGTAACGGACGTGAGGGGTGTGACAGCTCGTGTTAACCTCAGCGGGTTATCTGCTTTCTGTACCCAGAATCGATCTTGCAGTCCTGCTAGGAAAGACGCCCTCTTCTATGGAGAATGAGTCAACAAACCTGGAGTCGTCCCAGGCTCCTTCCCTGGCCCAGCCACTGGTGTTCAGCAATTCCAAGCAGAGTGCGATATCCCAGCCGGCCTCTGGTAACTCCTTCTCTCACCACAGCATGGTAAGGAAATACTGGGCTCTGCCAGCGCCGGGGTTTTGGCAGATGTTGGTCTCCCTGACGTTCTCTGTCTGCATTTGAGCAAAATGGGAAATACGGTTGACACCCGCTCGCTTCTTGTGGGTGGCAGAGTCCACCGCTGCGGTGATTTTCCAGTCTGCTCTAAATAGAGGCATGAAGTCCATTGCTTAATTAGAAATAATTGGGATAATTCCTCCCCTGTTGCCCTTGTCAAACTTGCAACAACTGCTTCTTTCCTGCTCAGAGGGAAGGAAAAACTCTTGCAGTCCAGGGCTTGCAAATTCAACGGTTTGAGAAGTGGAACTGGTTGGGAGTTTGGTGTGGGATGAAACGCTGGCATCTACTGACAGGGGAAGGAAGGAGGCATTGAATCTGCATCAGGGATGTGCACAGACCTGGGCAGATGCTTCTTTGTGTAATTTCAGCAAAAGAAATAAAAATTGTGCCCTTAATGGCGAGATAGTTCAGGAAGGATTTTCAAAACCACCGTAACCGTAAAGCCAAGTTCTCCTGGTGGTTGTCTTTTTTTAAAGATCCCATCTGTTAACTTTTCTTTGTAAGTCTCCGTGACACTGTAAAATGCCACGGGTTGGGCAACAGGTCAGTGTACCCACGCTCATATGCGATAAAGGCTGAGAGAGAAGTATGAGCTCTCCTTGCCAGTGGTGTCCGTGTGCATCTGGAGCTCAAGAGCGTTAAGCTGAGGCACCCAGGGAGAAGCAGCAGGGTACGGCAAGTTCAGGCTTATGTTAAGAGATGTATCTGTCCTCTTGAGCCAAGTTCCGAGCCAAGGGAGATGTTGACTGTGTTATTTCACTGCTGAAATTGCAGGTGAGCATGCTGGGGAAAGGGTTTGGAGACGTCGGGGAGGCCAAAGGCAGCAGTACCACGGGTTCTCAGTTCCTGGAGCAGTTCAAGACGGCCCAGGCTCTGGCTCAGCTGGCTGCTCAGCACACCCAGCCTGGCGGGAGCACCACTGCTTCTTCTTGGGACATGGGATCCGCTACGCAGACCTCGTCTCTTGTGCAGTATGGTAAGGAAAAGCGGGGTGGCTCGCTAAAGGGGAGCGTGTTCTCTCAGAAGCGCAGAAACGCGCTGCAGGCAGCGGTGTGAGGGATTCGGTGAAGGGCCAGATCACAAGTTCACAGCCAAGCCAACTGTGAAATTAAAAGAACCATGGGTGCAAGTTTGTGAGAGTAAAATGTAATAGTGCATGTGAGTCTGCCCCGGTTCCTCTTATACTTAGGGCAATTGAATCCGTTTACCTCTTGGTCATTCCAGCTTCAGTCCCAGGGACGTGGCGTTCCCGAGACCCTCGCGGTGTGCAGAACCGTTCCTGGTGTAAAGCTGTGTAACAGAAGGGGTCCGAAAGTGGGCGCCTCTGGAGAATAGTTCCCGAGTGCCAACACTTGTCAGTCAGCTGCTGGCCCCGTGTTGTCTTTTAAAGGAATGCAATTCTGGTGACTGTTAAATGCCAAGAAGTAACTCTACCTCTGGGCTGGCACGAGGGAATAAACAGTGATTAAGAGAGGCTCCGGCTTTTCAGATGAGATGCCGAGCCCTGCCGTGGTTGAGTACTAGTGCCATTTCTTTCAGCTTGTGCGTTTTATTTCTTGCTATGGGGAAGTGGCTCTGGTTCAAATCTAAGCTGAAGAAAAATTGAGCCCTGGCCTAGTAACAGTCAGCATTGGCAGCTCCTGATCTTTTCAGACAAGGAGCCACAGAGGAGAGTCAGAGAGAATAGGAGTTGGTTTTTAATAAGCTGCAGTAAGGCTTAGGCGAAGGAGGAGGGTGGTGCGGTTGTGCAAAGACCTGAGGGTGGACAGCCCCGAGCAGCGGTGGTGCTTGGAGGATACCCAGTACTTGCAGGGGAAAGAGCAGGCGATGAAACGCAGCAGTGTTGGCAGAGAGGGGGAAGGAAGCGGCGTCAGGAGCGTGCAGGACTCCGACACGCAGTGCCTCCGCACAAGGGGCTCTCAAGTCCAGCTTTTCTCGGAGGATGGAGGACTTCTGCCGTGCAAGCTCTCGTTGTCCTGTAGAGATGGTGGAAGGAGCTGAGGGGAGAAGGGCTTAAAAGGGTCGTTGTTGATGGTGGTGAGAGCGCGAGGCTGGGAGCGGAGATGCTGGGGTTCTCTGCTCTGTGATTTTAACAGGCTTCAGGTGGAGTCGTGGTGTGAAATGATTTTATTTTTCTTGGTGCTGAGAAGTGTCAGAACTTGATTTGGTTTTAAGGAACCAAATCCTGCTAACTCAACTCTGTCTCCCCCGGTAGATCTCAAGAACCCAACAGACTCTTCTGTGCATAGTCCCTTCAAGCGTCAGGCCTTCACGTCAACTTCAACCATGATAGAAGTGTTCATGCAGGAGAAACAGCCTGTGGTGACTGCCTCCACAACCGTGCCGGCACCCCCTTCCTCACCGCTGCCCAGCAAAACCAATCCTGTTCCCCAGATGTCCCCAGGGTCCTCGGACAACCAGTCCTCCAGTCCCCAGCCAGCCCAGCAGAAGCTGAAGCAGCAAAAGAAAAAAGCATCGTTAACATCAAAGGTGCGGATGGCTGGTGGGGAAGGAGGCGTTGTATTGTGTTAGAGCTGCAGAAAAATCCATTTGGGCTGGCGAGGGAAGGGCTGGGCTTGGCCTTCCTGCTGTTAGCGTTGGGTGTTTGTGGGGGTGACGGAGAAAAGCTTGCTTGCCTGGGTTGAACACTGTAATTCAGAGGATGCAAGCCTGTAACTACTGTTATGTGCTGGGAAATGTGGATGCTAAAGTCATTTTCTGTGCTTATCCAGGGCGCGATTGACCCTTTCTGTTGTTCCTCCCTTGCAGATTCCTGCACTTGCGGTGGAAATGCCTGGCTCAGCGGATATCTCAGGGCTAAACCTGCAGTTTGGGGCGTTACAGTTTGGTTCGGAGCCTGTTCTCGCGGAGTACGAATCGACGCCCACAACAAGCGCTGCCGTTAGCCAATCTCAAAGCAGCCTGTACACCAGCACGGCTAGGTGAGGATTGGGCGCGAGGAAAGGAACGATTTATCCGAGAATGTAGCTTTGGAAGGTAGCTGGTCCTGTGGACTTCTGTCCCGCTGCATACTAGTAGACCCTTTCTGACTGTGCCGTAGTCACAAAGGGGGGACAACGTATGCAACAGCAAAGCGTAAGTTGCCGGCAGACTCATTCAGGCAGCTCTGTGACTGATTGGCCTGTGGTACTTATACAGAAAGCAGACGTTTCCTGCTGCCGTTAAACTGTGTTGCTGGAAACACAGGGGGGGAATCCCCAGCGCAACTGCTCCTTGTCCCTGGTGAACAGATTCCGTGTGCCTGTGTCCTGCTTTTTGCCTGGCAAACTGGGACGCAGTGGCGTAGGTGGATCTATGGTGATGATGCCTTGCCAAAGCGAAGTGTTTCTGTCTTCTCTTGGGCTGATCCTTAGGATCTGGCCAGTCCCTTGAGTGGTGGCAGCTCATGAAATGTCACCTCGAGCGCAGCAGTGTGTGAGGCAAGGCTGCAGCTAGGTGCCAGCATCCTCCTGCGGCTGGGCTAGTCCTTGTTGGGGTATCTTTCTCTGCTTGGGTTGCTTGGCTGCTTTGCGTGGTGCCCTTATGCTGATGCTTGGGGCTCTTTATTGTGAAGATTTGAAATGCAGAGCCTACAGTCTGGGTCAGCGGCTTACAGCAGGGGCTGTTTTGGAGGAAAACGTAAACTCCTTTTCTTTTTTTTTTTTTTTTTCCTTCCCCTTTGTAGTGAATCTTCATCCACAATTTCGTCCAATCAAAGCCAGGAGTCTGGTTACCAGAGCGGCACAATACAGACAGCAACGTTTACCTCCCAGAACAGCGCTCAGGGACCACTGTACGAACAGAGATCCACCCAGACGAGGCGATACCCAAATTCAATCTCCTCCTCGCCCCAGAAAGATCTGACCCAGGCCAAGGTAGGAAAATAGCTTTGCTCGTGCTTTGTGCTGAGTAAGCATAACGTGTGAAGCACTGTCTCGGGGAAAGCTAAGTGGTTTATCAAGTGTTTCTGTGATCTCACGAGTCCACAAGCCACGTGGAGGAGCTTTCTTCTGGGTGCTACCAGAGCCCTTAGCTATGTTACTTACCTGGGGCTGGGCCAGTGGGGTTAATAGCGGGTAAGTTGATTGCAGGCTGTGTCACGTCACGCATAATTACCCTGCTGCAGAGTGGCGTTCAAGCCAAGGATTTAGTTTTGTCTTAAGGATTTGATTCTTGCATGCTGCACCCAAGTTCAGTAACATCGGTTTTGGCTAGCGAACTTGGGTTGAGGGTGTTGATCCAGTCTAACCACCAGCAGCAGAGAAACTTCTTGCACTGCTTTCTCAAATACGCGCTCGAGGGTCATGCTGGCGTGGGGCTAGTTGAGCTTCGGACTGACTCCGACGCGGTCTGGTGACCCGTGTTGGTAGCACCCCTTTTTCACAACTGAGGAGGGAGTGTGGGAGGGGGCTGACACTAGATCTGCCTCTGGAAACGAGCAGCTGCAATGCCCAGTGCTCTTTTTCTCTTCTTCCTCAGAATGGTTTCAGTTCTGTACAACCCACGCCATTACAAACCACGCAGGCCGTTGAAGGTAAGAGTCTGTCAGTGCAGTGGGTGTCCTGAGTCTCTTGTGCTGCTCCTATTCTTTGCTTTGGATGAAAAGCTTTATCTGTGCTAATAGCAAGTCCTTTCCCTGCTGGACTAATTGCTGCCACTCAGATTATTTGCTTGCCTTGAAATGTTCAGCTTTCTGCTGATGGATCCATGAGATCCTTGATGAGTCACTCCCTGATGACAATAATTTACTCTGATTTGTTTGTGAAAGGTACCGCATCTGTAGGTCTTGAAGCTCTTTGCAGAGCCGATGGCGGTGTTGGGGTAAAGTGGGGCGTAGAACACAGTCATGCTGTCGCGAGTGTGTAACTGGTTGGCAGCAGCGAGGGAAGCCCCAGATCTCCCAGCCCCTCTAGCTGAGCCTTCGCTGATCCTCACCACTGAATTGCCCTCCGGGAGCTGTTAGTAGCTGCCCCTAACCCAAAGCTTTTGTTCACAGGTGCTACAGGCCCCGCAGTCAAATCCGATTCCCCCTCTGCTCCCAGTATCACGCCTCTCAACGATGGGGTGTCTGCATCGTCCTTGCTGACCACAGCCAGCCAACACTCGACAGCTCTGAGCAGCCTGAGCCACAGTGAGGAACTCCCCAGTACAACCACCGCCCAACTCAGCAGGTGAGCAGGCGTGGCGGATGGGTTTCTAGAAAAGCAGAACCAGAAGTAGTAGACATCAAAGTCTGTCCCATGCAGTGGGGAAGACTGAGGTGACTCATTCCGTCTGAGTAGATGGGGAATGGGATCTGGCCTGGTGCTGCCGATGGTGACTCTCGCATCTTGACAACCTGTTATTCCTCCTTCCGCAGTACGTTACCTGCCCAGCAGAACAGCCTGTCTTCATCCACATCCTCTGGGCGAACGTCAACTTCAACTCTTCTGGTGAGTCTAGGAGTGCTCTAGTGCCGCGTACCCCTATTCCTGCGCGGCTTGGAGAGGTCTGCTGGCGTGGCCAAGCTTGGGCGTGCGGCCGGCGGGGTCTGCCATTGTGCTGGGAGCTGCTGGGCTGCCGGTTGTCCCGCTGGAGTTTGGACGTTATGACACCCTGTCTGTCTGACAGAGGGTTATGTCAGAATGCTCTCTATGCACCTCTGGCTCCAGGCTTTTGACACCCCGCCTGTTTCAGAGCGTTCTTTTGAGCCTGTAGCAGCTCTTGAAAGTGCTGCTGAGTTGAAACCAGATGTCAGAGCAAACCGGTAGCTGATGGAGTGTCACTGTTCAAACGCATGTACTGCTGGAGCTCCTGCAGCACAGAGTCACTGGGTATTGGCTTCTGCAGCAGAATAAACCTCCCTGCTGCAAATGCGGTGTTCAGCCCTGCTTCTCCCAGCAGACAGACATGTTGGGACACAGCCGCATGAGAGGCTTGGAAGCGTTAGGGGTTGGCTGCTATCAGGACTTTGGACTTAAGCCAGATGCAAAGCAGGTTTCTTTGTAGCCTGCAGCAGCCGAATTCATTGCAGGCTCTCGGGAACGTCCGGGTGCAGACAGACCCGCACAATATTTTGCGTAGACTGCGTCCTGCGATATTTCTGCGCTCAGTTACGTCCACCTGGTCCCCTAACTCTCTTCCCTTCCTTCCCTAGCACACAAGTGTGGAGAGTGAAGCAAGCCTCCATTCTTCTGCTAGCACTTTCTCCACCTCCTCCAGCACAGTGTCAGCTGCCCCGCCAGTTGTAAGCGTTTCATCCAGTCTCAGCAGCGTCAGCAGCCTGGGCCTCAGCCTCAGTAGTAACTCCACGGTGACGGCCTCGACTCGCAGCTCTGTTGCAACAACATCAGGTACTTTCCTGGGTACTGCTACACAGGAGGAGGGTGGGGGGGCTAAGAGAGACAGCTTCTGCTGTTTGCTTCACTGTGGAACTTATCCTTTTTTTTCCTTTTTCAGGAAAAGCCCCTCCCAATCTCCCTCCTGGAGTCCCACCGTTGTTGCCTAATCCGTACATCATGGCTCCAGGGTTGCTACACGCGTACCCGGTGAGTGGGACGACCGGCTCTTTGCAGTCGTGTCATGCCGCTAGATCCCTCCTAGCTCTTTCAGCTCGCAGGGAGCGATGTAGTAGAGTAGAGAAACCAGAAACTGTAACATCAGCCCAGCAGAACTGCCTCAAATGGGAAGAGCTTGGACCTGCTGTCTTCCATAAAAGAGTAACAAAGGAAATCCATGCGCCCATGGGGGTAAATGTCTGTAATTGGGGTCACCCCAGAGCAGATTCTGTCTGCCTGTTCTCTACAGCCTCCCCAACCTTTGGGGAGCAACAGCCCTTGGTCAGAGCACGGCTCACGAAAGCATGGAGCTGTATTAGCAACGCGGTATGGCAAAGGCCAACCAGTCAGAACTGCCACAAAGTCTAGGGGTGCGTCACAGCCCTCTTCTGAAGGTGAGGACAGATTGCGGCGTCAGAATAATTTCCAGAGGAACATTGTCGAGTGCCTTTGTGGTCTGGAGCAGCGGCGCTAGGCGTTGGCGCTCACCCTTCATTTGAGCAGCTCATAAAAACACTCGTGGCAGTGCCAGTCTTACGGTAGTGAATGGTGGCTGCCTGCGCCTCGGTGATTGTCTAGCCTCTGATCATCTGCTTCTGGCTTTCTCTAATGTTTATCTAAAGGTTTAATCTAAAATTAGATAAGTGTCTTCAGTCTGCGTCCCTAACATAATCTCCTGTTTTCTTTCTCTAGCCACAGGTGTACGGATATGACGACTTGCAGATGCTCCAGACGAGATTCCCATTGGTGAGTACTGAAGACTGACGTGGCCCCACCACTTCCACTGGGCTCGCAGCTCACCGGTGCGGCGTCCTTTGGGTGTACGGGCTGGGAGGTGGTCCCGAAGAGCTGGCAGAACAGGGTGCGAAGCGGATGCACCTCTCCGTGGCAGCAGCGAGGAGTTCATCAGTTGCTCCTTTGCACTTGGGGAGTCAGGAGCAGTAGTTATTCAGACAGAGGTATCGATGGTGGGGCTAGGGAATGAGAAAGCTACAGCAGGCAAAGCTGTTTCGCCTCGACAGTGGTGTCAGGAGCTGTTGTAGATACTTGTCTCTGATCCTTGAAAGAGGCAGTAACTAAATACTTTTATGAAAATGGGTTTTATTTAGCGATACGACACGCGTCCCTTGTGTTGCGGTGGGGAAAGTCCAGGCAGTTTAAGGGCTGCATACCAGTAGACCTTATCTGGTTCTTCTGATAGCCAGACAAGGGGGATGGTGCATGCTACAAAAACCTGGGGTTCCTGTAGGCTGTGATCAGCCGTGATGTGGCTGATTGAACTGCAATACTCCAACAAATCTAGCAGCTGCAGTCCAGAAATCCATCTTTTCCAAAAGATACTGCTTTGCACCTTTGGACAGAGCTCATAAAACTTCCTCTCCTTTTGTTTTTATCCTTCAGGATTACTACAGCATCCCATTCCCTACACCCACCACCCCGCTGACTGGAAGAGATGGCAGCCTGAGCAGCAATCCGTACTCTGGTAGGCAAAAAGACTGATCTGATCGCGTATCCCATCCGGCGTTCGGGCTGCTGCGTACGAGGTTCCTGTGCCGTTGTCCACTGGAGCTACGTCTGCACCAGCCTCCTGCGCTGCCTTTGGTCTGGAGCGTGTTTCTCAGCAGCTATAAATTCTTGACTTCCCTTTGATCATTTGGTCGTGTCGAGGCGCGTTACCAGGAAGGTGTGGACACGTAGGAGTTGATGCGGCAGTTGGAAAGGGAGCGAGGAAAGAATCCGTGAGGTGTAAAACCAGGGAACTGCTCTTCAGGTCGCGGTGAGGCAGGGGTTAAGCAGGGCTTCTCAAGCACTTAGAGTAAAAATAGAAAGAAACACAAAATCTGGAGAAATTAAGTTTTTTTATCTATGTGGCAGTCTCATGGAGAAAGAAAACAGGGCGTTCAGGAGCTGTCACATTCAACCCAAATGCCCAGTGGGTGGCTGATCTCTCACTGACCTTGGTAGGTGCGTTTATTCACGCTGCTGATTCGCAGTGGGCAGCGGTTTGTGCTGAGCTTTCGCATTCTTTAGGAATGGTTGCACTTTGTGGATTGCTCTTTTTCCAGCCCCGCTTCTCCCCTGCTTCAGCAGGAGCTCGATTGTGTGGAAGCGCTTTTGCCTGGCGCACCGAGGCTGAAATCCCAAGCTCAGAGTGCGGCACTGTTGCATGCGTAATTTGCCAAGTTAACATCGGCAATAATTAATGTTTGTGGCTATCCTGGGCTCGCTTGTGAGCTGGGGCAGCGCTAAGAAATTCCCTGCCTTACTGTGTGAACTCTGAATAGGGAGAGTGTTTGCATGGAAGAGCCAAGCAGGTGCTCATCCAGAGCGGCAAAGGGAGCTTCCCCGAGCCCCGCAGCCAAGCCCTCGCGCGGTGCCCAGACCGGGAAGAGAGGAAGCGGTATTTCCAAGGAAGCGGTATTTCCAAGGAAGCGGTATTTCCGAGTACCCTCTGCGGGCTGCTGGGCCTCTGCAGCAGCGTTTGATGTGGTGCCACCAGCAAGAGAGAGGGAATTGTGAGCCCTGCTGTAAAAAGGGGCCATTCACACATCCTCAGCTGGAAGATATTTGACTTTCTTCTTGAGTGAGGAGCTGTTTGCCGGTAGGACAGGGCCCCCAGGCTGCTGCCCTGGCCTCAGGCCTGGCTCTGGAGGGTGTTGAGCTGTGTTCAAGCCTGCTGCTGATGCACGGAGAGGGTTTAGGGAGAGCTCTAGCATCTGGGATCTGTCCCTGCGCAGGCGGCCAGTGGCAGGTTTATCCAGTGCCGGATCGTGACATCAGGCGGTGCAGCGCTGTAGCTAAGCTGCTGCGGGTTTCCCTTCCCCGCTGAAGTCCTCCTCTCAGGGATGAGGAGAGCAATTAACAGCTTAGCCTTACCAGCGTGTAAGGGTCTGAGGGCTTGCAAGGGCCGCAGTCCTTAGCTGTAGGAGGGGGGATGATTCAAGTCACCATTGATCAAAACGGTTTTGGGCCAGGGCCAACTGTACGAGATTCAACACGGCTCAGGGCCGGGTCCTGCACTGGGGGCACCACAACCCTGGGCAGCGCTGCAGGCGTGGGGAGAGCGGCTGGGAGCTGCCCGGGGGAAAGGGCCTGGGGGTGCTGGTCACCAGCCGCTGAACATGAGCCAGCAGTGTGCCCAGGTGGCCAAGAGGGCCAGTGGCATCCTGGCTTGTATCGGGAATGGTGTGGCCAGCAGGAGCAGGGCAGGGATCGTCCCCCTGTGCTGGGCACTGGTGAGGCCGCCCCTCGAATGCTGTGCTCAGCGCTGGGCCCCTCACCCCAAGGCGGCCATGGAGGGGCTGGAGCGTGGCCAGAGCAGGGCAGCGAGGCTGGGGCAGGGGCTGGAGCCCAAGGCTGGGGAGGAGCGGCTGGGGGAGCTGGGGGGGCTCAGCCTGGAGAGGAGGAGGCTGAGGGGAGCCCTCATCGCTCTCCGCAACGGCCTGAAAGGAGGCTGGAGCCGGGGGGGTCGGTCTCTTCTCCCCAGGCACAAGCGCTGGGACGAGAGGGAACGGCCTCAAGCTGCGCCAGGGCAGGGTTGGGTTGGGTATTAGGGAAAATTCCTTCCCGGAAAGGGCTGTCAGGCCCTGGCCCAGGCTGCCCAGGGCAGGGGCTGAGTCCCCACCCCTGGGGGGATTTAAAAGAAGGGCAGACGTGGTGGTCGAGGACATGGTTTAGTGGTGGCCTTGGCAGTGCTGGGTTAACGGTTGGACTTGATGATCTTAAGGGTCTTTTCCAACCTTAACGATTCTATGATTCTATGAAAAGGCTGGGTCGCCTTTGGGCTGAGCTGGAATGGGCCAGGATTTGACACGTCCGTTCTTCAGTCTCCTCTCATTTCCTGCATTCCAGGTGACTTAACAAAATTTGGCCGAGGTGATGCCTCTTCCCCCGCTCCTGCAACGACTTTGGCCCAGCCTCAGCAGAGCCAGACCCAGACTCACCACACCACGCAGCAGACGTTCCTGAACCCAGCGCTGCCTCCTGGCTACAGTTACACCAGTCTGCCATACTACACAGGGGTACCAGGGCTCCCCAGCACCTTCCAATACGGGCCCGCCGTGTTCCCTGTGAGTTTCCCAGCGGCAGAGCCTGGAATTCGGGCAGGAGGGCGACGCAGCGAAGCTTCTCCTCACTCTGCTTCTCTCCTTTCTGTAGGTTGCTCCTACCTCTTCCAAGCAGCATGGTGTGAATGTCAGCGTCAACGCATCAGCAACCCCTTTTCAGCAGCCCAGCGGCTATGGCTCTCATGGCTACAGCACTGGTAAGAGACCTGACAGCAGCTTTTTCAGCAGCAGTTACTGACCGTGGCAGGGCTTGTTCACAATCTCCCTGGCCGTGTTAACTGCTGTCTCACTGTCTCCAGCAATAAGGGAGGAGGAAAATGGCCATGGTGCAGCTCGCAGGTCATTTGATTCTCCTTGGAAAGGAGAATTCACTGGCGGCTTGCTCCGCATCCAGGTCTGGAGCAGGTTTGAGGAGGACAGAGCACTTCAGGCCCTCCTTTGTGCCCAGCAGTCGGGTGGCCGGGGCCTTGGACTCGTGGCACAGAGCTTAAGGCTGCTGAATTGTTTGGGTTTTGGTTTTTGTTTGTTCGTTTTTTCTGCCTGTATGTGATGAATAGAACAATAATTATTCCACATTTGTGCCTGGGAACTTGCTTGACTCCTGCGTTTGGCAGATGCACACTTTCTAGAGAAGTGTCCTTGATTCAAAGATGCAAGAAGGTCGTGAACCTGTCACTTGTCTCGGTACCGGGTTTCGCTGGTTAATGTCTGGCTGATTATAAAGAGCCTGCGTTTGGCTCCATCGTCCAGCCTTTAAATTCCTGTTTTGCCTTTTTTTGCTACATTAGAGCCCTTCAAGACACTATTTTCTCATTGCAAAGACACTTCAGCTCTGTACCAGATCGCCTGGTACCGAGTCTTTCAAACCTCTTTCATTTCAACACTTTCTGAGCCTTAAATGATTGCTGAGGCTTCGCTCTGTACCGCCACCTTTTAGAAACGGCCAGCACCAAATGCCGGCTGTGTGCCAGCGTTGCCAGTCGTCGCCCTGACCGTCCCAGCCCGCGGCTGACTCGCCTTTACGTGCAATTGCCTGTTTTACAGCCGAGGAGCTCTCAGGCTGGTCTTGCTACCGTGTCACGCTGCGAGTTTGTTTCCTTGGCTGTCTGCTGCATCCCCCGGCTCTTCTCAGAGCTGCTATTTTCTGGCCTCTTCAAGAACGTGCGTGTCTCTGGGTGACAGCAGGCCCCTACATTTGTTTCTGGAGGCATTCAGAAACTGCTCTTATCCAGAGCAAAAGAACTTACACTTGTACGGACACTTTGCAGCCTGACCTTGCCAAGAGCCTGCTCCCTAGGACGATGTCTGTCCCCAAACCTTACCTGGCTGCGGGGCCACTAGAGCTCTCCACCACCCGATGCTGGCGTTAGCGGCAGTAGCTCCCGCTGAACCGGCGGCTGCCGCCTAATGCGCTTGCCTTTCCTTCTCCCCAGGTGTATCTGTGACATCCAGTAATACAGGAGTGCCAGACATCTCGGGCTCTGTCTACTCCAAAACTCAGGTTAGTGTCTGGTGCGTGCTCTGGGAAGGCGCCACTTTGCTGGGGAGCGGAAGCCCAGCTCCAAGACAGCCCCCCTGGGCAATGAGGTCTCTTCCCCTTGGAGCAGCCAGCCAGGAAGAAGGGAAATGCTCGGCCTTTCCCAACTTAGAGCAATTCCAAGCCCAGAAAGAGCCATGGGCAGAGATTCCGTCCGTTCTCTGCACCACACGCTGACTCCCAGGCCCGTGGGAAGGGACGCGCTGCCAGCCAGGGGCAGGGGAGCGCCGCCCTGCTCCCAGCCCTTACCCCGCTGTTGGTGTCTCCTCCTCAGCAATCCTTCGAGAAGCAGGGATTTCACACTGGAACCCCGGCAGCCTCCTTCAACCTGCCTTCGGCGTTGGGCAGCGGCGGCCCCATCAACCCGGCGACGGCGGCGGCGTATCCCCCCACCCCTTTCATGCACATCCTGACCCCGCATCAGCAGCCCCACTCGCAGATCCTCCACCACCACCTGCAGCAGGACGGGCAGGTAAGCGACCCCCCCGGCCCTCCGGCCCTTGCTGGGGTATCTCCTAGGGCTCTCGCTCCCCCCCCGGCCCCCCTCTCCCTCCCTCCCTCCCGCCCTGCGGCGGACACGCGCGGACACGCGGTGACACGCACACGCTCACACCTGCACATACACACAGGGCCGATAAGAGGACGAGGTGAGGAAGGCCCGGGGTGCGCTCCGCTGGGGGGTACTCGGCACAGCCCCCTCGCTGCCGGGCCGTACCAGGTACGGTCGGGTAGTGCCCCTTCACGCAGACATGCCTGGTACGCCCTGACCTCCCCCTTCCTCGGAGTGGCGGCTCCGCAGGCCAGCAGCGAAGGGGTTACTTGCCACAGCCACGACCCCGCCGTAGCTTTCAGGTCTAACCGTGGATTTCTATTGTCATAGTTTGTCCCTTTATTTTACATATCCTGGTACTGCAACAGCTTCCATATTTGCAGATGATACTGTGCTGCCAACGCCAGCAGGAAGACCAGGTAATGAACCTCTCTGATAATGCATTGCACTTGCCCTGGGGTCTCCCCCTGCCCCTAAGGCCCCCCAGGCTCACGTAGCCCCTTCCTTCTCCCCCTGCGGCCCCGCCAGGAGAGGAGAGAGGCCCTCAGTCAGTATGTTGTGCACACACACACACCCGCGCGCACAGACACACACCCCCCCGCTCGACCCCTTCCCTCCCTTTCCCCCTTCCCTGCCGCGCGGCAGCCCCCGCAGAGCTGCCAGGGCCCTCGCTGCCTGCGGTCCTGGCACGGTGCTGGTCCGGAGGAAGGCGCAGAGCGGAGGGAGGGTCCTGTGGCTGCTGGGGCGGCAGCCGGCATGGCGCGAGGGCCGCCGGCCAGCCGCTCGCTGCAGGAGGCAGCCCGTGGCCCCAGGGAGCTTGCACCGGGCTGAGGCGGGTCAGCGAGCGCCGAGGAGCCGTAGCCCGCAGCACCTGGGGTCTGCGGGCTGGAACCGTCCTGCGGGGACGGCGGTGCCCGTGGCCGAGCCACCCGAGGCACGCCAGCGTCGCCCTGCAGAGCAGGCCGGGGTTGGGACCCCGGAGACGATGGCGCCGGTTCCCCCCCGTGATAACCGCCCGCTTCTCCTTCTCGCCCCCTTCCCGCAGAGCGGCTCCGGGCAGCGCAGCCAAGGCAGCTCCATCCCCCAGAAATCCCAGGCCAACAAGTCTGCCTACAACAGCTACAGCTGGGGCACCAACTGAGGCCGGGGCGGCCCTGGCCCACCACTTGCTTCCGGAAGAGAATCCCACCGAATGCCGAAGGATCCCGGGGAGGAGAGCGCCCTGCCGCGGGGCAGCGCCCGGGCCCTGCAGCCCCCGGGCAGGGCAGGGCGGGCGGCTCTGCGTTCTCTCTTCAGCCACCTTTCCTGTTGTATGTAATATAGAATTTGTATTTTTTTTTTCTTTTTGTTTTTCGTTTTGGGTTTTTTTTTTTTTCCTCCCCCCTCTCCCTCCTCTCTCGGCATTCAGATTCTGAACCGTTTGCCGTAGGGGCCTTTTTTGGTTTTTACTCCTTTCTCCCCTCTCCCCCCACCTCCCGCTGCCCCAGAACCTCTCGGATCCAAAGGAGTGGAAGCTGCGAGTCGCCTACAGCAAACCCCCTTATTATTAGGATAAGAACAGTAATTGATATGAACAGCATTGTAAGATGAATTAGTTGAAGTGGTTTTTTTGTACCGTGTTCTAAATTTAATGGATAAATGTGTCTTGTATATAAAAACAAAAACCCCACGCCGTCCTGTAGTTCTCTCATTTCCTCGCCCGCCCTCCGCTGCTCTCTGCCACCGCCCCGGAGGAGCCCCGGAGGGCACCCCCCTATTTTACGTTCTCCATCTGCGCCCCGCTCCCTCCCCGCGGGCCCTGAGCGCAGGTCCTGCCTCCCCCCGCACGCTGTAAGTATCTTCTGCTTTTGGGTTTGGGTTTTTGGGGGTGGGTTGGTTTTTTTTTGGTCTTTTTTTTTTTTTTTTTTTCTATGCAGTCCAGATCTTGTATTTTTCAGTTCAAACTGGTCACTTCAACTGAAGCCCCCCCGTGCGGGTGATTTACTAAAGAGAATAAAGATCACAAAGTGATGTGTGTATTTTTTAATACCTACCTTCTCAGCCTGGTTCCGTATTTTTGGCGCAGGGTGCGGGAGGCCCTGGGCAAGGGGGGGAGCGCTTCCCCCCGCCCCTCCCCAGCTTTTTATTTTTATTTTTTCTTCCCCCTTTCATGGATTTTTCCTCTTCCCGGCTGCGGCACCGGGATCCCGGCACAGGGACGTCGTCGCCATCCTTTTCCCTGTCCCATCCCCGCGCCGGGGACCCCCAGCCTCCAGTTCTCTGCCTCCTCCTGCGCTGTGCGGAAAAATCCGCAGGGAAGCAGGGCTCCGTGGCGCGTAAGGGAGACTTGGGAAGACAAACGCCATCGCTCCAAACGTCCCCCCTTCTTCACGTAGCTTTATGTGCTGAGCACGACGTCGTATAGAGTCATAGAGTCGTTGAGGTTGGAAAGGGCCTTTAAGCTCATCGAGTCCAACCGTTAACCCAGCACCGCCAAGGCCACCACTGAACCATGTCCTCGAGCACCACATCTCCCGGCTTTTAAATCCCCCCAGGGGTGGGGACTCAGCCCCTGCCCTGGGCAGCCTGGGCCAGGGCCTGACAGCCCTTTCCGGGAAGGAATTTTCCCTAATACCCAACCCAACCCTGCCCTGGCGCAGCTTGAGGCCGTTCCCTCTCGTCCCAGCGCTTGTTCCTGGGGAGAAGAGACCGACCCCCCCGGCTCCAGCCTCCTTTCAGGCAGCTGCAGAGAGCGATGAGGGCTCCCCTCAGCCTCCTCCTCTCCAGGCTGAGCCCCCCCAGCTCCCCCAGCCGCTCCTCCCCAGCCTTGGGCTCCAGCCCCTGCCCCAGCCTCGCTGCCCTGCTCTGGCCACGCTCCAGCCCCTCCGTGGCCTTCGTGGGGTGAGGGGCCCAGCGCTGAGCACAGCATTCGAGGGGCGGCCTCACCAGTGCCCAGCACAGGGGGACGATTCCTGCCCTGGTCCTGCTGGCCACACCGTTCCCGATACAAGCCAGGGTGCCACTGGCCCTCTTGGCCACCTGGGCACGCTGCTGGCTCCTGTTCAGCGGCTGGCGACCAGCACCCCCAGGCCCTTTCCCCCAGGCAGCTCCCAGCCGCTCTCCCCACGCCTCAGCGGTGCCCGGGTTGGTGTGGGGTAGCCCTTGGCCAGTTGAGGTATGACCCCGACTGTCCCAGCCACGTTCCCTCCCAAATTCTTGCGCACCCCCCGCCTCCTCCGGGGTGGGCGAGAGGCAGAAAAGGCCTTGACTCTGCAAGCGCTGCTCAATAACGAAAACATCCTGGCGTTACCAACAGTTTCCAGCACGAATCCAACCCACAGCCCCACGCTGGCTCAACCCTGCCCCAGCCAAAACCAGCACCGGGGGTGGTCCCCACCCCCCCTCGCCACGAGGGCCTGGGGAAAGGGCTGCCTGTCACGGGACGGGTCCCCAGCGCGGGGAGGGGAGCGGGACCACCGCTGTGGGGGCTGGAAGCCGCGGGTGCCCCGGCGGCGGGTGCCGAGCCGCCTTCACGGCCCTGCGCTCCCCATCGCCCTCCTTGAGGGGTGCGGGAGCTGCTGCCGGAGGGCGGCCGAGCTGCGAGGAAAGGGGCTGGGGGCTTGGGGGTCCCTGCCTCAGCGGGGGGGGGGCCCAGCCCCTCCTTGTGCTCTGGGGGCCCAGCGGAGGAGCGGGAGGGCGGTGGGACGGGCCGGCCGGGCGCCTGGCAGGGCTGCAGGACCCCCGGACGGTGCAGGATGGACCCCAGCCCCGCCCGGGTGCTGCGCAGGCCCCCTCGGCCCTTCTCCGCTGGCCCAGCACGACCGCGGCCTCGCCCACCCCGGCCTGCGGCCCTCGGGGGACCCCCCCCGGGGACACGGGGCTGCCGGTGCCGGGGACCGCCGCCCCCAGGCAGCCTCGGGAGCTGGGCAGCCCAGCCGAGGGCCGGCGGGCGATGCGGGCCGGAGCCCGCTGCCTCCCGGCTGCCCCGGGGACAGCAGGAGCCTGGCGGCCCCAGGCAGAAGCCCCAGAGCCTCCCCGGGCCTGGGGCGCTCAGACGGGGAAGGCTCCGGCCTGTGAAGAGCACGGGGGGGCCCTGCCGGGGCCGGGGGGGGGCCGGGGCGGGACGTGGCCCCGGGACGGGCCCGGACCCCGCGGAGCCGCCTTCCCTCAAGGCCGCACCGGTTCGGTCGCGGCTTTTCGCGACACCCGGCGGCGCTTTGCGGCGTCTGCGCGGCCCCGGCGCTTTACGGCAACGCGCCCCGGGCGGCGGCGGCGGCGGGCGGAGCGCGATGAGTTTTTACGAGGCGTTTCGGGGCTTCTTCGGGTTCCCGGGGCGGCGCAGGTACCGGAACGCCGGCCCCGACCCCCGCCACCCCCGACGCGGTGCCCCTGGACCCCCCGGCTGCGCAGAGCCCGGCCCGGCTCCCCCCGTGCCCCCGCCCGCACAGGCCCTGTCCCGGGTCCCCCCCAGCCCCTGGTTCCCAGCCCCCGGCTCCCCCTCAGCCCCCGGTTTCCAGCCCCCGGTTCCCCCCCGTCCCAGCCCCCGGTTCCCCCCTCCCGTCCCTCCCCAGCCCCCGGTTCCCAGCCTCCGCCCCCGGTCCCCCCCCCAGCCCCCGGTTCCCCCCTCCGGTTCCCAGCCTCTGCCCCCTGTTCCCCCCTCAGCCCCCGGTTTCCAGCCCCCGGTTCCCCCCCAGCCCCCGGTTCCCCCCTCAGCCCCCGGTTCCCCCCCCCGGCTCCCCCCAGCCCGCGGTCGCCGCGCGGGTCCTGTCCCAGCCCCCGGTTGCTCCGGGCCCGGGTGTCTCTCAGCACCGCGGTCCCGCAGGCCCCGGGACCCGCTCTTCGGCGGGACGGCGTGGGATGAGGAGGAGGAGGAGGAAGATGACGGCCCGTCCCTGGCGCAGCCCCCCCAGGACTTTGGCTTCGGGTCCCGCGGTGCCTTCGAGGAGCTGTTCCGGGACGTGGGCGAGCTCCTGGGCGTCTTCGGGGGGGCCTGGACCGGGCCCCCGCAGCCCTTCGGTGGGGATGGGGAAGGGGCTGCCCCCGCCGGGGGCTGAGCGGGGGCTGGGGGCCGATGCGGAGCCCCTCGGGGGGCCCAGCCTGACCCGACCCCCTCCTGCTCCTCAGAGCCCCCCCTGCCCGGCCCCGGCGAGGGCAGCGCGGGGCGGCCGCTGCGGGACTCCATGCTGAAGCACCCGGACAGCCCCACATCCCCAGGAGACCCCGAGAGCGCCAGCGACCCGGCCCGGCCCTGGAGACCCTTCCTGGGGGTGGGTGAGGGCTCTGCCTCACGCGGGCTCGGCCGTGGCGGCCATTGGAGCCTGCCGTCGCGGTGTCGCGCTTTGCCTCCCCGTCACCGGCGCGTGGCTTTGCCTTGCAGCTGGAAGACGCTCACCCGGCTCCTCCTGGCCTGAAGGAAGACCAAGGTGGGTGCCGGGGGCCGCGGGGTCTCTGCCTTCCCTGCTCCGCCTGCCCGTGCTGTCACAGGCCTCGGGGCGCATCCCCACGCCGCTGTCACCGTCTCACCTCTCCCCCGCAGACCTGGACTCCCAGGTCTCCTCCGCGGGGTTGGGGACCATCCTGAGACCCGAGGAGCCCAAATCCCGCTCTTACTTCCAGAGCGTCTCCGTCACCAAAGTGACTCTCCCTGACGGGGTGAGTGTCCGCGGCGGGCACAGCCGTGGGCCGTGGGTGACCTGGGGCCGCGGTCCCCGGCGCAAGGAGCAGAGCCCAGGGCGATGGCGTCTCTCAGGGCTCGGTGCTTTGCGCAGGCGGTGGAGGAGCGCCGGACCGTGCAGGACAGCCAGGGCCGCCGGGAGACGACGGTGACGCGCCGGAGGGGGGACCAGGCCTTCATCACCACCACCAAGGAGGACGGGCAGAGCAAGGACTACCGGGAGGAGGTGGTCAACATGGATGACCGTGAGTGGGGCGCTGAGGTGGCGAGGGGAGCGGGCCGGGTCCCCTCTGAGCGAGCTCACCCTGCTCTCCCAGGGGAGCTGGCGCAGTTCGCGGGCACATGGCCGCAGCAAGACGAGCTCCGCGCTCCCAACCTGAGCGACCCCTCGTCCACGCTGGGCAGCTTCTTCCGACGCTGGTTCTCGAGCTGGTAGCTGTGCCCTCTCCCGGCTGAGCACCCTGTATGTGTGATGGGTGCTGGGTGGGGCGAGCCTGGGGCTTCCCAGGGCCGTGGGGACGGATGCCGGCTTGGGGGCCGGGGCTGCCGGCTCCAGCCAGGGCGGGCGATGGGCAGCAGCCTCTTCTCACCGCCTGTTTTTTTTGCAGATGGGTCAGATCCTGCTGGGAGCTGGCGCCCGGGCTGGGGGCTGCCCCCCTTCTGGGGCGCTGCAGGGACCCCCGTGGGGGCCGAGTGCGTGTGTGCGCGTGTACAGAGTAATAAAGTCTATTTATGCTAACGGCGACCTGCCAGGCTCCGTCAGGCTGGAACCTCCCCGATGTGGCTGCTGGGGCGGCTCCTGGGGGCTGCCCCACGGGTGCAGGCAGCTGCCAGGCTCCTCTGCCCTGGCCCCTGCTGCTCCCTCTCCCCTTTCCCTGCCTGCCCAGCGCCGTCCTAACGCCTCCCCTGGGCCGCTCTCGGGGCCCGTCCTGGGAGCCTTTCCAAGGCCTCTTCATTAGCGCTGCCTGCGGTTGCGGCTTGGGCAGGGATCTGGCAGGGAAAAAGCGGGGAGGCCTCCCCGGAGGGGAAGCACCCGTGCCGGCTCGCCTGAGCGAGGTCTCGGTTCCTCACAGCCGCTGGAGGATCCCCGGGGGCTCCCGCCGGGCCTGGTCCTGCCTGGGGACGCCGTTGTCCCTGGCCCCTGCCACGTTCTCCCTGCAGCGTGGCCCTGATTGCTTTAAAGTCTGCGTGTTATCACCCACCCCAGCCCTGGGGCTCACCAAATCACGCCGGGACAGAGGCACCGCCACCGCCACCCGTTCCCGGGCAGCCCCATGGGCACCGCTTCCTTCTTGAAGAGGGCCCAGGCTCTGCTCCACGTCCAAAACCAGCTGGCGTGGGAGCTCCTGGCTGGGCTGCCGGCCGTCTTCGTGCCCGCCAGGGCTGACCGTGGGGCAGCGGCAGCGCCGGGGGTCCCAGGGCTCCCCTGCCCGTCCCTCGCCGGGAGTGGTGCGGTTTGGGGCTGCGCCGTGCTCGCTGGCCGACTTGGCACTGCCTGGCCTCCCGCTTGGACCCCGTTCCTGCGGCGTGGTACGCCCTCCGCCAGCGGCGGCTCCGGCGCGATAAGGGCACGGGCGCTGTGCCTTGACGCCTCCCGCCCTGGAACAGGCAAAGGTTGGGGCTCCGGAGCCGCGCTTGGCATTTGGGCTGCATCCCGCGCCGGTGGCACCCCTTCCCCGCCGTCTCCCCAGGGAAGCAGATTACTTAATTGCTCATAATTTGTTTACCATGCTGGCAAAACCACAAGCGAGACCGGTAACCACCTCCCTGCCTGTCCCCGGCCGGTGCCATGGAGAGAGCGCAGGCGGAGGCACCGGAGCGGCTCTCGCCTCGCTGCCCTTCTGGCACCTGGGGCCGGCGCTAATCCTGCCGGTGCAGCGCGGCGGGGCAGCGGCCCTCGGGGAGCAGGGGGGCTCAGTGAGGGGCCGTGGTGGAGCCCTGTCCCTCCTCGCCAGCCGATCGCCCTGAGCGGCTCGGCACAGACGGTCACCAGCTCGGCACAGACGGTCACCAGCTCCGGGACGAAGGGGAACATCCTCACCGCCTGCCCGGTGGGTGCCCTGGCCGTCACGGCAGCCGCCTACGCGGCGGGGGGAGTCTCCGGTGAGGCTGGGGAGGGGGTCCCAGCTCCCGCTGTCTCCCGGCTCCAGGCCCCCGGGGCCTTCCTCTCCCAGCCCCTCTCCCCGCGCCCTTGCGGGGGCCCCCCTGAACCCGGCGCTCTCCCTCGCCACGTGCCCGCTCCAGCCGTTTCCCTGGTGGAAGTTTCCCATCTTCGTGGCCGCACAGACCTCGGGAGCTTTCATCACCGCCGGAGCCATCTACGCCCTCTACTACAGAACGGGGAGGCGAGTGGGTGCCCGGCGGGGGAACACCGCGGCAGTGCCGGCGTGGCCGGGCTCGCAGACGGGCTCTGCCTCTGCTCTGCAGAAGCCGTCCGGCGCTACAGCAACGGGACCCTCGCCGCCTCCAGCCCCTGGGAAACCGCCTCCATCTTTGCCACCTGCCCTGCTGGCTACCTCTCCTTCTCCAATGGCTTCTTGGACCAGGTGGGTGCCGGCGTTGGCTCCCCCAGACCCCTCCGGTGGTGCCAGTCCCCACGGCGCTGAGCCACAGGTAATGGGCACGGCGCTGCTGATCGTGGGTAACTTGGCCACCCTGGGCACCCACCAGGGTGTCCCCAGTGGCCGCGGCCCTGCCGGGGTTCTCTGTCGAGATCTCCCTGGGCTCCAACTGCGGCTGCCCCGTGAACCCCGCACGGGATTTCGGGCCCCGGCTCTTCCCCTGCGTGGTGGGTTGGGGCGCAGAGGTCTTCGGGTGGGCAGAGGGAAGGGGGCGAGGTGCGGGGTGGCAGGGGTGACCGAGATGTCACCCGGGGAGAAGTACACCGGGGGTGCTGCCTCAGAAGAAGCGATGCCAGGGTCCCCCCTGCCACCCCGAGCTGGCGGCACGGTCCCCCCCGCAGTCCCCGTCACACCATTAAACGAGCCCGGAGGCCATGGGGTGCCTCGTGTCTGGACACGGGGGGAGGCAGCAGCCCCCAGCCCCCCTGGGGGGGCAGAACCGGCCAGGCCTGGCTGTGGGGGGACCCCGGCCCAGGGGGCATGTGCCTCGGCACCCCCCGGGGCTGTCCCCGGGACCCCCGATGCTGCCCCTGGTACCCCCTGGGGCTGCCTCTGGCCTCCCAGGACCCCCCGGGGCTGCCCAGAACCCCCAGGGTTGTACTCTGGGACCACCCGGGACCCCCTGGGGCTGCCGCTGGGATCGCCCCTGGCTCCCTGGGACCCCCTGCTGTTGCCCAGGACCCCCAGGGTTGTACTCTGGGACCACCTGGGACCCCCTGGTACCCACAAGGATGCCTCTGGTACCCCCTGGGGCTGCCCAGGACCCCCCATGGCTCCCCGGGACCCCCTGGTGTTGCCCAGGACCCCTGGGGTTGTACTCTGGGACCCCCTGGTACCCCCTGGGGCTGCCTCTGGCCCCCCAGGACCCCTCCCGGCTCCCCGGGACCCCCTGGTGTTGCCCAGGACCCCCGGGGTTGTACTCTGGGACCCCCCCAGGAACCCCTGGGACCCCCGATGCTGCCCCCGGGATCCCCGAGGCCGCCCCGGGAACCCCCCGGTGCTGCCCCCCGGGACCCCCCGAAGCCGCCCCGTCCCCCCGGGGGCAGCGCCCGGTCGCTCCCCGCCGCCGCCCGCCCCCCCCATCACTTCCGCCGCCGACCGGCGCCGCCGCGGCCATGGGGCGCTGAGGCGGCGGCAGCGGCGCGGCAGCGGGAGCGGGGCCGCAGCGGCCCCGCCACCGGCCACCGGCCCCGGCCCCGGCCCCGGCCGCCCGCTCCCCATGGGCTGCGGGGCCGCGGGCCATGGAGCGGTGCGCGGCCCGCCGGGCCCCAGGTGAGCGGGGCGGGGGCCCGGTAGGCCCCGGTAGGCCCCGGTGGGCCCCGGTGCGGCCGTCGCCCCGGCAACGCGGCGGGGCGGGGCGGGAGGGCCCGGGCCGGGGCACCGGGATGGCGCCGCCGGGGCGCGCCGCGGCCCCGCAGCCATGACGGTGCCCCGGGAGATGCCCGAGAAGTGGCCGCGGGTCCGCGCCCCCGGCGGGGCGGGTGGGTGCGGGACGGGCGGGCCTGCGGCGGGGCCGGGCCGGGGGGGCCTGGGGGTGCAGGGCTGGGGGTCGGGGGGTGCAGATATCCAGGGCTGGGGGTGCAGGGCTGGGGGGCGGGGGGTGCTGGGCTGGGGGTCGGTGGTGCTGGGCTGGGGGACTGGGGGTGCAGATATCCTGGGCTGGGGGTGCAGGGCTGGGGGTCGGGGGGTGCTGGGCTGGGGCTCTGGAGGTGCAGATATCCAGGGCTGGGGGTGCAGGGCTGGGGGTGCAGGGCTGGGGGACTGGGGGTGCAGATATCCAGGGCTGGGGGTGCTGGGCTGGGGGTGCAGGGCTGGGGGTCGGGGGGTGCAGATATCCAGGGCTGGGGGTGCAGGGCTGGGGGTCGGGGGGTGCTGGGCTGGGGGTCGGTGGTGCTGGGCTGGGGGACTGGGGGTGCAGATATCCAGGGCTGGGGGGGCTGGGCTGGGGGGGCAGGCCTGGGGGGCGGGGGGTGCTGGGCTGGGGGCCGGTGGTGCTGGGCTGGGGGGCTGGGCGGGCAGATATCCTGGGCTGGGGGTGCAGGGCTGGGGGTCGGGGGGTGCTGGGCTGGGGCTCTGGAGGTGCAGATATCCAGGGCTGGGGGTGCAGGGCTGGGGGTGCAGGGCTGGGGGTCGGGGGGTGCTGGGCTGGGGGTCGGTGGTGCTGGGCTGGGGGACTGGGGGTGCAGATATCCAGGGCTGGGGGTGCTGGGCTGGGGGTGCAGGGCTGGGGGTCGGGGGGTGCTGGGCTGGGGGCCTGGGGGTGCAGAAGAAGAGGGCTGGGGGCTGGGGGTGCAGATATCCAGGGCTGCGGGTCTGGGGGTGCAGGGCTGGGGGTCTGGGGGTGCAGCTGAGCAGGGCTGGGGGTGCAGATAAGCAAGACTGGGGGTGCAGGATCTGGGGGTAGTGGGCTGGAGGGGTCTGGAGGTCGGGGGGTGCTGGGTTGGGGGACTGGGGGTGCAGATATCCAGGGCTGTGGGTCTGGGGGTGCAGGGCTGGGGGTCTGAGGGTGCAGCTGAGCAGGGCTAGGGGTGCAGGTAAGCAAGACTGGGGGTGCAAGATCTGGGGATTCCAAGCTGAGGGTCTGGGGGTGCAGGTAAGCAAGGCTGGGGGTCTGGGGGTGCAGATAAGCAGGGCTGGAGGGTCTGTGTGTGCAGAAGAAGGGGTCTGGGGGTGCCGGGTTGGGGGCCTGCAGGTCCAGGGGTGCAGCTAAGCAGGGCTGGGAGTGCAGGATCTGGGGGTTCTGGGCTGGGGGTCTGGGGGTGCAGATATCCAGGGCTGGGGGCCTGGGGGTACAGTTCTGGGGGTGCAGATAAGCAGGGCTGGAGGGTCTGGGGGTGCAGAAGAAGAGGGCTGGGGGACTGGGGGTGCAGATAAGCAGGACTGGGGGTCTGGGGGTGCAGGACTGGGGGTCTGGGGGTTGCAGGAAGAGGGCTGAGGGTGCAGGGGTGTGGGTCCTCGCATGGGGGGTAACACAGGGCCACGCGACACAGCTGGGGGGCTTCCCTGTTCCCCTGGGGGTCTGGGGCTCCTGGGCTTGCCTGGGGCACTTTCGGGGCGCAGGGGAGCAGGGCTGGCCAGCGGTGGGGTGCAGAGGGGAGGTCTGGGGCGCGGGGCTGACGGGGCACGCCGTGTTGCAGAGGAGGAAAGGCGGGTGCGAGCCAACGCACGGGAGTACAACGAGAAGTTCCAGTACGCGGTGAGTGGGGTGGCCGAGCCCCGTCCCTCGGGGGCCTCGTCCTGCGGTTTGGGCAGGTTTGGGGGGGCTGGGGCCTGCGTCACCCCTCTGGGTCAGCAAAGGGGGGGGGGGTTGCAGCTAAAAATAGATGTTTGTCCCTGAGAAAATTGTGCTGACGAGCCGGTAACGCCAACAGAGTTCTGGGGCTGGGGTGGCAGGGCTGGAGGGGGACACAGCGCGCTCCCGTGGCAGGGGACGCAGCCCCCCATCCTCTGCCGGGGCCCGAAACCCCCCAGCTCTGCCTGTACCCCTGCCCGTCCCCCGATGCGGTTCTGTGTCCGGCTAATTAACGAGCTTCCGGAGCCGCTGGGGGAGGGGCACCGCTCACCTTGGCCTCCCCCTCCACGCTGGAGGTTATTTCTGGCTGCTCCAGGCCAGGCTCGGCCTCCGCCTCGCTGCGGAGCGGGGAGCAGAGGGTCTGGGTTGGGGTGACCCTTGCGGGGGGGCCGGGTGCTGCCGCCCGGATGCTGCGGATGCTGCCGCCGGAGGAGGCTGGTCCCTGGGTACCGGCTGGCGGCCGAGGCGGAGGAATCGGCTTCTCGAGGAAGCTGCCACAGAGTTAAAGCAGGGGCAGGAGCCAGGGGGCCGGGCTGCTGCCCAGAGCTCCCAAATCAGGGGCGCGGTGAGCTGCAGCCCTGCCCCCAGAGCGATGCTGGGGGTCTCGGGGTGTCTCGGCAACTCATGAACCCCCTTCTTGTCCCGTCTGTCCGCAGAGCAACTGCATCAAGACCTCCAAGTACAACATCATCACCTTCCTGCCTGTCAACCTCTTCGAGCAGTTCCAAGAAGTGGCCAACACCTATTTCCTCTTCCTCCTCATCCTGCAGGTGAGTGCTGGGGGCCCCGGGGAGGCAGACAGGGCCCCCCGACGCTGTCCGTCCCCGGGAGGGCCCAGGGCACGGCCTGCCCCTGGGAAGCGGCGGGTTTGGCACCCTCGAGCAGGGCTAGCGTGGGCCTGGGGCTGGCCCAGTCCCCTGTGACTCCCGCTCCCCGTCCCCAGCTGATCCCGCAGATCTCTTCGCTCTCCTGGTTCACCACCATCGTGCCTTTGGTTCTTGTGTTAACCATCACAGCTGTCAAAGATGCCACCGACGATTATGTGAGTGGTCCCCCACGCGCCCCTCTACCCGGGCTGGCTGCCCGCTGCCGGCTGGGCACGGGGACTTGGGGCTGGGCAGGGGGCTGCGACCCTGGTGCGGGCGCGCGGTGCCCGGGGCCACGGCATTTGCAGGGGGAGGGATGCAGGACCCCGTCCCCAGAGGGGCTGACGCTGCTGTCTCTTCCCCTCCGCGCCCAGTTCCGCCATAAAAGTGACAACCAGGTGAACAACCGGCAGTCTCAGGTGCTGATCGGCGGAGTGTGAGTGTCTGGGGCACGGGGCCCTGCGGAACGCGGCACAGGGCCGCAGGCAGGGGCAGAGCGCAGTGGGGTAGGGGAGAAGCCATGCTGCTGGCTTGGGCCTAACTCCACTCCGCTGTCCCTCTGCAGCCTCCGGCAGGAGCAGTGGATGAACGTCCGTGTCGGAGACATCATCAAGTTGGAGAACAACCAGTTTGTGGCGGTGAGCGTGGCCCCGAGATAAGCATGGCCCCGGCTGGGCAGTGCGCAGACAGCAGCACGGCCTGGTGCTGCGCCCGCTCTGCTTTTGTGCTCCTCCATCGCCTCCTGGGGTGGAGACATCGGGAACTTTCCAGCTTGGAAGTTGTATTTGGGTTGTAGTGTTTGAGCCGTGTTTGAGCTCTGGGGATTTGGCTGATGCGAGCGCTTCAGGCGATGGTGTCCAGGCCGGGGTGCCAGCAGCGCCCGGCTAAGGACGCGCGGCTCCAGAGACCCCGCTGGCCCCTGGCATCCGAGAAGCTTCCCTGGGGAAGGCAGAGGGGAGCCCCAATGTCAGCGCAAGCCTTCGTGTGTCTCTCCCGGCAGGCTGACCTCCTCCTCCTCTCCAGCAGTGAACCCCATGGGTTGTGCTACATCGAGACGGCGGAGCTGGACGGGTAGGTAACCCCCGCTCGCCTCGGGTGGCAAGGGAAGGCGAGAGGTAGGAGTGAGAAGGGGCTGCGGGCAGGGCAGGAGCTGCTGGGGACCTGAAGCCACGGAGCATCTGCGAAGGCCCTCCCTGCCAGGCTGTCGCTAACCCCGCCCGTGGTGCCTCCTTGCCCGCAGAGAGACCAACATGAAGGTGCGGCAGGCCATCCCCGTCACCTCGGAGCTGGGTGACACCAGCAAGCTGGCCCGGTTTGATGGTGAGTGCCTGCGACCGGTCCTCCGCAATGGGGCAGTCCCTGGGTTTCCTCCTCCATCACCTGGCGTGGGTCCACCCTGGAGAGACCAGGACCATCCACACGGTGTTGTGGCTTGAAGCGGATCTCTGGGGAGCTGGGGACGGTGCTGGGAGCACTGGGATGGAGCTGGCCATGTGGAGAAGGCACGTTACAGCCGAGCCATCCCCTGCGCCCAGGCGAGGTGATCTGTGAGCCCCCCAACAACAAGCTGGACAAGTTTGGCGGGATGCTGTACTGGAAGGAGAACAAGTACCCCCTGAGCAACCAGAACATGCTGCTGCGGGGCTGTGTCCTGCGCAACACCGAGTGGTGCTTCGGCCTCGTCATCTTTGCAGGTGGGCTGGGACAGCTGCCGCCGCTGCGCTGCGCAGAAGGGAGAGACCCCGCTGACGCCCTTCCCTCTCCCCAGGGCCCGACACGAAACTCATGCAGAACAGCGGCCGGACCAAGTTCAAGCGGACGAGCATCGATCGGCTGATGAACACGCTGGTTCTCTGGGTATGTGGAAGGCAGATCGCAGGGAGCCCCGGCTCTGGCACGCTTGGGGCTCTGATGTCCCGTCCTGTCCCCAGATCTTCGGGTTCCTGGTGTGCATGGGGGTGATCCTGGCCATCGGCAACGCCATCTGGGAGCACGAGGTGGGCGTCTGCTTCCAGATCTACCTGCCCTGGGACGAGGGGGTGCACAGTGCCTTCTTCTCCGGCTTCCTCTCCTTCTGGTCCTACATCATCATCCTCAACACTGTGGTGCCCATCTCGCTCTACGTGAGGTAGGGCAGGGGCCGAGGGGCTGGGCTGGGGGTGCGCGAAGGGCAGGCACCAGGAATTAGGGGTGCTCTCTGGGGAGGGGAGATGGGGATGGAGATCCACGGGCAGAGCTGTGTGCGTGGGGTGGGCGCGAGCTGCTCTCCTGGTGATGGGCCACGTCTGCCCTCGGGGATACCCCAAGACCTGAGACCCCACAGGTCCCTCGGGGCCCCCCCGGCTGTGTCTGTCTGGCTGCTCGTCTCCCTGCCCTGGCTGCATGCTGGTTATTTTGCTCTGCCCTCCTGCAGCTCCCAGGCTCCTGCACTGTCCCCTTCTCTCTCTCTTTTAATTTCTCTCTCTTTTCGTTCCCCAGCATGGGTTCTGTCACCCTTAGCCCCGAGGTAAGAACGTGTCGCCCCCACCCCTCCCACTAGCTCATTGCTGTCTGCCCTGGGGGCCGGGGAGGGGGTTCGGGGCGCGTAGGTGTGCGAGATGCCCGGGGAGCCCCACGGGCTGCCCCCTCGGTGCCAGGCCCCGCGTCCCCAGCCCTGGCTTGGCGGTGGCTGTCAGTAGGAGCGGGTGCGGGCCACCCCCGGGGAAGGGCGCGGGAGCCGGCAAGCAGCGTGGGGGCCCTGGGTGCCAGGGTGCCCCAGGTGCCTGGGGGTCTAGGGTGGGCGTGTGTGTGCCCGTCGCTGGCTCAGCAGAGCGTGCTGCCCTGCCCCGGTGACACCCGGCTGTCCCCGCCCTGCAGCGTGGAGGTGATCCGTCTCGGACACAGCTACTTCATCAACTGGGACAAGAAGATGTACTGTGCCAAGCGCCGGACGCCAGCCGAGGCCCGGACCACCACCCTCAATGAGGAGCTGGGGCAAGTGGAGTACATCTTCTCCGACAAGACCGGCACCCTCACCCAGAACATCATGGTCTTCAGCAAGTGTTCCGTGAACGGGCACAGCTATGGTGAGCGCAGGGCACCGGGGCCGGGCTGGGTCTGCCTGCGGGGTGTGGGTGCAGCAGCTCCCCTCCTGCAGACGCTTTGGGGCACTCGGGGCAGCCGGGGGACGAGGGGGCTCACCCGTAGCGTTGGGGGGCTGCCACTGCCCCGTGGCCCCCCCGGGCGTGGGTGCTGGTGGGACAGCAGCGTTGGGTCCCTGTCCTGGTTAAATCCGTGCCCCGGTTCACAGGCGACGTGCAAGATGTGCTGGGTCACAAGGCGGAGCTGGGAGAGGTAAGGGTGCCGCAGGGCCAGTGCCTGGCTGTGCCACTTGCTGCAGGGGGGTAACCCCATCTCTGCCCTTGCCAGAAGCCAGAGCCAGTCGACTTCTCCTTCAACCCGCTGGCGGATCCACGGTTCCAGTTCTGGGACCCCAGCCTGCTGGAAGCTGTCAAGCTGGGAGACCCCCACGTGCACGAGTTCTTCCGCCTGCTCTCGCTCTGCCACACCGTCATGTCCGAGGAGAAGAGCGAAGGTGGGTGCAGAGGGCAGGACCTGTCCCTGCGCACCTTGGGGCGCAGCGCTGGCTCTGACCCCCCGTGCCGTCCCCAGGGGAGCTGTATTACAAGGCTCAGTCCCCGGACGAGGGAGCGCTGGTCACGGCTGCCAGAAATTTCGGCTTTGTGTTCCGGTCCCGCACGCCCAAGACCATCACGGTGCACGAGCTGGGTCGAGCCATCACCTATCAGCTGCTGGCCATCCTGGACTTCAACAACATCCGCAAGCGCATGTCCGTCATCGGTGAGGTCCTGGGCACAGCACAGGGGCTGTGGGGGCCGCGGTGGGGCTGGGGCGCGGGGGCTCGGTGCGGTGTGCTGGGGACCAGCCCCACACGGATGGTGACGTGACTGTGGAGAGGCATCGTGGGGTCGTGGCTGGGGGTTGGAGTGGGACCTGCTCCTGCACCCCTGAGCCTTGCAGCTTGTCCCCTGCTCCCCGCAGTCCGCAGCCCCGAGGGCAAGATCCGGCTGTACTGCAAAGGTGCTGACACCATCCTGCTGGAGCGCCTGCACCCCATCAACCAGGACCTGACCAACGTCACCACCGACCACCTCAACGTGAGTGGGGCCGGGTCCTGCGGGCAGGGCTGGGAAGGGAAGAGGGGCTGCCCAGAAGCGCGGAGCCTGGCTTGTGCCCTGTCCTGGGGGGCGATCAGGGTCTTGGGGACACCGTCGGGGTCTGCCTGTGCACCCAGCTCCGGCCGCTTGCAGGAATATGCTGGTGAGGGGCTGCGGACACTGGTGCTGGCCTACAAAGACCTGGAGGAGAGCTACTACGAGGATTGGTCCGAGCGGCTGCACCGAGCCGGCAGTGCCCCCGAGGCCCGTGAGGATCGCCTGGCTCACCTCTACGACGAGGTGGAGTACGATATGATGGTACGTGGGCTGGGGGCCCTGGGGGGCGGGAGGTGGCTGGGGGGCAGCCCCTGCTGACCTCCTGCCGGTTTGGGTCCCCCCAGCTGCTGGGAGCCACGGCCATTGAGGACAAACTGCAGCAGGGGGTCCCCGAAACCATCGCCATCCTGACGCTGGCCAACATCAAGATCTGGGTGCTGACGGGGGACAAACAGGGTGAGGCATTGCTGGGGTGGGGGTCTGGGCTGGCTGGAGACGAGGGCTGGATCCCACCTTCCTGGGGGGCGGCGGGGCAGACGCTCCCCCCTGAGCTGACCCTGCCTTGGCCCCTGGTTTTCTGTCCCCAGAAACGGCTGTGAACATCGGCTACTCCTGCAAGATGCTGACGGACGACATGACGGAGGTGTTTGTGGTCACGGGCCACACCGTGCTGGAGGTGCGAGAGGAGCTCAGGTGAGGGTCGGGGGGTAGGGCTGGGCAGACGACGCACGTGGGGCCGGCGTGGGGCACGGCTGCCTGTGGGGGAGCTGGGGGATACAGAAGTGCCCTGAATCAGGGCTCCCAACCCCTTTCTTTCTCAGGAAAGCCCGGGAGAAGATGATGGATGCATCGCGCTCCATGGGCAACGGCTTCTCCTACCAGGAGAAACTCTCCTCCTCCAAGCTCACCTCTGTGCTAGAAGCCATCGCGGGCGAATACGCTCTGGTCATCAACGGGCACAGCCTGGTAGGGACCTGGGAGCGCCGGGCTGGCTGGGGCACCGTGCCCGGCTGTGGGCCGTGCCCCCCACTGTCCCCCCGCTCTCCTCGCAGGCCCACGCGCTGGAGGCTGACATGGAGGTGGAGTTCCTGGAGACGGCGTGTGCCTGCAAGGCCGTCATCTGCTGCCGCGTCACGCCCTTGCAGAAAGCCCAGGTGGTGGAGCTGGTGAAGAAGTACAAGAAAGCTGTGACCCTGGCCATCGGGGATGGGGCCAACGATGTCAGCATGATCAAGAGTAAGTCCTGGGGTCTGGGGAGCCGCAGGAGGGACAGGTCCCCCCTTGCACCGTTCCGGGGCCCGTGGCAGCCTCTGTCCTCGCCCCTCTGTGCCCCGCAGGAACACAGTCCCGCTGGGGGGGTGCCACCCCCGGTCCCCTGTGCTCCTGGCAGAGCACTCCTCGCTCCACGTGTCTCTTCCCTCCGCAGCCGCCCACATCGGGGTGGGCATCAGCGGGCAGGAGGGCATCCAGGCGGTGCTGGCCTCCGACTACTCCTTCTCACAGTTCAAGTTCCTGCAGCGCCTGCTCCTGGTGCACGGGCGCTGGTCCTACCTACGCATGTGCAAGTTCCTCTGCTACTTCTTCTACAAGAACTTCGCCTTCACTATGGTCCACTTCTGGTTTGGCTTCTTCTGCGGCTTCTCGGCGCAGGTGCGTTGCTGGCTCCTGGCGCTCGGAGTTGGGGAGGGTTTGCCTGCGGGATCCCCTCCGCTCAGAAGCGTGGCCTGGGCTCCCTGTGGGGCCTCATCCTGCACCACCAGGCACACAGCCTGCTGGAGCACGGCAGCGTGTGGTGGGTGCGAGGAGCCTTTGGGTCCGGGGCAGCAGCACCCTGTGCCGCTCAGGGTGGGCACCCACGGGGGGCTGGCGGTGGCTCTTGGGTCCCTGCGGGTGCGGGGGCTGGCTGGGGCACGGGGCGGGCAAGTCTTGCGTCCCTCTGAGCACTCCGTTCCACCCAGACTGTGTACGACCAGTACTTCATCACGCTCTACAACATCGTCTACACCTCGCTGCCCGTGCTCGCCATGGGCGTCTTCGACCAGGTACGATGAGGGGAGTCCCTGGGTGCGCGAGGAGCTGGCCCGGCTCCCCTGCGTGGCCCACCCCGCGGGAGGAAGCGCTGTCCTTGTCCCTCCGCGGGCAGCGGTGGAGGCTGTCCTTGTCCCCGGGGAAGAGGCTGTGCCTCCCTGGGGCTGGAGGGAGGTGCCCAGAGTGCCCCGTGCCCCCAGGACGTGCCGGAGCAGCGGAGCATGGAGTACCCCAAGCTCTATGAGCCTGGGCAGCTGAACCTGCTCTTCAACAAGCGGGAGTTCTTCATCTGCATCGCCCAGGGCATCTACACCTCCGTCCTCATGTTCTTCATCCCCTACGGCGTCTTCGCTGACGCCACCCGTGACGATGGCGCCCAGCTGGCTGACTACCAGTCCTTTGCTGTCACCGTCGCCACCTCCCTTGTGATTGTCGTCAGCGTGCAGGTAGGGACGCGGCTGCTCGGCCCCAGGCTGTAGCACAAAGGGCGGGTGAAGGTTTGGGTCCCATCCTGCTCTGCAGCCGTGCTCGGAGCGCCGCGGTTGTCCCCTGAGCTCTGCTTCCTCCTTCCCCTCTCCGCCAGATCGGGCTGGACACGGGCTTCTGGACGGCCATCAACCACTTCTTCATCTGGGGCAGCTTGGCCGCCTACTTCGCCATCCTCTTCGCCATGCACAGCGATGGCCTCTTCCAGATGTTCCCCAACCAGTTCCGCTTTGTGGGTGAGTCCCAGGGGGGCTGAGCAATGCCCCCCACCCCAACAGGGTGCTGAGCCCTGCCTGGATTTGCCCTTTCCCCCCCCCCATCCAGGTAACGCGCAGAACACGCTGGCCCAGCCCACGGTCTGGCTGACCATCGCCCTCACCACCGTGGTCTGCATCATGCCCGTCGTGGCCTTTCGCTTCCTCAAGCTGGACCTAAAACCCGAACTCTCGGACACGGTGAGAGCGCGTGGCTGCGGGGAGCGGAGACGGGGTCCCCTCCCCTGGGGGTAGGCAGTTCTGCAGCACCCTGACCCTGTCCCCCGTCCCCCGGCGGCGTCCCCAGGTCCGCTACACTCAGCTGGTACGGAAGAAGCAGAAGACCCAGCACCGGTGCATGCGGCGTGTGGGGCGCGTGGGCTCGCGCCGCTCCGGCTACGCCTTCTCCCACCAGGAGGGTTTCGGGGAGCTCATCATGTCGGGCAAGAACATGCGGCTCAGCTCCCTGGCGCTCTCCAGCTTCGCCGCCCGCCCCAGCGCCGGCTGGATCGAGACCCTGCGCAAGAAGAAGGGGAGCGACGGCAGCACCGCCGGCAGCCCCAGCGGCGCGGCTGACAGGACGCTCAAGGTGTGAGGCTGGGGAGGAAGGGGGGGGGGGGTCGCGTCCCCTCCCGCGCAGCCGGGGCCCCCCCTCGCCCCCTTCTCTCGCCGTCACCCGGCGGGGGACCAAGCCCCTCCTCGGGGAGATCCCGTGGGGGGAGCAGTGGGCCCAGGTGCTGAGGTTTGGAGGAGTCTGGACTGTTGCAGTGTAACCAAAAAACAATATTTTTCCCCGTCCTGGGGACGGACGGACGGACGGACACTGTCCCCAGCAGCCCCCCCCGCTCCGGGGCCGCTCCTCTGTCAGTATTCACCTCCACAGAGCGCAAATACCCCATCACACGCGAATGTATCACGCCAGAGCCGCAGGCGCGGGGGTCCGGGGGGGGCCGTGACAGCGCCCTGCCCCCTCCCCGCCCCTCCCCCACGTGTCTTCTTTTTCTATAAAAAAAAAAAAAAGAAAAAAAAGGAAAAAAAAAAAAAAAGGAAAAAAAACCAAAACCACCACAACAACAAAAAAAAAAAAGGAAGGAAAACCCCCTCCGAGTTCACAGAGCGCCTTGTTTCTCGCAGCGTTGGCCGGTTGCAGGGAGAGCGCGGGGGGCCGGGGGTGAGGGGTGTCACCGGCCCCCGCCTCGGGGGGCACCGGGACGGGGGCGCCGGGCGGGAAAGGGGAAGCGTTCCCCGCTTCCTTCCCGCTTTCTGCGGGAAGCAGGGGTGGTGGCAGGCCGCCGTGATTCACCCGCGCGCCGGGGGCTTGCACAACCCTTGGCCTGAGCTTCCTCCCTCCTCCTCCTCCTCCTCCTCGCCAGTTCTTGGGGAGCGGACCCTCTCCCATGGCGGGGGGACGGGTGGGCATCGTCCCCTCCTCACCGGGGGGTCCCCGGGGGTCTGGGGCCGCTCTCTCCTTGATACCAAAGAGGAAAGCGTTCAGGACGGGCTGCGGCGTGGGCCGGAGTCGATTTTTTGGGGGGGTTTGGGGGGTTATTTTGTGTTGGGGGGGGCGAGGATTGGGGGGGGGGGGCGCCTAATTTATTATCGCGTTTCTAGAGTGCGGAATTGCATCGTTTTAGGGCTCCACAGAGGAAAAAAACAAAACCCCCAAACCAGCTTTTTTTGATAAAAAACAACAACAACAAAAAGACTGTTCTGAGCAGTGACCATTTCTGCCGTGTCGGGGGGGGGGGGGGGGGACCGGGGGGGGCAAAGGGAGCCCCCCGCCCCCCCCCGGTGCCGCCTGGCCCCGCCCAGCCCGGGCGCACGTGCTGCCGCCGCGGAGCCGCCCCCCCCCCCCTCCCGCCCCGTCCCGGTTTCACAACCGCGGGCACCGGCGGCCCCGCCGATGTTTCCCTGCCCGGGGCCGGGCGCATGGCGCGGCCGCCGGGGCCGCTGCTCGCCCTCCTCCTCCTCCTCCTCCCCCTCCTCCCCGCCGCCGCTGCCCGGCGGCCCTGCGGCCCCGCGGGTGAGTGCGACCGGTACCGGGGAGGGTGGAGCGGCGGGAGCCCCCCCCCCCGCCCGCCCCGTCCGCCGGGGGGGCCCCGGGAGGGGGGGGGTGGAGGCGACGCTGCCGGTAGCGGGGCCGGGCAATGGGGGGGGGGGGGGGGGCTCGGGTCCCTGCCCGCCCCGGCGGGGCTCAGGCGGGCCCGGGGCACGGGGCTGGGTGGGTGCTGGGTGCTGGGTGGGTGCTGGGTCCTGAGTGGGTGCTGGGTGCTGTGTACTGGGTCCTGAGTGGGTGCTGGGTGCTGTGTACTGGCCCCTGAGTGCTGGGTGCTGAATGGGTGCTGTGTACTGGGTCCTGAGTGCTGGGTGCTGTGTACTGGGTGCTGGGTGGGTGCTGGGTCCTGAGTGGGTGCTGGGTCCCGAGTGCTGTGTACTGGGTGGGTGCTGGGTCCTGGGTGCTGTGTATTGGGTGCTGTGTACTGGGTGCTGGGTGGGTGCTGGGTCCTGAGTGGGTGCTGGGTGCTGTGTACTGGGTCCTGAGTGCTGGGTGCTGAGTGGGTGCTGGGTGCTGTGTGCTGGGTGCTGTGTGCTGGGTGCTGTGTACTGGGTGCTGGGTGGGTGCTGGGTCCTGAGTGGGTGCTGGGTGCTGTGTACTGGGTCCTGAGTGCTGGGTCCTGAGTGGGTGCTGGGTGCTGTGTACTGGGTGCTGGGTGGGTGCTGGGTCCTGAGTGGGTGCTGTGTACTGTGTGCTGGGTGCTGCGTACTGGGTCCTGAGTGGGTCCTGGGTGCTGTGTACTGGGTGCTGGGTGGGTGCTGGGTCCTGGGTGCTGCGTACTGGGTCCTGAGTGGGTGCTGGCTGGGTGCTGCACACTGGGTCCTGAGTGCGTGCTGGGTGCTATGTACTGGGTGGGTGCTGGGTGCTGGGTGGGTGCTGTGTACTGGGTGCTGGGTGGGTGCTGGGTGCTGTGTACTGGGTGCTGGGTGGGTGCTGGGTGCTGGGTGCGTTCCCGGCAGCAGGAGCCGACGGGAACCAGCAGGTCGGTGCTGGCTGTTGACCTTTGCAGCGGGAGCCGGGAGCGCGGCCCCGGGCGGCCTCCCTGGCCCCAGCCCAGGCCTGGCCCGCTGCCCCCGGCCAGCCCGGCCGCTTAACCCCTCCGGCCCCGGCACCCCCGGCACCCCCGGCCGGAGCCCCGCTCCCGGCTCCCCACGCTGCACGGCCGGGTCCCCCCGCCGGACCCCCCACTCGCACCCTGGGTGCGGCGGTGGCCGTCCCTGTGGCGGTGCCGGCGGGGGTCCGCGTGCCCGGGGGGCCGAATCGCTGGCTCCGCGCCTCCTGCAAATATTGTCACCGAGCAGGCGCGGGGAGCGGATGGTGGGGTGCCCCCCTCCTCCGGGGACGCCCGCGGGGTCTCGTCCCCATTGCCTGACCCCCTCTCGTCCCCCCCCCAGGGCTCTCGCAGGACACGGTGCTGGGACGCCCGGGAGCGAACGTCACGTTGACCTGCCGGGACGAGGAGCCGGCCAACGTCACTGTGTCCTGGCAGGTGGAGGAGCGGGGGGCGGCGGCGGCGGCGGCGGGGGGCCGCAGCCGGCGGCTGGCGGAGGGCAACGCGCTGCTCCTGCGGCAGCTGCGCTACGAGGACTCGGGGCGCTACAGCTGCTACGTGGGGAGCCGCCCGCTGCGTTCCCTGCGGCTGCTGGTGGAAGGTGGGTCCGCGCCGGGGCAGGGGCTTCCCTCGCAGCATCGCCCGGTCCGGGGTCCCCCGTCCCCCAGCACCTCCCTGCCTTGCAGAGCCCCCCGAAACTCCCCGGGTCTCCTGCTACCGGCGGAGCCATGATAAAGACGTCCTGTGCGAGTGGCCGCTGCGGGCGAAGCCGTCCCCGGGGACACGGGCGATGCTCTGGGTGAAGCGGAGGTGAGCGCCATCCCGGCACCTCCCTGGGGCTGGGACCCCACGGTGTGGGACGCGGGGGACTTTACCGTCCCTCCCTGCGGACCTTTTCCCCGATGGGCTGCCCCATGCCCGGTGTGTGCCACAGCCCCAGCCGAACCGCGTCCCCGCAGGTTCGCGGCCGAGAACGCCACGGAGCAGCGGTGCCGCTACTTCTCCAAGGCGCAGAAATTTGTTTGCCGGGTGAAGGTGCCACCCGGCGTCGACGACACCAAACCCCTCGTGGTGTCCACGTGCGTCAACAATGGCGCCGGCGGCTCGGCCGGCGAAGACAGGATCATCACCCTCAGCAGCGTCCGTGAGTGCCGCTCCTCCCTTGCTGGTGGCCAGGGCAGCGGCGCGGTGCCGGGCCCTGAGCCCCCCCTTTCTTGGCAGTGAAGCCCGACCCCCCCCTCAACGTGACGGTGGAGGCGCTGGAGAAGGCGCCGCAGCGGCTGCGGGTCAACTGGTCCTACCCCTCGTCCTGGGACCCCCGCTTCTACTGGCTCCGCTTCCAGGTCCGCTACCGCCCCGAGCCCACCCAGGCCTTCACGGAGGTGAGATGAGACCCCCTCCCCCACGTGGGGCTGGCCCCCCGTCCCAGTGAGGCTGTCCCCAACCCCGCGCTGTCCATGTCCCCTCCAGGTGGACCAGGTGACGACGACATGGCTGGACATCCGTGACGCCTGGCGGGGGACGCGGCACGTGGTGCAGGTGCGGGCGCAGGAGGAGTTTGGCCACGGCACGTGGAGCGAGTGGAGCCGGGAGGCGGTGGGCACCCCCTGGACAGGTAGGAGGGGGACATGTGGCCCCGAGGCTGGGGGCTCAGCCCGGGGTCCCCCAGCCTCACGACCCCCGTCACCTTGCAGACCCTAGGGACCTCACCTCTGAAATGGGACCCTTCAGCTCGCAGGTAGGGCACGGCCTCAGCCCCGGGGAGACGCGACACGCTCCCGGTTGGGTCTCCTGTCCCCGTGTGGGACAAGGGGACACCGGGGCGGGAGGGCTGCCCCGTCCCATCGCGTCCCCCCGCCTTCTCTTGCAGTTCCCCATGGAGGATGGCACCTACGGGGTCACGCTGCCCCCCGAGCTCTTCGGGGAAGATGCCGATGATGCTGCTGGTGGTGAGGAAGGCTCCCTGGGTTGGCTGCGGGGGGGCCGGGACCCCCGGGTCCCTCGTCCCCACACCGAGCCCGTCCCCCCTCTCTGCCGCAGGGGCCATCGTGGAAGCCAGCGCCCGTTCTGTGGCATCCCCCTATGCCGCCTTGGTGGCCGGGGGGAGCCTGCTCCTGGGCATCGCCCTCTTCGTTGCCATCGTGGTGAGGTGAGTGCCCGGGGGGCACCGGGGGGGGCTCCGCCTGCCCCCCCTGACCTGGGACCGCTCTCCCTTCCTGCAGGTACCGGCGGACGTGGCGGACGGGCGGGCAGCGGGGGGCCAAGCCGGAGGGTGAGGGGCAGCACGTGCTGGTGCCCCTGGGCCCCCCCAGCTCCCCGCTCAGTGAGACCCCCCTGCTCTCACCCCCCAGCCCCTCAGCCCCCGGGGCTCTCCACGTCACCAACTTGGACTATTTCTTCTCAGGGCAGTAGCCAGGGGCTGGACGCGCTGGCCGCTGCCTGCGGGTCAGGCAGGGGTCCCTGGCCCAGGGGGGTCCCGGGGCTGGGATGTGGCCCCGGGAACAGCCCCCCCCCCCGTCTGGGGGTGCCAAAAGCTGCCCCCAGACCCCGTGGCTGGCAGCAGCCTCTGAGGAGGGGGATCAGCGCCGCCCCCCATGGGGAACCAGCCGGGGGGGCCCCAAGATGGGTCCCAGGGGGGCGGCAGCTCCGGGGCCTCGGCCAAGCTGGAGTGGCCGGGGTGAAGGTGCTGGAAGCACGGCCACGCCGGAGCGTGGGAGCGCGGCCGGGCTCTGCCCGCGGGGCCGCGTTTGGGGGTCCCGCGGGGAAGGGCCTAGCCCCCGCCGTGCCACGGGTGTCGGGGAGGGGGGGGCCTGGCTGGATCAGCCCCATCCCTCTGCCCCGGCCCCCCCAGGGCTTGTTTTGAAAGCACGTGTTGGGGAAGCGGGGCAAAACGTGTCTCAAATAAATGCCTGGGATTTTTAGTGGAGTGGGTGCTTTGGGGGGGGAGGAACGGAGAAGTGGCTGCGGGCTCCCTCGCCGGGCAGTGACGCCAGGGTGGTGGGGTGAGGCTGGGCTGTGCAGCCCCCAGGCGAGGCCCTGCGCCCCCAGCCCATGCACCCCATGCCTCGCTGTGCCCCCAAGCCACCCCCTGCGCCCCACGCCACCGAGCGTCCCCCAGGCCGTGCCCCCCCAGTGCTCCCAGCAGCAGCAGCCCACCCCACGCTGGGTTGTGCAACGCCCCGGGGAGCTGCAGCTGCACCCAGGCAGGAAACCACAGGGCGAGGGGAGCGGGCGCCCGGGCACCCTGGGGACGCCGCGTTCCCCCGTCCCGGCCGGCCCCGCTCTATAAAAAGCCCAGCAGGATGCAGATGTGCAGGTGGGGGGGACCCCTGCCCCCCGAAACCGGGGTGGCTCCTGCTGGCAAGGGTGTGGGGTTGAGTCACTCGCCTCTGCCCCCCCCAAGCAGCCAAGTGACCCCTGGGGGGCCAGGGGCCAGATCCTGCGGGCGGCCCTGATGGGCCCCCGGCCTCGGAAACCTGCCCTGGTTTCGGGCAGCGCCGCGGCCCCGCTGCCGGCAGAGCAGAGCTGGCAGCCGGGGCCCCGGGCGGGGAAGGGGCTGGGTGTCTCGCTGCACCCAAAGCCGGGGCACCTGCCTGTCCCAGCACCCTCGGAGCCCCCAGCCCCATCCCTACCACGTCACGGCCCCCAGCCCCAACCCTGCCCCGTCCCAGCACCTCTGCAGCCCCCAGCCCTGTCCCTTGCCCAATGCAGCCCCCAGCCCCGTCCCAGCACCTCTGCAGCCCCCAGCCCCATCCCAGCACCTCTGCAGCCCCCAGCCCCGTCCCTTGCCCGCTGCAGCCCCCAACCCTGCCCCACCCCTTCCGCACTGCAGCCCCCCAGGACCACCCGCCTCCTCTCAGCCAACAAGTTTATTTTACGACTTCATTACACATCCCAATCTCGCTGCGTCCCCCCGCCCCAGGCGCCGGAGGCAGCCCCGCAGCGGCTCAGCTCCGGCACAGGGTGGGCAGGATCCATCCTGGCAAAAGGGCAGCGCAGCCCTGCCGGAGTCCAGCGGCAGGCAGCGACCACCAGGCAGGAGCGGGGTCCCCGCGGGGCTGGGGACGCGACCGAGGGGTCCTCTGCCAGACCCTTCCTGTGGCACGGGGTGATCGCCAGGGCCGGACCCTGCCCCATGCCCTGGGGTCGGGGGGGGTCGCGGGCCAGTCTGGGGGGGCATTAGTGGGTGCTAATGCAGCTTGCAGTGGACGGGGTGCAGCAGGGCCATGTGCTCGGCCCCCTTGAAGGGCAGCTTCTCCGTGGAGTAGTAGTGCACGACCTCGGGGACGCTGGCGAAGACGCCGCTGGCCTGGCTGAGCGTGTACTTGTTGTCCTTGGTCTGGGCCACGATGATGTGGACGCAACCCTGGCTGGTCCTGGGCGGCCGGCGGGCGTCAGCGGTGCCGGCGGGCGTCGACAGTGCCGCCAGCCCCCCGGCGCCTGCCCGCCTCCCGGCCGCGGCCGCATCCACCCCTGTTTGTTCCCGTCCAGCTCCGATTGTTTCGGCTCCAGGGGCTCCGCTTCCTCAGGAAGGAAACGCCACCGGCGCTCCCGACAATGCGCCGGGGAGGGGGACGCGCCGCTCCCCCCGCCCCAGCGCCGCGCCAGGATGCCTGGGTCCCCCCACAAGTTGGGGGGGGTGCCATCCCCTGGGACCTGGGTGCTCCCACCCCATCAGGGCTCCGGTGTGAACAACTGGGAGGGGCTCCTGCCTCAGCATCCCTCCAGGGTGGGACCCACCACATCCCTCCCGGGTGGGACCCCCCCCCGTTCCAGGGCCGGGACCCCCCACTCCGCGGCTGCCCAGCCACTCACTTGAGCGCAATGGAGTACTTGCCGCTGCCGGTCTCGCTGGTGCGCACCAGGTAGCCGGCCTCCCGGCATGCCTGCAGCCGGCTCTCTGCCTCGGCCCGCGTGATGGCCCCGTGGTACCAGCTGCAGGGGGACGCCATGGGGACACTGAGCGGTGGGAAAGCCCTGGATCCCCCCCCACCTCGCCGGTTCCCACCCCGGCTGCCACACGTGGCTCGGCATCGCGACTCACGGCTGCTTCTCCAGCGCCAGGGCGGGGTCCACCCGCTCCCCCTCGCTGTGCTCAGCGCCCGCCGGCTTCAGCATCTTGGGGGTCCAGCTCTTCTGGCGTAGGTGCTGCCGCGGTGCCTCCTCCTTGGGACGCTCCGAGCCCTCAAACTGGACTGGGGGGGGGGGGAAATAAGATGTGAGCTCCCAAAGCCTCCAGGACACCCCCATCCCCATCCCTAGCTCCGTACCTGTCCCCAACCCCAGCCCCATCCTTGTCCCCGTCCCCTGGTCCCCTTCCCATCCCCAGCCCCATCCAGTCCAACCCCCCCCACCATGGGCAGGGCCATCTTCACCCAGGTCAGGTCACTCACAGCCCCGTCCAGCCTGGCCTTGAGCGTCTCCAGGGATGGGGACCTCTTCCCAGCGTCACCACCGCTCCGGGCAACCTGTGCCAGCGTCTCACCACCCGCAGCGTAACAAATTTCTTCCTTCTAGCCAGTCTGAATTGCCCCTCTTTCATTTTAAAACCATTTCCCCCCCTCCCTTGTCTCATCGCTACAAGCCCTGCTAAAAAGTCCGTCCCCATCCCTGTCCCTGTCCCCGTCCCCATCCCTGTCCCCATCCCTGTCCCCTACCTGACAGCGCTTTGACGATCTGCTCCTTCTTCCACTCCCAGGGCTGCTCGTACTCGCCCGCCGGGCGCTCGTCGTTCTCGGGCAGGCGCCCATCCCCAGCCCTCGCTCTCCGCTCCGGGGTCCCCCCGGCCACCCCCTCTCCGGGCTCATAGGGGGTGTCATAGAGCTGCGGCCCCTTCCCCGCCGCCTCCTTGCCCCCCGGCCGCTTGGCTGGCTCCTGTTTGCCGCCCCCCTCCCCGGGCTCGCCAGGACCGTCCAGCAGCAGGATGGCTTTGACCAGGGGGTCCTTGGAGCCCCGACGGCGGATTTCTGCGAGGCAGAGGGACGGTGGGTCAGGGAGGGGGCCCGTGTGTCCCCTGAGACCCCCCCCCCCTCCAACACCTGCCCTTGGGAGGGGTGTGCACCAGGGCCCCCATGCCGGGGACGCCCCATTGGGAACCGGCTTGGGAGGAACCGGCACAGGAAGGGGCCCATCCTCGTGGCGCCTGGCCTGCTGTCGCAGGCACCGCGGGCGCAGACCCACACCGGTGGGGCCGGCGAGGCTCCGCGGCGGCAGGACCCTACACCCCGTGCTGAGGAGGCCACCCCAGGGGCGAGGGGGGCTCGCAGCCCACCCCGGCCCCCCGCTTCACCCCACGGCGCCGGGCTCCGCCAAACAGCCCGGGCTGCCCCGCACGGAAAAAAACCATCAGCAGCAAATCTTTTATTTCCAGCTTCCGGCCGAGTCAGTTCCTGTTGTTCTGGCCAGCTGGGCGGCCGCCGCGCCGGCCAGGGGGTCGCCGGCTGGGGGGGGGGGGGAACGGGACCCTCTGGGTGCTGTATCCCTCATGGGACAGCTGGGTGGCACCGAGGGCTGTGCATCGGCCCCGTGCACCCATCGGGTGATGGCGGTGGGTTGTGGCACCGGGCAAGGGGGCCGGCGGGCACGGGTCAGTGTCCGGCCTCGCACCCGCTCCTTATCTGGCCCCGCGCAGCCGCAGGAAGCGGCGAGTGGCTTTCCTGTTCCCGGAGCCTCCCGCGCCGGGCGGCTCCGAGGGCGGCCGCTTGTTCCCGGCTGGGGAGCGGTGCCAGCCGTGCTGCCATGGCACGGCACGGCACGGCACGTACCTGTGATCATTTGCTGGGCATCGTAGGGCTCCATGTAGCCGTCGTTCTCCCCCAGGCGCTCGGCTTCCCGCTGCCCCTTGGTGTGCTTGGCGTCGTAGGGGTCGGCGTAGTCCTCCAGGATGATGACCTGGGGAGGGGACGGGCACCACCGGCCTCAGGGGGCTGCCGGGGGTCCCGCTGGGTGTGCAGGTGGTGGTGGAGTGGGAGGGGGTGGTGGGGATGCCACCGGCGCGGAGCCCGGCAGGGGACAGGGACACTGGGGTCCCCAGGGGAAGATGGCGGCTCAGTCTGGGGTAGATGGAGCCAAGCCACGACCCCACGAGGGTGCAGCCGGTGGCACCTTTGGGTGGGGGCAGCACCCATCCCTATGCACCCTGGGGGGGTGGGCTCAGGGACCCTTTTGTGTGTCACCCCCCCAGCCCCGACTGGCTGCCAGCCACCCCGGGGGTGAAAGTCCGGCTTCCCAGAAAAGCTTTACATCAGCCTTTGTTTAAGCAGCAGCCGAGCGCTGGGGTCGGGGTGGGATGGGACGTGGCGGGATGCGGCGAGGGGGCCCGGCAAGCACCCCCCCCACCCCACCCCCCCAGCAGATGAAGGGCGGTCGGGATGAAGGGAGCTTTGAACGGGATCTGAAGGCAGCTGAGCCGGGAGCGATGAAAGGCCGGGGTTAGCCGGGCTAATGAGCCGGAGCCCAAGGCGGGTACAGCCGCCGGTGCCACACACTTCCCCCCTCGGTCCCCGCTTACCGTCTCCGTCTTGGGGGTCTTCCCCTTGTCCGGCTCGGGGGCAGGCAGGCCGGCGGGCAGGGGGCCAGGGTAGCCCTTCCCGTTCTTCTCGTGAGCCTCCACCTTGATGAGGCGGTTGATGTAGGTGCCGCAGGTTTTGGGGGGTCCCTCCGGCGTCCCCCCCTCCACTCGCGAGTTCTTCCGCATCTTCCCGGTGGCAGCCTGGAGCAGACCCTGCAGGTTGTCCCTTGACAGCCGACCACCCCCCTCCTTGCCACCCCCCGGGCCGGCCCTGCAGCCCCCCAGCTCAGCGGCCGAATTCTTGCGGCTCTTGCCCAGGCTACCGCTGCCCGGCCGAGCCCTCTCCGAAACCGTCTTCAGGTTGGAGGGAAACTCCTTGAACCATTTGGCCGCCATGGGGCCGGGGAGGGGCAGGGTACCGCGGCCCCCCCGGGGCTCCTCGACGCCCCACGGCCGCCCCGCCGGCTCAGGGCCGGCTCAGCCGGGGGGCACGGGGCAACCCGGCTCCCCCCAGCCCCGGGAGCGGGACCCTCGGTGGCCAGGGGCCAGCCCGGGAGGGGGGGATGCGGGCAGGGGGTCCGGGGCCTTCGCCCCCGACGTGGGCGGGGGGCTCCAGGCGTCCGTCGCCCCCGCGGGGACGGCTGCTGGGTCCCCAGGGGTGCCGGCTCCCACGTCCCGGGGAGGGGACCGCGTCTCCCCGGGGGTCCCTGGCCCCGGGGAAGGGTCCCGGGGTGGGGGGGTGGGGGCCCGGGTCTCTGCTCCAGCGATGGGACGAGTCCGGGGGGGTCTCGCCGGGCGTCCGGGGGGTCCGGCCGGGGCAGCCCCGGGGCGGCTCCGAGGGTCTCGCCGTGCTCCGGGGGGGGTCTCGCCGTGCTCCGGGGGGTCCGGCCGGGGCCGGGCAGCCGGGGGGTCCCGTCGCGGCTCCTCGGCGGGGCCCGTCTCCGGGGGGCGGCGGGGCTGCTGGGGGGGTCAGGCCGGCCCGGGGGGCCCCATGCGGCGGCGGCGGGACGGGACGGGACGGGACGGGACGGGACGGAGCCGGAGGGGCCGGAGGGGGCGGCGGGGCCGGCGCTCCCCGCCCAGATCCGGAGGGGGCGGCCCCGGGGGACGGCGCGGCACCGGCCGGGCGGGCGGCCACCGGCCCCGGCAGCCTCGGGGAGCCCCGGCCCCGTCCTTCCCCGGGCCGGGGTCTCCGTCCGGCGGCTGTCGTGGTCCCCGAGAACGGGGTGGGGGGGTCCCGTCCCGGTGGGGCTGGGACCCTGACTGGGTCAGGTCTGGGACTGGGAGACCTCAGGATGGGAGGAGGGGGCTTCACCCTGCCCATGGATCCCCCCCGGTACGGACCCTGTGTGGGGACCCCACCCAGGGACCCCGCAGACAGTCCCGGTGCGCAGCCCGCCATGTAGGGACCCATCTGCACAGACCCCCCCCCCAGCACGGCCCCCGTGCACGGCCCCCGTCTATGGAACCCGGGCACAGCCCGACGGGGCGAGGGCACGGCTCCGCTGCGCTCGTGGCTGTGGTTCACACCACACCAGCGAAGACCTACTTCTGCTGCCTGTACCGAGACCTCGCCGGAAAACCTCGGCCGAGCCCAGCGATTTGGCTTCCTGCGGGCTGGCAGCTGGGCCGCGCGGTGCCGGGGGCCCTTACCGACCCGTTTGCACAACAGAAAGGGATGGCGACGGGGTTTTTGCAGGTGAAGCTGCTCCCCGCAGCCCCCAGGACGGAGCCGCCCTGGTTTGGGGCAGGACATGGGCTCCTCCTGTTTGCAGGGGACGTCCCCAAGGAGCAGCCAGCTCCTACCCATGGCGGCGTTCTGCTGCCGCGAGAGAACAGACCCCGGCTCGGCCGGGATGGTCCCCGGCACTGTGACCTTCCCCGTCCGGGTGCAGGGAGGTGCCGGGGCGCTGGGCAGCCTCGAGCAAGCGGCGCAGGGTCGCCGGCAGCGCCGTAGGAAGCGGTGGCGATTTCCTCACCGGCGTTGCCGGGCAGGAAGGGCCTCGCCGCGCCAAGGCGCCGCTCCTAGGCTGGCACCCGAACTGGCGGTGGGATCAGCTTCGCCTTCTCGAGGCCAAGGAAAACCCCGTGCCTCCACCGGTAAACTCAGGTGCCGGCTTAATGTGAAAGGTGCTGGTTCCTTTTCTTCCCTTGGCAGATTTAAATCCCTCCTTAATCTTTGCGAGGGCCTCAAGAGCGGGACAGACGCGCAGGCAGCACCGTCTCGGTGGCTTTGTGCCGCGGCGGCGTTCCCGGCGGCGCGCCATCCACGCATCTCTTTTGGGAAGTCTCTCTCCCCGTCCCCGTCCCCTGCCAGCTCCCGCAGGGGAAGGCTGTGGGAGCGTCTCCGGCAGCGGTGACAGATGGCACCGCGCGCCTGCTTCCCCGGCGAAGCCAAAACAAGAAGCGAGCCAGCGCGGCGGTGACAGGCGCTGAGCCCGTCTCGGAGCGGGACGGATCCTGATGCTCGGGCGGGTGAGAACAGACGGGACAGGCAGACGCCTGCCAGACGCCAGCTCGCGCTGTTCCTGCCACGCTTCCAGCCTCAACGCCCGCCGGGTCAGCATCCGAGCGCCGGAGGGTCCTGCAGGGCCCCGTTCAGCTCTTCCCGCTCATCCCGGCCCGGAAAGCCGCCAGGATTCGGGACCGTCTGTGCCGTGAGCTCTCCCAAGCAGCTCAGCGTACCCAAACCCAACCCCGGCGCCGCTGTCGGCGGGCGCAGCCCCCGCCTCGCCAAACAGCAACACCGCGAGCTTTGTAAATCTTCACTCAAGGGGCTTAACCCCCTCTCCAGCAGGGTCCTTGGGGCTAACAGAGCTGAAGAGGGGAGCGGAGCGCGGCTGCCTCCATCCCCCCGCACCGGGAGCGGGGCTGGGGAGGGCCCAGGACCCCGCCGGGTGCTGGTCCGGGGCAGAGGAGCAGAGCACAGCGCAGGGCAGAGCCGCTCGGCGTCTCAAACCCTCCCGTCCTTCAGCAAAGCGCTTAAAAATAGTCCGCACGCGCAGGGCGGCCGTCGGTAATCCCTCTCCTACAGCATCTTTTTATCCCGAGGCTGGGAGCAGGACGAGCCTCAAGAGGGGAGCAGCTGCTGGAGGAGATAACGGACTTCTGAGGCCCTTTGATTTTCTAATAATTTTTATTCAAAGACAGCGCGTTAATAGGGCTGGGCCGGCTTTGACACTGATGAATCAGCAAAGGCTCCAGCCGAGGACACAGGGCTCCAACACCCAAATCTCCTTCCAGCAGCCTCAGGAGAAAGCAGGGAGGGATTCGAGCAAGGAGCGGGGACTGAAGCAAGAGGGCACGACTGCAGCACCGCCTTCCACCGAGGGCTGGGGCACCGAGGCGAGCAGGGACGACGGCTTGAGGAGGAAAAATAAGATAAAAGCCTGGAGAAGCGGGACGCAGGAGCAAGGCCTGGGCAGGGACCGAGCGCTGCCCACGCTCCCCTTCCTTCGGCAGCTTTCAGCCACGGCGCAGCCATTTCAGGAACGAGGGGCTCAGCCGCCTTCCCCCGCTCTTGCTGCTTGGCGGAGAAGGTTGGGGCGCGAGGTGGCAGCCCTGGGCTGCGCCTACAACCCCCTCATCCCCAGAAAAGCCTTCAGATCTTCCCCTCTCCGCTTCCAGAGGTTTAAGTTGGCAGTTTATAAAGAGAAAAGTCTGTTCTTGGGCAAGGGGAGAAGAGGATGGAAGCCCCGCTCCCACGTTGCCAAAAATAAAAGAAAAGCAAGGGTTTATCTTCTTCCAAGGCGGCTGTTCCAGACCTTCCCGGGTGGCTTTTCCAGGAGCTGCAGCCAACGCCGCGGCCTGGGCCGTTCCTGTGCCCCCCGCCTCAGGCCCCGGGCTCCATCCAGCGCCCCGCCGCAGGACCAGGGGCTGAAGACGCGGCGCGGCCGCTGCCGAGGGCCGGGTACGATCCCCCCGGCAGCAGCTTGGGGGGGGGGGGGAATAAAAAAAATTAAAAATTAGTCAGACCATCATCTTCAAATTAACAAACTGTAATTTTTCTCCAAAGATACATTTTCCATACACATCCATCATACACTGTAACAAAAAAAAGCAGTGTACATGAAATAAGAAAATAAATTAAATCCATAGCATAGGTAAGGAGGACGCTCTAGACTGGAGTAGAGTCGAAAGTTTCCAGCGATACAAGAGGCTCAAAAGTTTGTTTTACCAAGAATGCCTGCTAGCAAGGGTCCAGCAAGTGTTTTAGGTCAGTCCAACTGCTTAAACAGTTTTATTTAGAGTTTTTAACAGCCATTATTGTCCTGCAACAGGCAGAGCTATTACATCCTGGGAGAAAGCCAAGAGGCGTCGTTAAGATCCAAGTAGAGCATCCAGAGGATAACGGGATTGGTCCTGCAGCATCCGCGCTAGCCGTCCTCCTTGGGCGGTGTGTACCAGCCTGCAAGAAGAAGAGAGATCCGTGAGGGACGAAGCCGCACGGGGAACGCGACTCCGCGCCTGGAAACGCGAGGCTGGCGAAACTGCCGAAAGCAGCGGCGCAAACAACGCCAAGTCCCGCTTCCGAAGGGCCGCGTCTCCCAGATCACCGGGAGGTTTTCTCGCCGGGTGACTTCCCGACACCACCCGGACAACGACGCGCCGAAAAAGCCCAGCGCTGACCAGCGGGGAAGGGCAGAGGGATGCTGCAGCCACGCGCTCTACGGTAGAAGCAGCTGCCGTTGCCGGCTGTCGCCTCGCTCCAGGTGATCTCCGCACGTGGGGCAGGAAGAACTCGAGCAGCTCGGCTGGACGCTCGGCCTAGGGGAGCCCGGACTCGCGAGGGGAAACGCACGTCCCTTCCCTCAGCCCTTACCGTTCTTCTCGTGGATCTGAACCAGGGACTTGTAGGACTGCTGTGCTCTCGTCAGGCTGTACTGATTCTGCAAGGGAAGCCGGGGCGACCGTCAGCGCGGCTAGAACCCGGTGCGAGCCATCCCGCGCGCCTTCCCTACGCGAACCGCGCTGCCGCAGAGCTGGTTGCCCGCTCATCCGCCTCCATCCCGCTACCAACCGCTCCTCAAGTTCTCTTACGCTGACCGGGCCTTACCTTATTGGCTCCAAACTGGACTCGCGCTTTCCCTTTCACCAGAGTTGCGCTGATCTGCATAATCACCGACTCGATGGAGTATGCGCTGCTCCAGCCCTGAGGGACAGAGCGCAGCGTGAGGCCAGCGCGGACAGGACCCCCCCCACGACAAAAGAGCCTTCCCCGCGCCCGGCACGGGCATCGCAAAGCCGCGTCAGGCCGCTGCCAGCCGGGGCTACGGGCAGGATTCGGCTGCCGGCAGGAACGCAAAGCGCGGCAGACGGCAGCGGCCACCCCAAGTCCACGCGGCGGCCGGTACCCACCTGTTTTGTAAGTAGCTCCATGCAGATGGCACCGCCACCCAGAACATACCTTGGGGAAGGAATCGGGCAAAGTTACGTCAGAGATGGACGCAGCCTCCCCCACCCGCTGCTCCAGAGATGAACCGTTTTCCCAGAGGAGATCTCAGATGGAAAAAAATCCACCAAAAAAACCCCTTCCACCGTCCCTCTCTACGCTTCCCGGGAGAGCTACTGCAAACTCCTGGCAGGGGGGTTACGGGAATGGGCAGCGCTGGATAAACTCTTTGTGAAAACTGCTGCGGGAAGCAGTGCTGGAGAGCTCAGGGAGCAGAGAGAGGCCAAGAGTTACTCACCCCCCTGACAGCACCGGGGACACGACCCTTACGAACGGTGGATCAAAAGGAAAGTTATCCTGGAAGAAGAGAAGGGAAGCAAAGCCGTTGAGAAACGTCTTCCCTGGTGACTCACTGAGGCAGGCGTATCTCGAGGAGGGGGAGGTATGGGAAAGCCTTACTTTAAAGGAGAAGTTGAGGAGGATGAAATCTGTTCCTTCTTTCTCTTTGAGGATCTGGAGATCATTGTGCAAAGCGCTATCCTCGTCAACCCTGCCAAAGGCAAAAGCCCAGAGGGTCAGAGGCAAGGTCGTGCACCTCAAATCAGCCGCGCTCACTGCCGCCGAACCCCGGAGCTACCGTACCTGCGCAACCTGGCTGCCACGTGGGCCCTCGGGTTCTCACCCAGAGGGCAGTGACAGCACGGGCTGTCAGCATTCTGCTCCCGGTTTGCAGAGAAGACCATCACACCCTTTTTGCCTGCTGCCAGCTTAAAAATAAAGACTGCCTGGCCCAAGGAAAAGGCAGCACTGGTGTCTGGAGGGTGTGAAAGCTCGGGGTTTTGTCTGATGCACCTCTTCCAGGACTCTAGGAACAGCAGACAGACTGGCAGAGCCCTCAGATTATCTCATCTTTCTCTGGAGATGTCATCTCCTTTCTGATGTGGAGACAGCAAGCACGCTGCCCGAGAGAGGCTAACCCAAGGTCTGCCAGGTGCTCCCCTGCCCTGCTCGCTTCCCCCCCCGGCTCACGGGGACGTTTTGGTCCCACCACCAAGATCCACCACAGTTGCATGATCCCCGGGCACCTACTTCAGGAGTTTGACGTTCCAATCGTACAGGCTGTCGTTCACTAGTTCAACTGCATAGTATCCTGCGAGGCAGAGAAGAGGCGTGTCATTACGGGGCGAGGCTGAAGAGGGGGGCGAGCTGCCACCCAGATTTCAAATCCCCCTTGGCCCTGCAGCACCACCTCAGCCTGGCACAGACCCCTCCGAAAAGCAGCACTTAGCCAGCAGGACCATCCTGACGGCAGCGGTTTTCCTACGATTGCTCTTTTCCAAGTCATTGGGCTCAGGAAAAAGGGGGTAGGAGCACCATCACCCTCAAAGCCAGATAATCCTCCCACCCACAGCGCTCTCCTCGCTTCCATCCAGCACTGGCACGGAACAGAGACAGCACGGCGGTTCTGCTCACTCTTGACAGAGCCACAGCCACCGAAGGCTGGAGATCCTCTCCCCAGCTGAGCAGAGAATAGCTCTACGGCCCATTAGGCGCCACCCGGAACGACAAGGAAAACCCCGGCACGAACAGCGGAGCAGCAGCCCCCTCCCTCGCGCTCCCCGCGGTACTTACCGCCCTTGAAACTTGGTGATCGGTAAATATCCCTGAGCTCCTTCATTAGCCGGTCGGTGGCCTGCACAGACCCAGATACTGCACCCTACGAGGAATTTGGGAGGAGAAAAGTTGCGTTGTTACACTGCACCCGCCACGGCTGCTGTTCTACAAGGGCAACGCCTGACCTACAACTCCCACCCGGCCTCTGAACTAGACCTTACCATGTCCCCCACCTCTCAGTCTTCCCCTTTCCCCCTACGGCAACTTCCCTTGCCCCAAATATGCCGCCCAAGGCAGCGCAGCTGCAGCAGAAACGCCTCCATGCCCTCTCAACTGCGTAAGAATCTCAGCCCAGGAGTTTAAAAGCACAAGCCACCAGCCACCTCCGCAGCCCAAAGCGAGGCGCAGCTCCTGGGAGCGGAGGGGAACCCCAGATCTCACCGCAGGAAGGCTGCCCCACGTAGCACCCACGCCTCGGGGGGGACCTGAGGCCCACGCTTACTTCCCCGAGCTGCAGAGGCAGTTCACAGACTCCTCTGCGTCGGCCACGCCAGCCCGGCAGAGCCAGCGCTGGACCTTTGGCCAGAGACCTCTGATTTAGGGCTAGCGGGTGCCTCCATCACTCTCGCCCTTGGGTCCCTCTGCTTCCCCAACCTGCCCGCCCGCCGGGCGACACGTACATTTAAGTAATCTTGCCTCTGGTTCTTTTTTATTTTCTCTAAAATGGCCAGGTTTTCCTTCCCAATGCCTTCATCCTCTGTCTTCTTCCCATCTGCTGGCTCTTCCTCTTTCATCTCATAGTGGTCCAAGTCCTCGGTGTCCTGGGAAGGGGAGAGGAGAGCTAGTAGGAGACGCGCCTTCACTCCTCCCTGCTCCGAGTACTGCAGACGGAAGCTGCCCTGAACCGGGAAGGATTCCCGGTGCAACTTTCCCTCCCAGGAAGCCCCAAGCCCAGATCCGAGGCACAAACGGGGCAGAAGACACAAGATCTGGGCACGCTCAGTGAAGAAGTTTCAGGCACCGGACCCCCACCGCCCTCCCGTACGAAAGCCAGCAGGCAGAGCGGCGCAATTCCCTTTCCAGCATTAAACTGGGCTCATCGAAGCTCTTCGTTTGCTGGATTCCTCCCTGCCAAGTCTCACGCCTGTTTATAATTAGCTGTTAATCTTACGTACGCTCCCCAACGAGCACCACGTAACCGAAGGGCCCTTGCATCTCGGCACGCGCGTGGCTCAAGCGGCCCCGTGCCATGTCTCTGGACAAAGCGCAGGCACTCGGCGCAGCGCTGCTGGGCTGCGCTGCTCCCCCTTCACCAGCCAAAACCCAACAGGAACGCAGGTCGCCAGCAGCACAAAAAGAAGAAACCCTCGCGCACAAAATCCAGTGGCGTGAGACGTTTTCCCCTCAAAAAGAGGCGACGTTTCCCAGCGCGTCTGGAGGCTCTTTGTAGATCGGCTCAGCTCGCCCCCAATGCCCTTCCCAACCCCGGCAGAGGCTCTGCCCCTCATCCCTTTCCACAACAACACTCGTCAGGCTGATGTGCGCAAAACCCCGATGTTAATAACCAGTAAAAACCAGTCGCAGCCATCAGGGGCCACTGCAGAGATCTCTCCCCACACACAGCAGCTACCGCACTCTGTCAGCGCGCAGGGTTCAGCCACCTGGAAGCCGCCTGCAAACGGCTGTGGGTACGCACAGCTCCGGCGCCAGTATAAATCCTCTGAACAAGTGTTTACTTCGGCCTCTGCAGGCTAGCTGCGGTTATTCTGGATGAGCAGCATTTTTGGAAGGGCTTTGACATTTTTAGACTGTCGCACAGGAAAATAGATCCTCCTAGAAAATCCCTCGAGTGGATTAACCTGCGTAATGCATCTCTGCACCGGGGCACGGCTCTGCTCTTCTGACACGGCCCAACAAATCCAACCGCTCCGCAAGAAACCTTTGCTCTACGCGAGAGCCTCGTCCCTGCACGACGACGCAGGGTGTTAGCAGAAAGCACGAGGGGGAACACTCCGTTCCCGAGGATTTCTTTTCCAGCCCGCAGGAGCGCGAGGCCTCACACATCACAAATTTGCCACGAAGCAGCGAGCCTGCAGCTAGGCGAGGTTATGCTGGTACCAGTTTAAGCCTCCTCATTTTCTCCAGGGACCCTGGCAAAGGCCGAGCCTTGATTTAGCAAGCTATTAACTTTGCTAAAACCCCAACAACTGCTAGGCGTGCTGCTGCTAAGTGACCTGCCCCCGGGTTCTGCGGTGCTGCTGACTCGGTGCCCGTGCCTCTCACACCCCGGGAGAAGCGTGCGAGGCATCGCTAAACATCACCATGGAGATTCAAGATTATTCCACCCACTTCTAGAGATCTCTAAACCGCAAACCAAACAACCAAAGCCTGTGGGTTTTGCAGCATGATATTCTCAGCCTGCAGTGAAGTATGGCTGCCTCTGCCGCTCCTGCCAATTAGGTCGCTCACATGCTCAGCCATCCTACCTAATCCTCTCTGCGGGACTCCCATTTTCACGGTGTGATTTCCCCGTTAGCAACGGCAACCCGGAAATCCCATCGCTCGTGAGGAAATTTCAGGCTCTAGAGCACAGCAGAGCGAGTCGAGAGAGAAAGTGTCCAAGGGGCTCCGCTCTCAGCTCGTCTGCGTGCTTTTGGAGGCCACGGCTACGCCTCTCGGCTGCTGCGGTCCCCTGAGGTTTGTGAACACATCGCTCCCGTCCGTGGCTCAGGACCTGGGTCCCCAGCAGCAAAACGCTGAGAACAACCGAGCCTTCGAACCAAACAGTGGCTCTTCCCCGTCTGGACGCCAGGAGCTCCTCCCAGACAGGATCCCTGTGCCCTCGCACCTTTCAGTGGGCATCTCCCTGTGCTCAGCTCTCCGGTGTACTTCCTCATACGGCGAGGCGGCACTTACCTCTGGCATCTCTTCATCTTCCTCTTCAGAGGACACCTCTTCCTGTGTGCTCTGCGGGGACAAAAGGACAGAGACCAAGATCGCACCCTTAGCTTCCTGGTGCAACACTCTCCTGCCTTCCTAGACGCCTCTGAGGCAAGGTTACACGGGGATTTATAAGCAGAACCAAGTTAAAAGCAGAGCAAAGCCAAAAACCTTCATAGGAAACTACACCAGAGCAGCTAAACAGCACCAAGGCCCAACGGAGCAGGCTGCCACCACCCAGGACAGGAATCCACCCCGGGGAGAGGAGATCACCACCTCGCCCGCTGCGTTCCTCCTTTGGGGGTTAGGAAGCCTCAGCCTCTACAGCAAACACCAGGGAACTCAATTTTATGAGCTTAGAAAGTCTCCTCCCGAGTCACTCACCTGTTCTGCCGGCAGAGGCTGGTCCAGCATTTCAACATCTGGATGTTGGGGGAGGTTGTAGAGTTTGCACAGGTCGGAGATTATTCGCTTCAGGTGCTGCAAAAGCTGTCCGGAGACCAGACAAGCGTCAGACAAGCGCAGAGACCCACGGGCCAAGCTAAGCCTCAGCCGTCCTCAGCGCTGCAACACTTTCCCTCGCAAGCGAAGGCCCAGAGGCCGCTCCTTCCTGCTCCAAGCAGCGGCGGACACGGGGGGGAAAACGACGCCCCAGCATCAAACTCAAGAGAAGTCAGAGCTGCTCATCCCAAATTTTCTGAACCCTTTGAGACCAGGGGCATCCCCGCCTCGGGCGGCTGGAGGCACGCAGCGGGGATTTCGCCCTCCCGAAGCAGCCAGGCTCTCGCCACCCCTCCCCTCTCCCCGGGCATCGCCCCCTCACCAGCGTGTTTCCTTTCCTGACTTCCACCAGCCTCTCCAGGATAGCTGCCAGGTTCGGATCGTCCGACTCCACAGACCATATCGGGGGAACAGCTGGATAAGACTCCTGGAGAGAAAGAGAAGGTGGTGTTTGAGCTGCCGCAATTGCCTCCATCCCAGCGACGCAGCCGGCGGGGAAGAGAGCAGCGAGCCAGGACCGGGAGCTGCAGCCCCACGTCTCCCGCAAACGGATCCCTCCAGACCGCAGAGGAACGGCCCGCGAGCGCCTGCGTCCACCCTCCAGGCTAATCCCAAGGGCGACTGGAACAAACTCCTGCTCCAAGCACGCTGATCTGGCTCGGCTCTGTGCCGCTTGCCCCCAGCCCAGGGGAGAGGGGTGGAGAACAGAGGGTGGGGACGTTTTGGCCACCCCTTTGGTCGCCGGGGCCTTTTGGGGGTGGGGGAAGCGGTTAAGGCAGGACAGCGAGGGCGTTTCGCGCTGCCCCGCGGGCCTCTTGCCTCGCCGGCTCTGGAGCAGAAGCGCTGCAGGAGAAGAATCAGGGGCGCACGACCCGACAGCACCCACGCAGGGGCAGAGGCCAAGCAGGCGCCTTTAACCCAGGCTCTGGCAACGCTCCCAAGTCGCCCCTCTGGAAAATCCTGGACACCGGCCCCGTTCGACGTCCGCACCGGGGGCTTTCCGTGCTCGGCTGCTCCTCGCCTGGAGCCGCGATACCAGCTGTAACTTGCCGTGCGAGATGGGATCTGCACCCCATTGCAAACCGACCCAGATCCGAGATCCCCTAAAATCCAGGCGAGGAGGAGCCAGAGGGGATGCGAAGAGCCGGACGCTGGCGCCGCGGGTACCCCCTCCTCCAGGCATCCCCGGTCAGGGCCACCTGGGAACCCCCCAAAACCCGGGATGAGCACGGAAAAGGGGGACCCGGAGCCTGGGATAAGGGACAGGAGCCCCGTGGAGCTCGGGGGCCCGGAGGCAGCTCCCCCCGCGGCCGCCTGAGCCTGGCCTCGCTCCCCCCGTGCCCCACCGGCCACCCCGGGAGACGGCGGGGCCCGGGCAGAGCCGCAGAGGCCTGGCCGGTTCCCCCCCCGCCCCGGGTTCCACCGGGTCGCGGTCGCCCAACGGCCGGCAGCCCCGGGCCCCGCTCCGGCCGGCTCCCCGAACCGGCTCGGGGTGGCCTCTCGGTCCCGGGGCCGCCCCCCGGAGCCGGGGCCCGTCGCACCGGGCCGGTGCCCCCCCCCCCCCCGGGCCTCACCGTGATGTTGCAGTGGATGCGGACGGGCCCCGGCGGAGGCCCCCGAGAACCGGAGGCACCGGCGCGGGCCCCGGCCCCGGGGACGAACTCGCAGCTGATCTCGTCGGGGCAGGCGCTGCCGATGCGGAACCGCTCGTGGCCCCGGTGGAAGATGGACTCGAGCAGCCGCAGCTCCCGCCTCAGGAGCCGCCCGGCGGGGGCCGCCGCCACCTCGGCCCCGCTCCGCCCGGGCCCCCCCGCCGCCGCCTGCGACCCCGCCGCCTCCTCCGCCCCCGCCCGCTGCATCTTCCCATGGAGGGACCCCGCTCCGCCGCCGCCGCCGCCGCAGCCCCCGGAGCCGGCCCAAAATGGCGGCGGGACGGCCCCGCTCTCCGGAAGTGACCCCTCCCGCCGCCAGCGGAAGGGGCGGGACCTCAGCCGCCGGAAGCGTTCGCGCAACCGGGCGGGCTGAGGCCGAGCCGGAAGTGACGCCAGGGAGGCGCCCCGGAACGTGAAGGGGCGGGACGGGCGAGCCCCGCCCTTGGGCGGGAGGGGTCACGGGGGGGTCACGTGGATACCGGGGGGGGGGCACGGGGCGGGGGGGGAACCGGGGTGGGGGGGAACCGGGGTGGGGGGCAGCGGGGCCTGAGCCCCCCGCAGTGTGTGGCGGGGCCGGGGGGCTGCGGGTCCCGGGATCAGCCCGGGAGCTCCCCCCCCCCCCGCTCCCCCTCGGTTCCCGCCCCGCCGGGATCGCGCAGGGACCCGGGGCGGCGGGGGCTGGGCCCCGGTGAAGCGCAGGGGCGGGGGAGCCCGCCCCCCCCTCCCCCCCCCCCCCGGGGCCCCCCCGGTGTCCCCGGGGCGGGGGCGGGGGCGGCCCCGGGGCCGCTGACGGCGGCGCTGACGGCGGCGGAGCGGGGAGCGCGGGGCGGCCCCGGCGCAGCGCCCGGCACCGCCTCCCTCCGGGGGCCGCCCCGCCCGGGCCGCCGCCGCCGCCGCCGGCTCCAGCACCGCGGAGAGCGCGGGCAGCACCGGGGACAGCGCCCGGGCACCGGCACCGGCAGCGGCACCGGCACCGGCACCGGCACGGGCCGCCCCCATGGCGCTGCTCCGCGTCCTCTGCCTCCTCGCCGCCCTCAGACGTAAGTGCCGGGGGGGGCGGGCACCGGTACCGGCACGGGCACCGGCGGGGAGGGCACCGGCCCGGGCCCCGGGGCTGCGCCTGTTGCACAGGACCGTCCGGTACCGACCCGCCGCACCCCCGCTACCGGTCCCGCTGCGGTGCCGGTGCCGCCCGCTGCCCCCGCCCGGGCCCGGGGCTCCCGGGGCTCCCCGTCCCCCCCGGGGCTCTGCGGGGCTCTGGGCCCCGGGGGCTCCGGTTGCCCGAACCGCTGCGCCGGGGCGGTGCCGGGGGTGGGCAGGGGGTGGACAGGGGAGGGCAGGGACGGGCAGGAGCGGGCAGGAGCGGGCAGAGGGGGGCACCGCAGCCCCCCGGGTCCCCCCCCCGGGTCCCCCCCTGCCCTGGGAGCAGCCTGTGACACCCGCGCACCGGCACGCCGCCGGCACACCCGCCCTCACGCCGCCAGGCCCAGACCCCCCCGGTGCGGGGGGCTCAGCCCCGGGGCGAGGGGTCCGGATCCCTCCCGGGGGGGGTCCCTTCCCGCCGCCGCGGGGCTCAGCCTCCCGCCGCGCCCCAGGGAGCCTGGGCACGGACACGGAGGAGCGGCTGGTGGAATATCTGCTGGACCCCGCGCGCTACAACAAGCTGATCCGGCCGGCGACCAACGGCTCCGAGCTGGTGACGGTGCAGCTGATGGTGTCGCTGGCGCAGCTCATCAGCGTGGTGAGTTGGCCGGGGCTCTGCTCCTCCGTCCCCCGGGGAAGGGTGGGGACCCTGCGGCCCCCCCCGCCCCCCGCCGGTAACCGGCCCCGCTCTCTCCGCAGCACGAACGGGAGCAGATCATGACCACCAACGTCTGGCTGACGCAGGTGGGAGCCCCGGACTCTGCCGCGGCCCCGGGTCCCCCCGCTCCCCCTGTGTGGATCCCCCCCCGCCCCGTGCCCCGCGCCCCCCGCGCCGGCGCTGAGCCTGCCTGTCCGCAGGAGTGGGAGGACTACCGCCTCACCTGGAAGCCGGAGGACTTTGACAACATGAAGAAGGTCCGCCTGCCCTCCAAGCACATCTGGCTGCCCGATGTGGTGCTCTACAACAAGTAGGTGGTTGGTTTTTGGGGGGGACACACACACACCGTGCGTACCCCAACCCCATCCGGGGCTCGGGGCGGTGCCGTCGCACCGCTGGGACAGGGTGAGGGTTGACAGCGCATCCCTTCGCCCCAGCGCCGACGGGATGTACGAGGTCTCCTTCTACTCCAACGCGGTGATCTCCTACGACGGGAGCATCTTCTGGCTGCCGCCGGCCATCTACAAGAGCGCGTGCAAGATCGAGGTGAAGCATTTCCCCTTCGACCAGCAGAACTGCACCATGAAGTTCCGCTCCTGGACCTACGACCGCACCGAGATCGACCTGGTGCTGAAGAGCGAGGTGGCCAGCCTGGACGACTTCACGCCCAGCGGCGAGTGGGACATCGTGGCGCTGCCGGGACGGCGCAACGAGAACCCCGATGACTCCACCTACGTGGACATCACCTACGACTTCATCATCCGGCGCAAGCCGCTCTTCTACACCATCAACCTCATCATCCCCTGCATCCTCATCACCTCCCTGGCCATCCTGGTCTTCTACCTGCCGTCCGACTGCGGCGAGAAGATGACGCTCTGCATCTCCGTCCTGCTCGCCCTCACCGTCTTCCTGCTGCTCATCTCCAAGATCGTGCCGCCCACCTCGCTGGACGTGCCGCTGGTGGGCAAGTACCTCATGTTCACCATGGTGCTGGTGACCTTCTCCATCGTCACCAGCGTCTGCGTCCTCAACGTGCACCACCGCTCGCCCACCACGCACACCATGCCGCCCTGGGTCCGCACCCTCTTCCTCCGCAAGCTCCCGGCGCTGCTCTTCATGAAGCAGCCGCGGCAGCACTGCGCGCGCCAGCGCCTTCGCCAGCGCCGCCACACCCAGGAGCGCGCCGCCACCGCCACCCTCTTCCTCCGGGCCGGCGCCCGTGCCTGCGCCTGCTACGCCAACCCCGGCGCTGCCAAAGCCGAGGGGCTGAACGGCTACCAGGAGCGGCAGGGGCAGGCGCCGGCCCCCGCGGCCGGCTGCGCCTGCGGGCTGGAGGAGGCAGTGGACGGCGTGCGCTTCATCGCCGACCACATGCGGAGCGAGGACGACGACCAGAGCGTGAGTCGGGGCGGGGGCAGGCAGGGGCTGTGGGGTGCAGGCAGGGCTGTGGGGTACAGGCAGAGCCTTGGGGTACAGGCAGGGCTTTGGGGGTGCACGTATGGCCACGGGGTGCAGAGCGTGTGCACGGCTGCACCGCAGGAAGGGACGTGCACGAGCACCAAGGGGGTCCCTGCCCGGGGACCCCCTGCCGCTGCGGCCCCAGCCTGAAGCAGTTGCTCTGGCAAGCGGAGGTCCCGGCCGTCCCGGCCCTGCGCGGCACCGTGAGGCTGCAGATTTTGGCAGAGCCGGCCCCGGACGGGGCTGCAGGGCTGGGGGCCGCTGCCTGCCTCAGCTCACCGGCGAGATGAGTTTCCCGGGCTCGGCAGCGCGGGGGCACGGAGCGCTGCGGGGCCCATGGCGGGCTGGCAGGCAGCCCTGGGAGCTGCAGTGCTGAGGGAGCAGATTCAGGGCTCTGCGGAGCCGCCCAGCTCCCGGTCCGGCCGCCTGCCTGGCACAGGCAGCGCCGGGCGATGCCGGAGGCCCCGGCCTGACCCGCTCTCTCTCCCGGCCCCGCGCAGGTGAGCGAGGACTGGAAGTACGTGGCCATGGTCATCGACCGCCTCTTCTTGTGGATCTTCGTCTTCGTCTGCGTCTTCGGCACCGTCGGCATGTTCCTCCAGCCCCTCTTCCAGAACTACGCCACCAACTCCCTGCTGCAGCTCGGCCAGGGCACCCCCACCTCCAAATAACGCCGGGGCGGCCGCTCGCCCTCCCCGCCGACCCCAGGGACAGCGAGGGACCGCGGGCTCTGTGCCCTCTCCCCGCTGCTGAGCCGGGGACCGGCCAGTCCCGGGGCCGGCGAGCTGGGTGCTGAGCTCCAGGCAGCCACTGCGAACCAATAAATACTCACACAGGAGGGGGCTGCTTCATTTTAGTGTCGTTTCATCCCGCTCCCCGCGGGCAGGAGGAAGCGGGATGCAGCCAGGGCTGGGGGGGGGGCTCCGGCTCCCCGTGACCGAGGTAAGAAGCCGGGGAGGAATCGGCTCTGGAAGAGGAAAATCCCAATTCCTGAGGGAGGGAGCGCGGTGGCGGCGTGAAACCGGCCCCACGGGGATGCTCTCCAGAGCACCAGCCGTCACCGCATCTCCTCCTGCCGATGCAACCCTGCCGGAGCCCTGTGCCGTCCCTGGGGCTCCCGGGAGCCGGGCAGAGCCGCGCTGACGCAGCAGGAGCACGACGAGGAGGATGAGGCTCTGCTTCGGCTCCTCAAGGTGAGCTATTTTTAGGTCCTACCTGCAGGCAGGACGAGGGAAACGAGCACCAGGGCTGCTCCACTCTCCGGCAGCGCCACCGGCTCCGGCTAAACTCGGTGCGCTGGAGCCGAGAGCAGCCATGAGCCGAATCGCGCGAGGAAAAGGAAAATACAAGGCCGCCGCCGTGGGCTGGCAGCCCGGGCCCGTCCGGCAGCGGAATTCCCTCCTAGGCAGGAATTGGCCTCATCGGGGAAAATTGCGATGGAGTGGTTTGCTATAAATACCGCTAATCCTCCGTGCCGGGGGGAGCGCGGCGCAGACGGGGGCCGGCAGCACGCAGCGCCGGGGGAAGCCGCATGCTAGAAATTAATATAAATCCCAGCACTTCACCCAGCCAGAGAAATCCCGGGCTGCTCCGGCTGATGATCCTGGGCCTCCTCCTCTCAGGGCTGCACCCCAATACCTAAACGTTAAAGAGCTTTGCCCCAAAGCAGCAGCCTGCGCGCCCCGCGCCGGGGCTCGTCCCACCTCTGCGTCCCCTCCGCTGCCGCTGCAGCCCCGGGCGAGCGCAGGACAGGGGGGTCCCGCTGCGCTCTGGCAGGCAGCGGAGACCCAGGAGTCCTGGGAGAGCCGGAGGGTGGGGGGAGCGCGGCGGGAGCTCCGATAGCCCCCGGCACAGCACCCTGAGCCGCCGGCAGGATGACGGGGGGGCCATCATCATCCCAGCTCCATCCTTGTGCCGTGGCTGCCGCTGCGGCCCTGCTCTGTGCGCAGGGGGGAGCGGGGCGCCCAGGCTGGTGCCACCCCTTGCGGCTCTGCGCTGCGGCCATGGAATCACGGAAGGCTTCGGGGTGGAAGGGACCTTTGAAGGCCATCCCGTCCGTCCCCCCCGCCATGGGCAGGGCCATCGTCACCCAGATCGGGCTGCTCACAGCCCCGTCCAGCCGGGCCTTGGATGTGCCCAGGGATGGGGCATCCACCCTGCGCTGGGCAACCCGTGCCGGTGTCTCACCACCCTCAGCGTGACAAATTTCTTCCTCAGATCCAGTCTGAATCCGCCCTCTTTTAGTTAAAAACCATCCCCCCTTGTCCTGTGGCTACAGGCCCTGCTAAACAGCCTGTCCCCATCTCTCTCACGAGCCCCCTTTCAGCACGGCAAGGCCGCAGTGAGGTCCCCCCGCAGCCCCCTCCTCTCCAGGCTGAGCACCCCCAGCTCTCAGCCTGTCCCCACAGCAGAGCTGGGCCACCCGCCGACCACTTTTGTGGCCCCCCCTGGCCCCGCTCCCGCAGCTCCGTGTCCTTCCCGCGCTGAGGACCCCCGAGCTGGACGCAGGGCTCCGGGGGGTCTCCCCAGAGCGGGGCAGAATCCCCCCCCCTCGCCCCGCTGCCCGGGACGCAGCCCAGGAGACGGCTGCCTTTCTGGGCTGCCAGCGCACATGGCCGGCTCAGGGCCAGCTTTTCGCCTAATCAGCACCCCCAGGACCCTCTCCTCAGGGCTGCTCTCCACCCCTCCATCCCCCAGCCGGTGCTGACACCGGGGGTTGCCCCGACCCGGGTGCAGGACCCTGCCCTTGGCCTTGGTGAACGCCATGAGGGGCACACGGGCCCACCTCTCCAGCCTGCCCCGCTCCCTCTGGATGCCATCCCGTCCCTCGGGCGTCAGCCGCACCCCTCAGCCTGGCGTCACCTGCAAACCTGCTGAGGGTGCACTCGATCCCGCTGTGTCGTTGATGAAGATATTGAACAGCGCTGGTCCCAGTACGGACCCCTGAGGGACACCACTCGTCACCGGTCTCCATCTGGCCACCGAACCATTGACCGCCACCCTCTGGCTGCGACCACCCAGCCAATTCCTCACCCACCCAACAGTCCGCCCTTCCAATGGAGAGAGGAGGACGCCGCGGGGGGCTGTGGCGAAGGCCTGACAGAAGCCCGGTCGGCTCCCACGCCAGCCGCCGTTACCCTGCCCACCGCCGTCCTTTCCTGCTGCGCGGGGAGAGGCGCCCACGCCAGCGGCACCGGCAGAGCCGGGGCCTTGCTCCCGGGGCTCCCCCAGCCTCAGGGCTTCTCCTCTTGGGTTTGGGCTACGCCTCCATGCCCGGTGCTTCGCGGGCTCCTTGTCCGATCTCACCGGTGCCAGCTGTCCCGGCCCAGGCCCCGCCGGCACAGCACCGGGAAAGGGGCTGCTCGAACAGCATCGAATGAACCAGCTGGTGGATGGGAACCGCGTCTGCTCACCTTCTACAAGGGCATCGAGACAGCGAGGCAGAGGGGGAAGGAGCCAGAACCCTGCCCCGTCATTTCAGGGGGCTCAAGCCCCCCAAGGGCTCAATTCTGCCCGCTGAGCCCCTGCTTAAGGCAAGGGGCTTTAATTCACAACTGCCACAGTTCTACGCAAGACCTTGCGTCGTTTAGCAAACGGTAACCCCGCTCCGCTCCTCTCCAAACCGCACCCAGCTCTGCCCAGGGCCCCTCTTTCACTGCAGGAATGAACACACCCAGGGCACAACGCCAGCTCTAATACAGAAATTTTCTTTTTTATTATTAACGCGGAATGTTACGCTGGTCCTGCCGGCTGTCTTGCCGAGATCAGTCCTGCGTCCCAGCTCAGACGGGCTGCCAGCCATCTTCTGCCAGAGGCAGGTAAAGCCAGCCAGTCAGCTTTTTTTTTTTTTTTTTCCTCTCTCTCAAAAGAGAAAATTTGCCTCAAAACCTGCCAGAGGGATCTGTGGTGCACAGTCCAAAGGTTTCGAGCTCGCAGTCCGAGAATCCCTCTGGTTTCTTGTGCCTTCTTTTAAAAAAAGAGGAGACAAAAAACGTAAAAGCAAGCAGGGACTGAGCCTGCCCTAGCTTAAAAAAAAAAGACAGTAGTTTCCATGCATGTTTTAAAAAGGGAAAGGACAGGGGCTGAGAGGAACACGAGCAGAGAGAGAAGGCAGCCAGGCCTACAGGGGAAACTGCTGCACGCTCCGGATTCCACTTCGAAAAGAAGGTGGTGAAAGAAGGACGCGCACACCCGTGCGCACGCCTGCGCGCACTCACCCCCCCCGCCCCCCACGCAGGGCGTCTCGTTACGCATCAGGGAAGGAGAAATTATCTTCCTCTTGGGGTTTGCGGATCCAGCTGCCGTAGCCCATCTCTTCCAGCGTGTTGAAGAAGCACTGCTTGGCTTCTTGGTAGGCCGTGGCTGCCTCCTTAGCGTCCGAGTACACCGAGAGCTTCTGCAGGTCTTTGCGGTTGTTCTTGACGCATAACTGCTGGAAGAGGGCGAACATTTTCCTCTTGGACACGCGAGACACCTCCAGCTTCGGCCTGAGAAGGGAGAGAAAGGCAGCAATGAAGGACACGACACTCAGAAGAGCGAAGAGGAGCAGGGGGTACAGGGAAAAAACCACGACGAGATGCCTGCGAGGTCTCTTGGCTCAGCGGGGCGCTGTTGTAGGGGCCGGGCAATATTTTGTTTTGCTCCAAGAGCGCTCGCTTACATCAGTTTGAAATTCCTCTCCGCAACCCTCCCCACACGTAAGGTGCAGAGCGTGCTCGCGGCTTCAGAGCTGCCCCCCTTTCCCCAAAGAGAAAAGCAGTGTCAGGAAAGGCTCTTCTTACCCATCTACTTTCCCTTTCGTGCCATCCAAGACTTCAACTTCGCTTTCATCAGCAAGACACCAATTCACCGAAGACTCCTTCGTCTTGCCCGTCTGCCTTGCGGAGTCGTACACGCTGACTCGCCCAACCTACGTAAGAGGGATTCTTAGCGCCGGTCCTGCTGCGTGAGCTCTTCGCGCCCATCCTGCTGCGCGAGCTCGCTGGCGAGGGGAGCCTCTCGCCAGGGGACCGGGCGCATGGCACCCACCAGCCCGCGCTCGCCTGTGGCAGAGCCTCGCGTTTATTTTCCATCCCTTGGTGCTTTGCGTGTCAAAACCTCAGTTTCCCCGCGCTCAAGGTGCCCCGCTGCTGCTGCTGTTCCTTTCGAGAGGCAGGCGCGCTAGGTCTGATCTTACCCCGGACGCGTGAAATCCACGGAGCTTCCGTCCCCTGCAGGCAGGGGTTCAGCTCAGCCCAAACTCCTGAGAAAAGCCAGCGCTAGGTTCTTACTAAGCTGAAGGCTACGGGGATGACCTTGGTCTCCTTTTTCCCCGACCGAGGCATTGCCAGGGAGCCCCAGACACTGTGGGATGACGCAAAGCGGGCAGGTTCCTGGCCATCGGCCTCCTGACCCTGGCTGGAGAGCTTCTGCCAGGCGACCCCCCCCTGCAGAGCGAGGCCTAAACCCGAGGGCGGAGGTGGAAGGGGGGGACGGAAGGATGGAGAGGTGCCAAGCCCGCAGCGTACCTCAGGATGGTTAATGTGATACGGAGCCCGGAGCTTTTCCTGCAGCGGGTTCCCGTCTCTCGCCACGCGGCAGCAGATCGCACGTGTTAAATGCCCCTGACTGTACAAGTAACCTGTGAAGAGAGACGCGAAGGCGTTAGGAAACGGGAACGGCACAGGTGATGGACGGGCCAAACCCTGAGAGCTCCTCACAAGCTCCAGGAAGCTCGCGGCCACGTGGATCAGCAACAGCTACGTGTAATTTAGATGTGTAAGACGAAGGCTTAGAGACTGCAACATTTCTCCCCGAAGACACAAACAGCCAGCTTTTGTCTCACCCTCCTAGATCACATGTGCCTTCTAAAAATCAAGAACCTTGGAGAAAAACCCACTCCACCCACAGCATAAAATCCACAAACTCCCTTTTCACTTCCAAACAGCGCAGCTCTGCCAAGAACGCCATTTCAGTCTGTTACTCCTACGGCCTCCGCAAACAAGCTTTTCCCTCACTTGGGGAAGGGAGGTTACTCGTCGCTGCAGCCCGGTTCTAAGGAGCGGGGCAGCACATCCATCCCAACCCAGAAAGGACGGCAGGTCTCATACCGAGCGTAACAGAGCTGAGATAAACCGGTTCTACGAAGTGCGACAGCAACGCCCCTTGCAAGCCAAGTATATTCCAGCGTAAGATTTTGTCGCTGCAGGACATGGTTCGCAAACGCTCCCCGTGCTGGATCCCATCCCACGTGGGCACAATGTCGCTTGACTCCACAGGAATGGTACCTTCCCCTGCGCAGGAGGAGAAGAAAAGATTTTCTGTAAAGAGTCGGATATTCGACAGATCAAAACCCCATCAGCAACTGCACAAGGAACTATTCTTCTACGCGCAGGCACGGAGCGACCTCCGGAGTCCGTTTGTGTCCAGGTTCGGGGAATGTTTTAGCACCACATGAAAAAGGGAACTCGGTACCGATCACAGATGCGTCCTTTTTCACGTGGCTGAAGCAGAATGAAACGGTGTTCGAAAGGGAGGTCAGAGCCAGGTAAGCCTTGCAGCAAACTTCAGCTCTCCTCTTGCTAGAGCCCAGCCGGCAGAGCGGGGAAGGAGAAGGGACTCCCTCTAACGCCCCCATCCCTTTCACCCACCCCTTTTGGTTCCTGAACGCTTCAAATCCCACAACAGCACCACACAGAGAGGGGTAAGGAAACTCTGGAGCTCCAGAAAGGCTCAGAGGAGAGGACCGGAGCCACCCCAGCGTGCAGGGAGCGAACGCACTCACCGTTCTCCACCTTGGTCCGCAGCTTGCCTTGTTTGGGGTTCTCAAAGAGAGGCTGATGCTGGGCCTGCCCCACCACGCTCACCTGATCGCTGCAGGATTTATCAAAGAGCGCCCCGTCTCCACAAGGTGCTGTGCTAGAAAACAAACAGCCCTCAGGTTAGCACCGACTCTCAGAAAACAGCCAGGGCCGGGGGTGCGACAGCGCCGCTGACACCGGTCACCCCCTGCACAACCCCGCACCAACCTGATGTAGAGGTGAAAGGTAACGCTGCTCTTTATTTTGAGTCTCCTCCCTCCCGCTGGCTCAAAAATGCTCTCTTCTGCAGAGGAAGGATTAGACGGGTCATACTTCATCAACTCGCTATAGAGAAACCTGAAAAGGACAAAAAAAATCACGTCAAAAGGCTGCTTTGCTCCTCAGACAAGGAGCACCTCGATCCAACCGCTGCCGCGACAGGCAGGGTCGCAAGCTCTGCCTCCGTCGCGCCGAGTCGCCTGCTCCCGCCGCGTGGGAGAGCGAAGACCGGGAGCCGTGGCTGAGAATACCTGGAAGCCAGTGACTAGTGTTTGATGCTACAGAAAAGGCATGAAATAAAGCAGATTTCCTACCGCGCAGAGGACACGCAATAGAAAATAAAACATTCTGGCAGGTGAGCAGAGGGAAGCACTGGCAGGCGAGAGAAAGGAGCCTGGCTGGCTGCTGCTTGCGGGCATCTGATCCGAGCGTGAAGAAGACTTCAAGGTTGTTAACCTAGCACCTTTAGTCAGCACCAAGTTTGCATTAGAGGAAAGAGCCCCAGGGGCAGCTGAACGCAAGCGATACGATTAGCTCAAGCCCACGATCTGTTTACGATGACTGGGTCTTTTATGGCTGCTTCTATCCGGGGACAGGAAAAAAAAAACCTTGAGGTCTCCAACATAGCATCAAGGACTAAAGAAAAACCGCAGCTTGACAGAGACTCCTCAAGCAGAGCCTGCGCGGGGATTTATTTTGCAAGGTGGAGCGCACTGTTCTCACCTCTGACAGGCTCTGCTGTGCCAGAGCAGCCCAGCAGCCGCGACTTGGCAAGATTAAGAGCTGAGACAGACCGTAAGGAAGAGCGCAATCCTCTGACTTCACAGCTTGCCGGGGACCTGCCCTCAACACCTTCGCGTGCTGAGGAACGCCTGAGTGGCAGCGGGCAACGGCTTTAAGAAAGCAGTTGGCTTTGCTGTTCGTAACTGGAAGGACAGACATTAACAAGCCTAGTCCAACTTCATCTCACTTTAGTTTTAAAAAAAAAACAACAAAAAGTGCCACACTGAATGTTTATAAAGAGAACAATTGTGCAGTTTAGGTGGGAAAACCCTTTCCAACCGAGGAAAAAGGGTTTCTGACTTATCACACAAACACATTCGCTATGTTTTCCTGAAGCCACCCAGATCCAGAAAGGCCAGAAGGGGACCTGGTCTGCAGATTCCCCAGCACCTTGGCTCAGAGCTGCGCTCAGACCGCAACAGCGCGTTGCGTGCCGGCCAAGCAGCCTCTGCAGGATGCTTTAAGTACATCACATGTGGCCCTTGGGCTCTTGGCAAGTTTCCAGCTCGCTACTAATTTGGGCACCATTCAGGCATGGCCCTTTCTTATCAGAAATAACTGCCCTCTATTTAACACCACAGGGGTAACCAGTAGCGTTAGAGGATCACAGCCTCTCTCAACGCAGGAACCCTGACAGCTACATCGCTCTAGAATGGGTCAGCACCTCTCCTTCTCCTTCAGGTTTCTCCTCGTCTCACCTCACAAAGCCTCTTCGGGAAATGATTTCTGCGTGACAGTCATTCACTGTCTCCCCCTTCAAGCTCAGCTCTTCTCCTTTCACGCAACGATTACCTGAAATAAATAAAAAGGCGAGTGTCAAAGTCAACACACAGCTTCGCAGAAAGAGGCAGGGTTTCATCTTGCTTCAAGTTTTACTTCTTTGGGCTCCTGAACAGCAGCAGCAGCGCTATTAAATCATTATCCTGATCCAAGCAATTAGGAAAATAAAGGGACAAAGAGCACACACTGCTTTAGGGACAGCAGAGACGTAAATTGCCACAGGTTTAGGGGCAGTGTCCCTTCCCGAGTGCTCTTCCGCCCCCCGCTCTGGGTGGAAGCGTGGCAGTAACTAGGAAGGGAGCTAAGGTACACGCAGCCGAGAGAAGCTGGGGGATCTGGTGCTGTACAACGTGAGGAATCCATGCTCTGATGCACAGACTAGCAGGCAGCAATGCAAGCAAAGATTAAGAGCAATACAGCTGCAGGCACGTTTGCTTTGTTCTCTCTATAAGCAGATCACTTGTGACACCACGCAAGCCCTGGGAACGTTTCTTGCCCTCTCTGAAGAAGCCTACGGCAAGAGCCATTCCCTAGTCGTAGCTGACGGGGAATCCAGTGGGGAAGCGAGAGTTCAGCTTACGCTGGAAGAAGCTGTTCCTACCCGTTCCGATGCTGACCACCACTCCCAGGCCCTTGTTTCCTTTCCGCATGATGATGGCAGCCAGGATCTTGCGCCCAAGCAGACTGTGCTGGATGCGAGCAGTGAGGGTGTTGAAGCGCTGGTGGCTCAGCATGGCCATCTGATCGTGTAGGGTACTGCCGCTCACGGGGAGCTGGAAGGGGGACACAAGAGCAGGATTGCTAAGAGGTCGTGAGCAGGTCACGGAACAAAACGGCTCAAGAAGTAGCCGACCTGAAGCACAGCTACGCCAGCAGAAGGCAGGAACGCAAGAAACAGGAGCTACAGGCAGCGTAATTTTGGGTTGAGTGCATGGACGGTATCGTGTCGAGGGGTGAGCGAAATTATTCCTGGGAAAATCCTGTTCAACGCTTGCGAGTTCTGCTTTGAGCACATCATTAAGAGACGGCAGCAAGCTGTCTTCCTGGCAGCGAGCGACACGGGCTGCGGAATGGCCTCCCGAGATTGCCAGGGGAAACCCCCGTCGCAAAGGAACAAAACCCATCTTGCCTATTCCCAGAGACTCAGCCAAGGAAATCTGTTCCTGGCTTTAGAGGAATTCCTTCTCTGGCTGCCTGAGGAGACTGCAGAGTCACTCCCATTGCAGACGGGCACTTGCCTCCTCTAGCTCTGCTGCCTGACAAATCCTCCCTGATGGCTTTTCTATTTAGAGCCACAGCTGCCGCGCTCAGCTGTGCAGCCTGGAACGCAGGTTTTAAGAGATCACAAAACTCTAAGTGCGATTTAAAGCAGCACAGGTTTGGGACAGCCATCCTGACACAACCAGAGCTTTGCTCTTATCTGATGCAGGAGTTTCTTGAGCTGACGCACAGTTTTTAAGGCAGCATGAAGGAATTTGGAAGGAGAGGAAAAAAAAGTAGTCACAGAACTAAAAATGAGCGTGTTCCTGCTCCACCACAGGGACACATTTCAGCAGCTCGCGGAAGAATCTGATGATAATTTAGCCCTAAAGCAGACGCCAGCAGGAGGGAAGAGTACGCCTGTGCCCTGAGGAAACATCTAACCCACTTGAGGAAAACGTCAGCTTATTTGCACCTTCAGAGAACAGAGATCTCACAGTTGATCTTGAAAGCATTCTTCTGCTGGACTGAACGGCACAGGACAGGCAGGGCTACAAAAGCAGCCGCAGCTTTGGAGGAAGAGGATTTACCTCGGTGATGTTCATCCCTTCCATGCGCTCAATCTTCTCCGTTTCCCCGATCAGGACTCTGAGCGCCGCATCGGCTGCCTCCTGCTTGCCCTGCTTTTTATTATGTGCAGTTACAGCTGGGAACCAACGGCCTCCAACCTTCGCCTGATAGACAAACCTATAAAGAGAGCAGCACACCTCTGAGAAACCAAGAAACCTACGGATTTCAGTCTGGTTTTTAAATTCTCTCAGCGGAGAGAGGAGCGGAGGTAGCTTATAGTCACCCGGGCATCAAGTCTGGCAGAGGCAGCAGCTCGGCCTGTTGCCGTCTTGAACTGCATCAGGAATTTTGTGTTCTCTGTCCTTTCTCCAGGAAAACAGCAACAGTGCAAAACTTCCTCCTGGACAGAGGCAGCTACTTACTTGGGGTCATGGGGAGGTCCTGACTGGTCAATGAGTTTGAACTCTGCGGCAAACCCATTGGAGCGGGCGTATTCCAGCAGGCCACTGACAGGATTGACATTAAGGTATTTGATGAGCTCCCCAACACCCTTCGCTTTCGCCACCTTGGATTCGTCTGGAGTGGCGATCCACGGTCCACAGCTGTGCATGGACTGGTCGCCATGGGGCTTCGCGACAGGCTAGAGAAGAGTTAGACAGGAGAAGGTTGTTAAATACCGAGCAGCCGGTATTACCGCAGGCCAAGAGCGCTCAGCAAACTTCTGCTAGAGCCAGCACGTGACCTCGTGGGGTGAAATCCAGTGGGATATGAAATAAAGGGAGGGGAACCCAACCCAAACCCACTTGGGTCTTATAAAGCAGCTCTTTGTACCTGTTCAGGCAAGACATGGGGTACAGACTCTCCAGAAAGAATCTTCACAGCCACTTCTGCTGCCATTTGCTTTGCTCCCTTCTTGCTGTTTCCTACCACAGCAGGGAAAATTTGGTCACCCATTTTCACACAGTAGCTGAACCTGACAGGACATTATAGCATATGAAAAGTGTTAAGCATAGGTGTCTCGATCTGTTTATTATCCCCTTCTCCCAGTTCAAGTTAAATCCTTCTGGGTTATCTCCAATTTATATCTACCACGCTGGCCCTAAATACTCCCGGTAGAGCAGGGTACAGGACTGGAACCTGTTCCTGGTCTGGGAGAAGAAACAGCATCCTTTCTCTGAGAAAGGGCATTGGTTTTGGTCTCTTTCTGGAGGCAGATGTCTTGGAGGAGCCATGCCCAGACTCCTCAGATAAGAGGAGCGCTCAGCTAAGTCAGTGACGAGTCCAGGAACGTGGGGAGCGTGCTGAAGAGGAAGGAGATTAAAGAAAGCCTTTCCGTCCTCCCCAAAGCTGACAATACGCCATACCTAGGATCATGAGGTGGGCCTTCCTGAGAGAGCAGCTGGAATTCAATCGTGTTCCCCGATTTTTGCCCGTACTCCATTAATACGCTGATAGGGTGCTTCCCAGGAAGCAGGTTGAGATGAGCTGGCGCAGACGACGGCTCTGGCTCTGGATGCAAAGGCTACAGCAAGAAGATGGAGGAAACCAGTTTCAGACTAAACATTGTTTGATCAGCCTCACAAGTAAAGAAAACAAGACTCACCAATTCCAGTTCAGAGTTGTCAGAGGGAAACGGTTCTTCACATTTAATTCCACCGTGTCTTCCATTCTCCGCTTCGCTCATCAGGACCTTCATAGCGTTAGCTGCTGCCTCCTGTTTAGCGAGTTTTTTGCTCCCTGCTTCTGCTGGTGGGAATCGGCGCCCATTAATCACTGCCTGGAACTTAAATCTTTGAAAGAGAAAACCAAAGAGGTAAATCGAGAGGCAAAAGCGTGGTTTTCTCAGAGAAAGCAGGCAAGGCTGCTCTTGGAATTCAAGTGAGAAGGAGCAGCTAGCTCCTGGCTGGGAGAGCAAACCCAGGCTGCCATGCGCAGAAGACAAAAATACCAAGGGTGCCCCAACAGCTCTGCGTCGGGGCCTTGTTTCATCGCGTTTCCAGAGCTGTTCACGACAGAGGAGCTGCTCTAGATTTTGTTCTGAAGGAACAGGACGAATTGCCTTGTTCCACAAGCGCCAGAAACGCGTAATGGCTGCGTGCAAAGAGCGGTTTGGTTATGTCTCCTGCACAGGGATGAAGAAAGCTTAAAAGCAGCCTGCCGGGTTCCATCTGCACTTGGTCATTTGGGGTCACTCGTCCCTCCGGCATTTCCCCTGGCTATCCAGTGCACTCACACCATCTCAGAGAGGTGCTGCCTCACGTAAACCTCCTGCCTTTGACGTTTCTGTCTCTCCTCCCCGGGAACTCTAACAAACACAGCTTCTCTTCCGTCCTCCAGCCCTATCCAGAGGAAACCTGCTTCCAACGAGAATAGGTCAAACCAGATCTGGAGAGGCGTTAGGGGGCTGAATCCATTCAGATCCCTCCTTACAAAAGAAAAAAAAAAAAAAGCCTGGGACTCCATCTTTAGAAATTAGGCCAATTTTCCTGTCTAGCAGATCTATTGACATATTCCAGCGTGGCACATATGGTGCTTTTCACCGTCTCGCTGGTGCTCGGGAACAGCCACGATTTAGCAAGGGGAAGCAGGAGTCCAGAGACCAACTCCGCAAACCCTAGCGTCACGCCACACGCTCTGCTCGCAGCTACACCACAGAAACGTCCAGAGTGGGCTCACCTCGTTTAACCCCACATATCTGCACCCAAGCACTTTGTTCTGGGCTCCCTTTTTACCACTTCCAAGGTGAGAGCATCTTGAGAGGTAGCTTAGAAATACCGGTTTCTCCCTATATAATGAAACTGAAAGCCAAGCGATTAAATCAGACGGGACCTGGCTGGAGAGACGAATCCCACCTTTGCTGCTCAGAATGAGGTGCAGGGTCACCAAAACTGGGCTACCTGGGGTTAACTTTTAGCCTTGTTTTGTTTGGGTTTTTTTTAAGCTGCTGCAAGAAATCAACTAGAAAACTAAGAAATCCAATTTCCTTCTGAAATGAAGTAACCATTAACGAGCAGGCCCCTCAGGATGAAGTTGAGTGGGTGACGTTAGTCGAAGTCAGATCATTTCAAGCAAAAAGACAGCTCAGGAAAGGTAGGAAAGTTTTTTTACCGTGGCTCGTGAGAGGGTCCACTCTGCTCCAGCATGGCAAACTCACAGTGCTGGTACGTGTACTGGGAATATTCGGTAAGGCCACTCACTGGGTTCTTCTCCTGACAAGCCATCAGCTTCTCTACGGGCGTACATGGGAAAGCAGTTTCAAACTGGGCGGCGTAACTGGGGGAAGACGGGGAATTCATGATGGATTCTGACTCCTCGGGCTGCTTGTTGATAGTGTTGAGGTTATCCGGGATATCATCCGTGGCCCACCTGCCGTTTTCAGAGTTATCGTAATTACTCAAACTGGAGAATTCAGGCTTAGTGTCCTCAGGCAGGGCTGCTTCCGTGTCACTGGCATCGCTCTGATCGGTTTGCCCCAAAGCCTGCTGTCCGTTTTCTAGACTTTCTTCTTCCGATGTCGTCACTGCTGGTGAAGCTACGGTCATCTCCTGGGGATACGGAGGAACAGAGGAAGGCGGAAAACCGGACTCGGGTGTGGGATCTACCGTCTGCGTTACCGCGCTGGCCTTCAGCCTCATCTGCATCCGCTCGCGTTTTCTGTCCGTCAGGGACCACCGTGGGGGGCTTGTGTTCTGCTTGTGGACATCTCCCAGCTTTTCCAGAGCGCTAAGAAAGGCGTTAACGTCCTTGGCCCTCGAAAACCCAATGTTTTTGGCAAGGTTGAGCGCCGTTGTTTCTGCCACGCTGAACAAGTAGTTGCAGATTTTTTCCTTCGTCTCAGCCATCACGGGATCGCCGTCTGCGGAGGAGCCGACTGCGCTCCTCTTTCCTCCTCTGCTCTCAAAAGCTGGATCTGTGCGACCACCGCTGTGGTCAGCGGGGCTTCTTTCTCTCCCTGCGCTTGGGCTGGCAAGCCTCCACAGCGGCGGCGTCTCTCCACCTTTGTGCAACTTGCCTTCTCGGAAGAGTTTATACAAAACGCGGTTGACCTCTTTCTTTTGAGTTTTAAGTTTACGTGCAAGATCATGAACTGTACAAGTCTTCCCCTCCCCAAGCTGCTGGAAAATTGTCAGAATTTCTTGTTCCCAACCTTGTCCAGCAAGAGACAGTCTCTGGAAATTCAGCCTGATGGTGTCAGAATCTCCCTCCGAGTCCTCCTGACAACGGTACTGAGGATGACAATAACGTGACGAAGTTCCTACCCACGGACGCTTGCTGGAGAACCTATGCCATCCCGCTCTGCTGCGGCCGGGTTGCCATCTCTCCGCAGGAGCCGGTGCCGCGGCTCGCACGCCTCCGATGTGCGATTCGTCGTGTGATCCCTGTCCCTGAAGCAAACAGACTTCAGCGTCCCGCTCTGTTAGGAACTGCTGGTGTAAAAAGGTTTCCCGATTAGTTTCTCGCAGGGTATGAGGGCGGTTAAAAAAACCTTGATTAGTGCTGGGGCAGTTACGTCTTGACCAGGGAAGATACGAGCCTCTGCCTCGACCGGCGCCTCTGTTCATAGCGCACCGCTGGGACACGCGTGTGAATCGCGCCGCTTGCGCGCCGGGAGACGGGGAGCTGCGATTCGCTCTGAACTCTCCCAGGTGCCTCCTAGGAGGAAAAACACAGGAATTCAGAACCTATTTACACAAGTATAGGATTCCAGAAACGTGGTTTAAACAGCTTCCCTGCTCCCGAGGCATTTCAAGCATCTTCACCTTGTCAAGCTTTCCTGTTTTCTGCTGAGTCTAAATTATTCAGGGAAACACAAATAGCAAACTCTGTGCCTGCCCAGCACAGAACCCAGCAGTGAGGAATCGCAGGCGACGTAAACCACGAGAAACAGCTTTAATAAGAGCGACCCGCTGTTCCCGTTGGACTGAATTTCAAGCCAGCTGCACAGGCGTCTTTTTGTGACGCCTTCTGTCGAAGGCTCACCCCGCGCTTCCGAAACACAAGCGAGTTTCACTCCTCTGCCCCAAGGGAGATAAGAATCACAGGCCTGGTTTGCAATCGAAAAAACAGGGACGCGGGAAGGCAAAGCAGCCCAGGGAGGCGAAGCAGCACGCACGGTCACACAGGACAGAGCTGCGAGAGGCTTGCAGCAGTTTTAACACTCACAGCCAAAAAAAAAGATCTGAAACCCCAAACGTCCTTTGCTTCCTGGACACTACGTGACCGGTAGAGGTAAAGCATCACGCCACAGGAGAAGTAAAGTGATAACAGGCAGAGAAATTTGATAGGTGTGCAGCTGGCGATGGCATGAAAAGTTTTTTGGGACTGCAGCCCAAATTTCACTCATATCACAGGCAGTTGTGCCGCCCCCCTTGGGTACAGGAAACAATTCTAAGCTTTTAATATGCTTTTTAAAAATAAATAACCCAGCCCAGGATATATTCTAGTTCTTTGACAGCAGCTGGTTGTGAAACTGAGCGGATAAAAACATGCAACTGATACCTGCCACTGGGTCCTGCCTTCCTCCTGGTGACCTCTAAGTCACCTGTCTTCATAAAGACAGCTTTTCCGATGCAAGTCTTACCTTCAGCAAGCTCCCTATCTTCGTCAAACGCATCTCAAGGCCAACTTGAACTTCACTTTCATTAAACAAGTTCATTAAAAGCCTCCAACTGCACCCGGCTGCCACCACCGTGACTTTATTTTACCAGCTCCGACGAACGCGGGCTGGTGCTGGGGGGTTCCCCCCTTCCCAGCTCCGGGGGGGGCCCCGCTGCCCCCCTACTCAGTGAACGCCTTTTAAAAAAATGCTCTTACCTCGCTCTCATCCATACGCCAAATTCCCTTCTTTTGTAAGAAAATAAAGGGAAAAAAGCAACCCCGACCTGCAGAACATCCCCCGGGGAGGGGAGGCAGCGCCGGGCCTGCTGCCGGCAACCGGTCACCCCGCCAAGATGGCTGCGAGCTCCGTTTCGGTTTCGGTTCCCAGCGCGGCCCGTCCCCGCCCCGCCCCGCGCGGGGAGCTCGCAGGGAGGGGACGCGGCCACCCCACACCCACGGGCGGCACTGCTCGCTGCGCTGAGGACGAGGGCCTCGCCCGGACCAGGTCCCCGGGGCCCGAAGGCTCCGTGCGGGAAGGCGGGCAGGGCCCCCGGGGCCGGGAGAACCGAGCCGCTCCCCCAAGCAGAGGAGCGGCCCCAGGGAAAACACTTTATTCCGCGCGTTCCGCCCGTTCACGCCGCGTCCCCGAAGCCCCCGCGGCTGCCCGCGCTGGAGGCCGAACCGCGGCCTGCGCCCAGCGCCTCTCCCCATCCCGCCCGCGTCAGCGGGCCCGGCGGCAGCCGCACGACAGGCGCGGGCCGGGGAGGCGGCTCCGCTCCACCCAGGAGGCCCGTAAGCGCCCCCGGCGCCGCTGAAGGCCCGGCGGGGCCCAGGTTTTAGCGGCGAGGCCTAGGCCTAGGCCTGCGCTTGGACCTAGGCCCGGGCCTGGCCCCGCCGCCGCCCCCCCGCGCCCCCTTACCCCCTCCGCTGCCGCCGGTGCCGCCGCGGCCGGCGCAGGGTGATGACGCAAACGCGCGCTCTCCCGCGCCTGCGCAGGGTGCAGGGAGCCGCGCGGCGGCCATTTTCCTTCAGGGCAAAGCGCGGCGGCCATGTTTAGCCAGGGCAACGCGTGGCTCTGCCGCCGCCGCCCCACGCCAAGCGCGGCCCGGTTCAGCCGCCCCGGCTCGCTCCGCCGTGGCCTAGGCCGCACAAACCCTCTTCTTCCTCCGGCTGGGAGGCAGCAGCCGCCGCTGTATCCCGGGGCACCGCCCGCCGCAACGAGAGCGGTGGCCCCAGGCTGTGGCGCCCATGGGCGCTACTGCGCATGCGCCCTGCGCGCCGCCCGCCTGTCCCCGAGGCGTGGGAGCCCCCGGGGCGGGGATGGGCGGGGGGTCCCCCCCTCCTCCGTGGGCTCCCGTCCCCCGTGGGCTCTCCGTGCCCTGTGGGGCTCCATCTTCCTCCATGGCCCCCCGTGGGGCTCCCATTCCCTGTGGGCCCTCCATCTGTGGTGGGGCTCTGCTGTCTCCTGTGGGCCCCCCCACCCCCCAGTGGGGCTCCCTCATCCCCTGTGGGTCCGTCATGGCCCCCCCACCCCCCTGGGGTTCCCCCTCCCCCTAGGGCTCCCCCATCCCCTGGGCCCCCCTCCCTCCTGGGGCTCCCCCCTTCGCTGTGGGTCCCTCATGGCCCCCCCACCCCCCCGGGATTCCCCCTTCCCCCTGTGCCCCCCCATCCCCTGTGCCCCCCCTTCCCCCGTGGGGCTCCCCCCTTCGCTGTGGGTCCCTCATGGGCCCCCCCATCCCCTGTGGGCCCCCCTTCGCCCTGGGGCTCCCCCATCCTCTGTGGGCCCCCCCTTTCCCCTGTGGGGCTCCCCCATCCCCTGTGGGTCCCTCATGGGCCCCCCATCCCCTCTGGGCCCCCCCTTTCCCACATGGGGCTCCCCCTTCCTCCACAGGCTCCCCATTTCCCATGGGACTCCCCTCACCCCCATTTTAATACACATTTTTTAATGCCAGAGCTCTCCCTCCAGGCGAGGCCCAAGGCCCGTCCCCCACGGTCCTTCCCAGGAAGATGGAGACCTTCCCCTCCTCGATCCCAAACCAGACACAGCCTCTGCTTCCGGCGGATCCTCCCTTCCACAGGCAAAACCCCTCCTCATCGTGGAAGTTGGAAAACTACCGGCAGAGAACAGATTGTTCCTGTCTGCTGCTTTGCCGCGTGCGTGTAAATAGTTGTGTGTCATTTACCATCTGGCAGAGGGATCCGAGCACCGAGGCGGCGACGGCGCTGGGTGCCAGCGGAGAGGCGGGAGGTGTACCGGCACCGCGAGCGGTTCCTACGGCTCGGAGGCTGCCAGTGGTTTAGGGCAGCGCCTGTTTGCTGCGGTACAACCGGCGACCGATGGTCACATCTAGGACCATCAGACTGGGAGTCCCCAGCCCTTCTTCTGCCAGGGTGGTGGATGCGGAGGGGAGGCAGGAGGGACGGGCACGGGCTCTGGATACATTTTCGGGGGCCATCTGCCTACGCTTGCCCATGAATGAGCAAAATACATGAGGACGAGCTCCTCAGAGAACCCTGGTCCCTGCCAGCAGCTCTGCCCGTCCCAAAGAGATGGTGGCTGCGTGTCGCCTTCGGGTGCGGACCTGCACGCACCGTGGCTGCTTCCCCACAGCTTTGTGAAGGCATTTCAATGAGCCCGGAGTCACCGCAGGCACGCAGAAACAGTGAGTCAGGCCCCAGAATTGCCAGGCTCAGCTGCTGCTCACGTTCAGTGACATTTTTTTGAAGCTGAGGTTGAGGGTTTTTCAGGGTTTGGAGGGGTTTTTTTCAGATGATTTCTGGATTCAGAGATTTGGGGGCTTGCATTTCTCAGTTTGGTTTTGGTGTGGGTTGGTTTTTTTTTGCTGTCATGAGGAGACTCATTTTCTAAAAAAGGACCCCTCCGCCAGCTGAAATTGTCCCATCTTTATTCCTAGGAGGATTTGGGAGCAGAAACCCCTCTGCACGGGGTGAGGCTCACGGCAGACCTGCAAACGCCGGGGGTCAGGCACTACCAATCCCCATAAGCAGCGTCTCCCACCCACTCCGCCAAAGCACGAATGACTCCGCAGCACGCGGAGCACACGACGATCAACTCCTCAATCTGTTCTTTTCCCCCCCACACCTTTTAATTGCTTGTGATCACTCTGAAGCTTTAACCCAGCCTCGGTGAATGTGATTCATCTTGGCTGCTGTTAAGGCAGAATGGGAAGGTTACAACGCTGCTCTCGCTGCGTCAACGTGATATTCCCTGCCCATGAAATAATCCATAGCTGGCATTATGGGGCCATATATCCTCTTGAATTGCAACACCCTAAATGCAACAAATAGCCACTTAATCGATATGAGTTCATTCTCTGTTCTCCTTCTTTATGGAAAATTGGGCAGGCTCCCAACCTGTTTCCATAGGAACGGGCTGGGAGACTGGGAGAACCGCCGGCTGCCGAAGGCCCGGCGTTAACACAGCCGCGGCGTCTGCTTCGCGCTGGCAGAAGCTCCAGCGGCCTCCCAAACATCGCCGCCGCGTAAAGCTGAGTCAATTTGCGCCGGAGATAAGGAGCTGCCAGCCGATAACCGGCTTACGCGCGGCTACCCGCGTTATCCCCGCGGAATTTGGTGGAGGATGGAGAGGGCTCCTTTGCTCGCCCCGCACCAGCATCCCAGGATGCTGGGGCTCCCTGGGGGTTCCCCCAAACCCCCTCTGCCCCGGGGCCGCGCAAAGGCTTCCCCGCGCGGTGGCAGCATTTGCTAAATCTCCGGCGCCAGCTGGAGATGCCTCAGGTGTCTGCTTTGTTTTGCTTCCCTCTTATGAAATGAAATGAGAGGAAATAAATTGTAGCACAGCTCCCCGGCCCGACTTTCTGTTCAAATGCCAGTTCTCAGCTAAGGCTATTGTTCCGCAGAGTTTCATTTTAAACTGCTTTATTAGACATACTAAAATATCACTTCCTCGCTTGCGAAGGCAGCCTGTTCCTACAAGAGAGAGATAAAACCTGATGGCTTGATTGCAAAGGGGACATTTTGTTACTCTCCTAAATCAGCTGACGGCATTTTTTAATGGGAGGCAGCCCTGGGAGCGGTGGTGTGGTAGGAGCCTCGCCGGTGCCTGCTCCCCTCCACCCCAGGGGCAAGCTCTGTTTTTGCGCTGCCGAGGCAAGAGGTTCAATTAAGTTTTGGCCTTTTCGCAGAAGCACCCGTCAAGCGCTTCAGGCTCCTCGTACGTGGAGCGAGGAATTGGGCCCAGCCGGTTCCCACGTCCTCCCGAACGTTGCTCTTTCTCGTGTCTGGCTTGCAGATGCACGGCTGGGAACCGGCGTGGCAAATCACCGTAACTCCAGTGCCTTCAGTTCCCCTTGGAGGGGAAAAAAATTCTTCCAATAGATTTTTCTTGTAGCTATAAGCACGGTGCAGGTAATGCACAGGAGACGCTGCCCCAACCCGAGCCTGGGGCTTCGCTCTGGGCACCGCAGAAGGGTGCTGGTTCCCAGAAAGGCATTTTTTCACCTGCTTTGCCCCCTCCTGCTCCTGAGGGGCTGGTTCCCAGCTGGGGACGCGGCAGAGCTCTCCGGGGCATTGCACAAGCTTTTTCTCCTAAGGCTCCTTGCTGCTCAGCAAAGGAGTGAACCTGAGCTTTGATACAGCCCCAGCAGCTGCCATGTCTGCGCTCCCGAGACATCAGCAGCGATTACTCATCTCGAGAGCTCGCCGCGCGGCGCAGAGGGGAAGGGAAGACTCTGCCACGTCTCCCGGCACCTCTGTCCACGCAATGTTCACCCCCCTCGGGCATCGGCGTGCTCCAGGGACGCGACATCGCGCTCCCACGGTCTTCGTCCTTGGCTCTGAGCCGCGGTGGAGCCCGGCAGGGAAAGGCAGGTGGGGCTGGCACAGCTGCGGCAGGCGAAGGAGCCGGCGCGGTGACTCCCACGGCAGCTGCAGCGGTGGGAAGCAGCAGAGTTTTATTCCGACGGTTACAAAAAGTACCCTTGAAAATAGGCAGGAGAAGGCAGACTGCGGCGCAGCCACCCGCGTGGCAGGGGATGCCACGTGAGCACAGCCTTCACCTTTAGCTCTCGGATGCCAATGGCCTCATCCGTCGTGTTTTTATAGCCGGCACGGCGGCTGCTTGGCAAGACCCACCCTGCAGTGGTCTGCGCCAGCCTGGTGCCACGATGGCCAGGGGCTCCTCCGGCTCGGAGAGGGGCCGCGGGCAGCCCGGCCGCTCCCACCACGACAAAACACGCTTCAGACGCCGGCGTTTCTCCTTGGTGTGGCTCCAGTCGGGTCAGCCTCTCCCTTACCGAGTTGTCATCTCTTGGGTGATGGCCAAAGCATCGCTGCAGGGTGTCAGGCGGGGACCCCGGGCAGACTTCGAGCCGCCCAGCGCCTTGTTCTTGGAGGGGGACCAGCGAGGGGGTTACTGTCACTGCTCTGAATGATGCGGCGGTTCCCAGAGAGTGAATCAGTTAAATTAACGAATCCTCCCTAATGCCAGAATTCAAGGAGCTTCCTAATACGTGTCGGTTGACATGGCATTAATACTCTTCTCTGTGACCTTTACATCGCCATCCAAGTCCGGGCTCCCCTTTTTGCCCTTTGCTATTCCCTTTCATATTTAATATTAAATCTGCTTTATCTGCAAGAGGGCTTTATTGTGCACTCAGATAAATGGAAAGGATTTCACAATCCCTCCTCGGGGCAGAGCCGCGGGTGGGAAAAGCGTCGGCCCCAGGGTAAAAGGCATCGGAGGCAGAGCTCTCCGCTGCCGCTCATCGCCACACCAGCGGCCGATTCTCACCCGCATCGCTTGCGGCACTTGCCGCGGGGCTCCCTGCCGAACCCCCCATTTTCTTCAAGGTCAGCGCTCGACAAACCCCAGGGGTGGCCCGGGGTGGGCAGCCGCTGCTCTCCGCTCCTCTTGATTTATGTGCTATTGAGCACAGAGAGACTCTCATGGGCCGTCTCGCAGGGGAAAGCCTGGCGCAGCCGGGTCTCCGAAGGGCTTCCTCGCCTGTAGGACTCCTTTATGCCTCCCACGGGATCCTATTACACCTCCTTTGCCGCTTTTTCTTTATTCACCGTGGATTTTTTTCCCTTTTTTTTTTTTTTTTCCTCCCTTCTTGCATGCAGCACAAACCAACTGCCAGAGCCAGCGACAGGCGCTGATGGAGAGGCAGGAGGGCGGCTGGAGGGAGTGATGGATGGCACAGGAGATGCCGGTTGCAGATCTCGGGGACATGTACAGCACTTTAATTGGTCGGCCTGCACAGATTTCCTCCCAAACAGCATTTTTTAATCTAAAAGAAAGCAAGAAACTGGAACGTGTCTTGCTTCTTTCATGACTTCCCTGGAGGCAGCAGCAGCACATTAAGGAAAAAGAGAAGGAGGAGGAAAAAATAGTCAGAAGCACCAGGTGGCTGAATATCTTGCAGCCTAATTGATTCCTCTTTAATTAGTACAAAACCTGTTGCTCTCAACCAACGTTCGGTGCCAGCTTTGGAGCAAGCAGCATCCTCCCCGGCCCCGCGCCAGCACAGCTTGGCATGGCGGAGGGAGGAGAGGAGCCGCAGGGAAGGGTGCGGGGTTGCTGGTGCCTCTCCTGTACCTGGGAACGAGGGCCACCTCCAGCTCCTACGATGTTCTTCCATGCAGCAGGAAGGAGGAGAGCCGGCCATTTCGGTGCCCGTCGCACACCGAGGGGCTTGGATGGGATCATCTGGAGTAACTGAGACTTCCCGGGGATTTCGGTGCCTGTGCCTGGCCTCGCTTGGGAACAGCTCACCGGTTCTCACCCAAATCCAGTTATTTTTCCGAATGGAAAAGAGCTCAACTTCATTTTCAGTGAAGTTATTTCTCCGCTTTTTGCCTCCTGACTTTCAGAAAGATGTCCAAGCCCTCGCGTGGGTTTGAAACCAGGCTCTGCCTTGGCAAGGGCTGCTCTGGGATAGGTGGTGACTTTGCCAAACAGATCGAAACTCCCCCCCACCCCACCCCCTGCAGCACCCGGCCACATCTCTGCCGCTTCGGGAAATGCCACCTTACGCTTTTAATCCTTTAGTCCTGACCTGTGCAAGGGCTTTCCCTGGTGCAGGGTGGCTTTGGGGGCTCTCCTGTCACCCAGCGGCTTCTCCCCAGCAGATCCAGGCGTCGGACCCCGCTCCTGGGTCTCCGGTTCGGATGGAATATTGTCACCAACAAGGTGATAACTTGTCTGTAGGTTTTGCAGCAAAGCCCCTGCCACCGGCTGGCTCGCGACAGTTGCCAATGCTCCGGCACAGCAGCAGGAAACCCAAAAATACCCATTTAGGTAGAAAAGTGTCATTTACCACCACGTTTTACAGCTGATCCCTGCTGAGGAACCCTTCTTACTGTGCGAGTGCCAGGCCAGCAGGCTCTGAGAAACGGAGGTGGCTTCTTCCATCCCGATAACCATGCAAAAGGACACGAAAGCCACGAACATGAGCCTGGCATCTTTTTTGTGCAGATGCATCCTCCGTGGGTGCTCGTGGGAATTGCAGGCGCGACTGGGAGAGAAGAGGAAGCCGATGTGCAAATGCTGTGGCCTGAGCAGGAAACTCAGGAGCTAAAATACACCCTGCCAGCCCTGGCACGCAGCCCCAGCCCCGCCTGTCACCGCTGAGCAGGGGGACCCTGCAAAAGTGGCACCGGCCCGGGCTCCGGTGGCTAATGAATCCCGGCAGTACGGGCCCAGAGCAGGAGTGGGAGCATCCCTCTCGGGGCTCTTGAGGGCTCAAGGAGCAGTTTTCGCAGCGTCGAGCTGTGTGGGTGATGTTGCACAGACCTCTCTGAAGGCGCGATCTGGCCTGCAGACCTCACACCACCGCGTAGATAATTAACAATAACGAACGACCTCGTCGGTGCCTGGAGTCCCAAGGCTGGGGTGATGAATTAGCAGCTGAGCAGCCTTGATTTTACCTTGGAAAAAGAGCCCATCCAAGATGGAAATAGCTGCAGGGCAGGCCCCCAGCTCATTTTATTTCTGCAGCGAACGCGGGAGGGTGTTTACAGGAGGTTTTTCTGCCTGGGCTGGGGAGCTGTGGACCAGATCTGGATTGCCCAGCTGGAAGCTGTGGCTCCCCGTCGCTCACCGCCCGCCCCATCCCCTGGGGAACCAAAGCTGCTCGGCAGGGAGAAAGGCTCCCGGCTCCTGAGCCGGGGAAACGCCGGTGTGCGGAAGCCGTAGCTCACCGCTGGAGCCGTTTTCCTGCCTGCGTGCCAATGCAGAGCCTGATGCGAAGACCCCCGTTCCCGCCTGCCCTCCCTCGTCCCCGGGAGCTGCCTCCCACGTCCCGCTCGCTCCCAGCGGGCAGATGCCGATTCGAACCTGGGCCTTGCGGAGCCATTTGCTTGTGGTTTTGCCCTCCCTCGTGGAAGGCCAGCGGTTCCCCGCTGTTTATAAAAAGGTGTAAGGAATTCTTGAGCAAAACTATAGCTTTTTTTTTTTTTTCCTCCTCCTGTCACCGCACACCCCGGTGCCACCGCGGGCACATCGCGCCGGGCTGGGTGAAGATGCCCGGACCCTCACACCGACAGCAGCATCCTCCTCGGGCTGGGAAAGCAAAGGGCAAACGGCCACAGGGAGGCAGAGATCTGCATTATGGACATGATTCTCCTTGGAGAAGCCTTAATCCCAAGCCATTAATAAAAACAGATTTCATGCCGCACGCAAAGATTAAACGAATTTTGCCTTGTCTCCGTGGGCAGTATCAGAAATACAGCTGCCTTCGTACGTTAGGGCTCTGCTGCGCTAAGCCACTAATACTGGAAACGAAGCTTGAGGGTTTTAATCACCTACCAAAGAGTCCCCCAGCCTGTTGGAGGTATTTTTAGGATTTACAGGTATTAGCTCAAAAAAAAAAAAAAAAAAAAAAGCCCAATTTATCGATTCATCACGATTCAACTACTGCGCATCACCCTCCTCCGCTGGCCCCGCAGCACCCATAGCCGGGTTAGCTGGGGGGGTCGTGCCGGTTGGCACCCTCCTGCCCGGGTACGGGGACGCGTTTTGGGGCAGCCGCTCCCCTCCGGCTGCCGCCTTCGCGCCCGCTCGCCGACGGAGCGAGCCCGAGCTCGCGGCGCAGCGTTGCCAGGCTCTGAGCAAGGCTTTTGACTCATCGCCTGGATTTAACGGCGCTCGGTGGGAAAGGATCCAGCTTCCCCTTCTCTCTACCAACCTGTTCCCTCTGCGAAAGTTGTTTTTGTGCCCTTTGCACCCCAGCCAGCTTTTATCCTCGTTTCTTTAGAGGTGAGGGACGAACCGAGCCGTTAGTGAAGCTGGAGGGAGCAGCCCAGCTCTGATCAGGCAGAGCCGGGGTGAGCAGGAGGGAAATCCCTGGGAAGCCTCGGCGCAGAGTGGGAGGAATGAGCATCCACCACGCCGTCGAGCGACTCCGCTCTCTCCTTGAGCCACAGCACGGGAACCCCGACCCCCTTCAAAAAAGCCCTTTTGGGAGCCGGTAGCTGGAAAACACCTCGCTGCTAGTGTAAAGCAAGGCGGCTGCCCGGGAGCTGGGGACTCCGAGAGGCAGCAATCGGTGCCCGTGGTTTTACAAAGCTCCCAGCATGGAGGCTCTGGAGACGCTACCCCAGCCTCAGCATCCCCCCGCGCAAGGGAGCGGGGATGCTTCCCCCTCGCCGAGGTCTCCCCAAAGCATGCAGACGGACCCCGAGAGGCACAAAGCTGCTTCCCAGGGAGGCAGGGGAAAGCTCAGCACCGTCGGGGGAACCACCACCCCGAGCACAACCCTCGCGGCGCCAGGCTTTCCTACGGTGAGGCGCGACCGCAGCAGAAACGCCTCCAACATCGCGCCGCAGCCAGACCCCGGCCCTAGCAGGGGGAAGAAGCGAGCTCCCAAGACCAGCAGAACAGAGGGGTCCGAAGCATTTATAGATGTACGTATATATCATATATTTCTGTGTGTAACTATACATAGATAGCTGCATACTTACACACCCGCACAGGTAAATATTTATAGATACTGACCTCTTCAGATTAAAGTCCAAGGCACTTTTTACAGTGAACAGGTTAAAGCCATAGTTTAAAACATGCCTGTTTCTGGGTACAGCTCGGGTTTATGGCAATGCTGTGGGGACGGGCCAGTCCCCGCTCCCTTCCTCCCAGCCGAGAGATCGGACCAGAAGGAGGGATGTAAGCCCGGGGCCGGATCCTGACCACAGAGACACGCAAGCAGCTCCCGCCGGGAGGTGCGGCGGCGGGTCGGGGCATGCTGAGACCTCAGCAGGGGGAAGAACACTTTGGGCAGAAGAAGGAGCAGAGCTGGGCGCACGTCTCACAGCGCCCGGAGCACCAGAGCCCCCGGTCAAGAGCACCCCACCGGGCAGACGGTGCCAGAGCCCTGCCCGGTGCTCCATGGGGCTCCAAGGTGGCTCATCCCACAGGGAAATAACTCATCCCACAGGGAAATAACTCATCCCACAGGGCAGCTTTTCCTATCCCCTGCAAAAGCCCCTCTCTGCCACCCTGAGCCCTCTGGGTGCCTTTGGGGAGGGAGCTCAGAGCCGGGCGAGGAGAAGCTGGGACCAGCGCAGAGCCTTGCAGCAGCATCTTCCCCTTCTCAAACAGCGGAGGAATCACCTTCCCCCACCCAGCAAACCTACCTGGTGGCCATCGCACGGGGCTCCGAGCCAGCTGGGAGATGCTGGGCAGGAGAAGCCCAAGGGAGAGCGGTGCGGAGGAGCCAAGCAACCTAAAAATCCCCAGGCACCCCCAGACCCAGCTGGCAGCAGGGGAGGCTCAGCCCTGCCCTCCCAGGGGAACCAGCCCCTCTCCTCCGGCAGAGCTATAAACCACGTCCCGGCCGCATCCCAATGAGGGGCAGCTGCCTCCAACAACCGCCCCACCAGTGGGGGCAAGCGTGTGGGGCAGGAATAGCCCCAGCTGGGCAATCCCAGGCAGCCACTGGCTACCAGCTGGTTTCTGCAGGGGGATTTCAGGTTTAGGGGCCAGCAAGGAGCCACCGGAGCTCATGGCAGCTCGGTGCTGCTGGGACCTGACCCTACTGGGTTTAACTGGTCTGGGAGGGTCAGGCCAGCACAGCTGTGACAGTAATAACGGCGATAACGATGACAGCACGGCAGTGACTGCGACTCTGATGGGGAAGAGCCGGTGTAGGGGCTTTTAGGCTTTCTCTGGACAAAAGCAGCAGGAATTGGTCCCATAGGTGCTGCTCATTCCCGGCTGTGGTCACGCTCCAGGCGGGAAAACTGACCGGGAAGGAGCATCGGGGCTGCAAAAGAACATTTTAAGACTTTGCCCACAGATCTTGATCCACTGGGGATCAGGCCCAGCAGCTCAGGGGCGGGAGGTAAGGAAGAGATGCTGCGAGGCTCGAGGAGTACGCAGCTGGAAGGCTGCGACGGAGCGGCCCCTGCAACCTCATCGCCTTTGTCGTTCACACTCAGGGCTTTGTCCTCCTACGCCATCACAGCCTGACGTCGAAGGGAGCAAAAGTCTTCCAGACACAGCAGCTGTGTTCCCTCGGGACAATTCCCCCCCGGAGAGTGGGATGGCTCCCGGGAACGCAGCCCTTGCCTGTGGCAGCGCAGGTCATTGGGGCAGGGCTGCCCATGCCCCCATGCCAGAAATTAGGTATTGACCTGAGAAGACAAAGCAAGCACGCTATTTCTGCCTGCCTCCTTCTGAGCAAACCTCGCACAGCCCGGCTCCGCGTCTAGGGAGCCAAAGCAGGCAGGAACAGTCCTGCCTGCCTGCCTGCCTGCCTGCCTGCCTGCCTGCAGGTCCCCAGGCCAAACACAGAGCAGCGTTTCGGCGGCCGGCGTGGCAGAGACCGGCTTTGCCGGGGAGGAGGAGGATGTTTGGACCCTCACCCTTTCCTAGGCACAAGTGATTCCCTAGTTCAAAGCCTGCCTGGATCCTGCCTGTGCCAAAAGCCTGGCCGGAGGAGGGAAGCAGCACGCCCTGCACCGCTTCTCCCACGAGAGCCTCCATCCTGGGGGAAAGGGGGAATTTTGGCTCTGGCACAGCTCGTGCCCGGGAAGCTGAGTCCCTCCTTCAGCTGGAGGAGATGACCGGGGTGGGGAATGGCTTTCCAGAAACTGCTGAGACCCTGGAAGAAAAGAGAGGGGAGGTCTTTCCCTAGGGAGAAGCCAAGCTCCGGTACCACCGGGCTACGCGGGTCCGGACCTGCTAAAGGCCGGCTTCCAGGTAACGGGAATGAATACCTGGGGGGGAATGGGCAGGGAGCACGGGGAGCCTTTCTGGCCGGGGTCCTGCGCCCCTCCTCTGCCGCCCCTGGCCTCCATCCTCACCGGGAGCAGCGGCTGTACTCAGAAACAGACATTTTTGGCAGCAGGCTGGCGTCGCTGCCTGCCGACAACCAGGTTGGGTACAAAACCATAATTGAAAGTTACAATAACCTTTATAATATAGCAATATATTTCATAGTTAAAATAAACTATTATGCTTTCCCCTATTGTTAAAAAAGAAGCGAGCGGTACAGAGGCGAGATGCAAACCCAGGTCGAAGCTCCTTAAGTCCGGACAGAAACGTCCGTGAGTTTGCAGAGAGGACGTGGTATTTTTCTGGCGTTTCTGGGACGTTTCCTCGCAGGCAGCAGAGGGAGGAGGATCGTGGAGCAAAAAAAAAAACCCGAGGCTGTGCCAAAAATGAGACTGGCTGTGGCTGGGTGGGTCCTGGAGGGGCTTGGGGGTTCAGCCCCGATGGCGCGTGGGGTCGGATGCTTCCCGGCCGCGGGAGGTCGGCGTATCTTTGGGATTATATCTCTGCGTCGCAGTTTTGTTCTTGTGCTTTTCCTCCACCTTGGGCGCTGGTCCCAGCTCTTCTCTCTCCCCGTCCCGACACCCTTTGGGGCTCGCAGGCTCCAAAAGGACGTTCTCGGGTGCGTAGGGAGCATCCTGCCATGGGGAGAGGGAGCCATTTAGCGGAGAGCTGCCAGCCGCTGCCGGGAAGAGAAGCTCCAGCTCAAGCTACCGCGCTCCCCTGGGCATGAGCCGGGCGCTGCCGCCTGCACCGGGGCGGCTCAGCTGCTGGTGACTGAGAGCTGTCGCAGGGAGCGGGGCAGTGGCTCCCGGCGGGCACCCCTGGGCCCAGAGGCCCCCGGCACCGGGGGACGCCGCAGGCTGGACTGTGTTGGGGTGCTAGGGGCTCCCCGCCGCTCTCCCTGCCCTCACCGCGGCCTTGGGGTGGCCCCTGGTCCCGGCAGCGGGGCTGGGCGGGGGGTTAGTCCTGGTGCTGGCCTCGGTGGGATCCGGTGAGCCCAGTGCTTGGGGTGACAGGTCAGGGCTACCGGCGGCGGTGTCGAAGCACTGGCAGGGGTGCGGGTGCAATACGGGGGTGCAGCAGGGTGAGGTGCAGAGTGTGGGGTGGGGGCTGCAGGGGTGCGGGATGCAGGGTGCGCGGGATGCAGGGTGCGGGGTGTGCGGGATGCGGGGGTGGGGTGGGAGATGTGGGGTGCAGGATGGGGGATGCGCGGGATGCAGGGGTGGGATGGGAGATGCAGGGTGCGGGATGGGGGATGCAGGGTGCACGGGATGCAGGGGTGGAGTGGGAGATGTGGGGTGCAGGATGGGGGATGCACGGGGTGCAGGGTGCGGGATGGGGGGTGCAGGGTTCATGGGATGCAGGGGTGCGGTGGGGGATGCGGGATGCAGGGTGCGGGATGGGGGACGCGCGGGATGCAGGAGTGGGGTGGGGGATGCAGGAGTGGGGTGGGGGATGCGGGGTGCAGCGTGCGGGATGGGGGATGTGGGGTGCGCGGGATGCAGGGGAGGGATGGGGGATGCGGGGTGCATGGGATGCGGGGTGCACGGCGCAGAGCGTAGGGCGCGGACCCAGGGCTGCAAGGCCTCAGGCAGAGGGGGTGTTTGGGGTGCAGGTCGTGCAGGGGTGAGGCTGGGGGATGCAGGGCGTGGGGTGCAGCGATCCCACCGCCCCAGCCCAGCTCCTGTCAGCCCTGCCGGAATCCCGCCGAAGCAGGGGCTCTGCTCCCAGACAAGGATCTCTTGCCCCCGTTGCGATCCTGAAGCTCTCCCCACCGCTCCTTCGCTCCCCTTCAGCGCCTCAGGTCCCAGCAAGCCGCCAGCGCCCGGTCTTGTCTTACTCCCTTCGATTCCCAGACTCGATCGTCAGCCCGTAAGGAGGTTCCCACTGGCGATATCGATCCTGGAGCATCACTACTTCCTCCAGCTCTCTGACACCCCAGGACACATCTCTGCGCCTCACCCTGTGCACGGACCCGTTGCACGTGGCAGTTTGCTCCTGCCCGAACCCCGGGAGAGGTGCGGAAGCCTTTTTCTCCGCTTGGCTGCCTGCAGGCCGGCGGAGACGCTTGCATTTCAGGCTCATTCTCAGAATTTACAACGTTTTCTCCATTGCCACGCTGGAAACCTCCTTACAGAGCTGGGCAGAAGCTTCTCCTGCCGGGGAGGTAGGGCTGAGGGTGACCCGTAGGCACACGGGGAGCAGCAGCAGGGCTAAGAATAGACCTTGGGGGGCTACCAAGGCAGCGACGCTCTCCCAGCCATCCTGCCCACCCTACGATTACACCGATGACAAGAGCTTGGAAGAGGGGAAGAGCAGCTCATCCCCAGAAGCCGAGCATCTCCTGCCGGCCGAGGACCAGAGAAGGCCGGGCGGCGATCGCCGCGCACCTCCTCTCCTCCCCGCACGCGACGGGAACGACCACGGCTCGCTAACGCTGCTACCGCCGGGCTCAACGCAACCCCCTCTGCAGCACCGGGAGCTCATTTTTGCAGCGCTCCTGCTGTCACCTTGCAGCCTTCCTCCTCCTCCTCCTCCTCCTGCCACTGGCTGGGGCCTGCGGGAGCGTTCCTCGCTAACTAGTGCTTGTTTTCTATCTAACTTTTAATTGCAGGGCACAAGGAGTAAACCACCTACCCCCGGCAGCAAGCGGAGTTTTGCACAGAAATTCCTCGGCATCGGGCTGCGAGGTCCCTGCCTACGTGCGCACGAAATCCGGCGTTATTTATGGAAGGGAAAGAGTTACAAAGGAGAAGATTACAGGCTGAGTATACCTGGAGTAACACAGTGACTTTGATTACAATTACTGACACTGCTGGGTGAGGTGTAATTAATATCGCGGAGTAATTACATGGTTACTTCATCTGTTTAAAAATATATAAATAGCCTCTGCTGAGTTTTCATTGAAAGCAGCAAACACCAGCCCCAAAGCCGGAGCCCGGCAGCAGCAGGCAGGGCTCCACGCAAGGACCTGGCAGAGCCCGAGCAGGACCCCGGGGCAGCACCGGGGAGGAAAAAGGGGGAAATGGTGAAAGCCGAACAGAAAACGGCTGCTTCCAGAAGTAGCCAGGTGATGCCCAAGGGTACCTCGGGAAGCTGAATGCCGTCAAAAAAATAAAAAAAAATAAAGCATGAGGGGCTGCGCTTCGGCAGGCACAGGCGGTGGCTAATGCCGAGCGCCGCGCCATCGCCGAGACGGTGCCGCTGATCCCCACCAAACCCAGCAGAAGCGGCAGGAAGGCGATGGGCTTGGTTTTAAACAGATGAAGCGCCTGCTCCCGCTACTACGTCGCTTGCCGGTGAGCCCCCGCTCGACCCCGGCGGATTCGGCGCTGCCGGCTGGACTCCAGCACGGATGCTCCCGGTGCGAGCAGAGGTGGTTGTAGCTGATGGGGTTTTTCACCCAGCGGTTCTGAGGCCGCCGCAAAGAGCCCGGTGGCTTCCCAAAATGCTGGGGGGGTGTGGGGTCCTGGGCAGGCGGCGATGTGAGCACCTGGAGACCCCCTCGGCGCCTGGGCTGGCCTGCCAGCCCCGTCATCGGCCATCGCCGCGTCGGCTGGGGGCAGCCCTGCCTGACCCCACATCCCCGCACGCTTTAGGCACTGCTTTCCCAGCTCCGGCACGTGTCTCCAGGCAGAATATGACACCGAGGACCAGAAAGACGAAGCGTCCCTTGTTCTGCCCCGGGGCAGAAAACACTCACTGCTCCGCAGAACCCCCGGGGCAGGTTACGGCCAGACACCGTCACCCACCCGGCAATGCAAGGCAGGGGTTCGTGTGGGTCCCGGTAAGGAGATGGGATAGAGCGCGGGCAGCGTAGGTCAGAGCCTGTGCAAGAAACCACCACGTTGGCATCTGCCCGGCGGGGCTTTGCGATGGTGAGAGGGGCAGGGGGCGAGGAGAGCGCCCCGGCCCCCGGCGGGGTCCACGCAGGGGAGGGAAACTCTCCCTCTGGTGTCTCCGTTGCTTCAGTGCTTCTGACTTGTTGTTTTATTTTGTTTTCAAATGTGAAGACCTGAGATTGAGCGTGGGTTTTTTTTTCCGTCTGCCACCGGACGCCGTGGCGCGGGCCCGCCCGAGGCGTCGCCTCCCGTCCCCTTCCTTCACCACGTGTAGAGGCACCTGAACAGGGATGCGATTCCCGATACCAAGGCGTTGGCAAAGCTCCGAGCGTCGCTCGGCACTGCTGGTCCGACTGGCTCCGGCCGAAGGGTCCTGCAGCGGTTCGAGGACCAGAAGAAAGTCCATGGAGACCTCGGGACCTGCGCGGAAACGCTTCCCCTGTCCGTGGGGGGGCTGAGGGGCTGCGTTTTAGCAGCTGCTTGAGCTCGTGTAAGGGGTGGGGAAGGAGGTGGAGCTGACCCCGATGGGGCTCTCGGAGAGAGGAGTTTGGGGGGTGCCCACCGGCACGCCGACCCCCCGCGCCTCCAGGACGGCGGCGAGCAGGCGCTGCTGCTGCTGGCGCAGCATGTCGGCCATCAGCAGGGGCAGGGAGTTGAAGCTAGCGCTGAGCTGCTCCAGCTTGGACTCCAGGCTGCCGATCTGCTTCTCCAGGTCCTCGCTGCGGTCGTTGAGCTCGGTGATGAGGTCGTACATCACGTTTTGCATCTATGGGGAGGGGACAGAGGGGTTAGTGCCACGGCCCAGGGCCGGAGGGGTTAATGCCACTGCTGCTGGCAGCGCTGAGCCCTTTAACCGCTTCTTGCGGGCAAAGCCCCAAGAACTGCCCCGTCTCACCCGCTCCGGGAGCTCGCAGGGCACCGTGACCGCAGCTTGGCTCGCCCTGGGACGTTAAAATGAGGAAACCCTGTCTCCGCGCAGGCGGAGGGGAAAGGGGCAGCCAGCCCCGTGCTGCCAAGCACTGGTACCCACGGCTGGGGCTGCATAAGGGGGTGCAGGGAGCAAAGACCTTTCCTGGAAGCAGGGTGACCCCCCACCAGTCCCTGCCTCGTGTCTGTATTTCTCCTCCTGCCTTGCAAGAGCAGCCATCCCACGGCAGCTATTCCCAGCTGACATCTACCGAGCCGAAGCATTTTGCGGTCAGCCAGGTCCGCTCGAGTTTTTCCAAGTGAAGAGAAACACTCGGGCAGCCTGGCCGAGCTGCGAGGTCGCTGCGGGGACTTGCCTTCGAGAGGTCGACCAGGGTGTTGGCTTGGTCGCTCAGCTTCCTCTGCTCCATCTTTACGCTCCGCAACCTGGGGAGGAGGAAAGAGCAACGTGTCTGCACCCCTTCCCCAACTGCAAACCTCAGCCGGAGATCTGCCCGCATCCACGGCGATGGGAAAGGGTCCCCATGCTCCTGCCGGGGGCTGGACCACGGTTCCCACGGGGGCTCAGCATCCCCCGCAGCCCTCCCGCCCCGGCGTGCGGCCCCTTACTGGTGAATGGCTTGTAGGAACTTCCTCTGATGCTTCCTGACTTTGGCGTGATCGATCTTCTTCAGCAGTTTGGTGTGCTTATAGATGAGCCACGTTTCCCGCAGGACGTTGGCCGCCGCGTTCTTGATCTGCAAGAAGGGAGTTGGCTGCGTGTCACCGGCCCCGGCTGCGCCGGCACGCAGGATGTGGGATTTCACGGAGACACCGGTCTGGCTCTGCCGTGAGCTGCTGGATCGTGAGCCGGTGCTGCAAGAGCACTTGACTCGCCCCAGCTGGAGCGAGGCGCTCGGCTCCGCTCCCGCACGGTCTCCTGCGCCTTCGCAAGGGATCACGGGCAGCTCAGACAGGAGCACGGGCCGGCAGAGCTGCCCGCACCGAGCAGCGGGTCTTGGCCCCTGGTGCGCCCGCATCCCCATCCTACCCCGCACCGATGCTCCGCCACCGGGCTCCTCACCCCTGCGTGAAGCTGTACCCTAAGCCTCGAGAAAAAGAAAAAAATCCCAAAGTTTTTCTCAATTCCCGCATCCATCTGCCACTCTTGGCAGGTCCCGGCTGGGCTGCCGGCATGAGGACGCAGCTTCCGCAGGCTCCCCGGCTAAACCGCCGTGCTGCTGCTCACTCCAAGATGAATTGGCCACCGCCTGCCTGGCATGGAGCCTGCAGATCCATATCCACGGCCGAGGGAGCGGGGCAGACCAGCTGTTTGCCTTTCCGGCCCGGCCACGCCGAGGCCCCCAACTGTCCCCAGGGTGTCAGGGCTGCTGCCGGCACGCGGCTCTACCCGGGGCTTGGCTCTGCGGGGCAAAGCGGGGTTCCCTGGCCACATCCCGACACTGGGAGGTCGCCCTTCCAAGGGCTGCACCGACACTTGCTTTGCCACCATCCCCTATATAAAATATCACTCCTGCTGCTGGCGTGCAGAGCCCATTACATCACGCGGCGCCGTTGGGTTGCCGACGCTTTGTCATCACGAAGCTGCTGAGACCAGAGACCTCCGGCAGCCCCCGCACGCTGCCGGGGATGCGATGCCAGACCCCGGCGCGACCAGCGACCCCCTGGACCCCCTCTGTGGCCGCCATGGCCTCCGGGTCCCTCCTTGGGGATGGAAACCGCAGAAGCCTCACGGCGCAGCTCTCGTCTGTGGCAGGCGAGGCGCTGAATCACCGAAATCCAGCTGTCTTCCCGACACTGAGCTACAGGAGATCATGCTCCGCAAGAGGAGAGAGCCCATATCCTCCCCAAGGGAAAAAAAATGGGCTTTTCCTCTCGGGAGTGCAGCCGAGCATCCTGCATCGCCCAAATCCCTGATACAGAGCTGGTGCTGTTTGCTTTCACCGCAACGCCTGCACTGCATCCAGAGCACTCAGACGCCTTCCTCCGGCCGTGGGACCCACGGGACCCGCACCCAGGGGTGCCGACGCCTTCCTCCCGCCACGGTCGCCAGCATCCCCAGCTCCCCGCAGCGCCTTACCCGCTTCGTCAGCTGCGTGTCCATCATGAAGTTGTGGACGTGCTTCTCGGCTTTGGTGAGCTCCAGCTTCCTGGCCACCACGGCCACCACCAGTGCCGTGCAGCCGGCGCCCTGCGCGGGGACATCAGTCAGGGAAACGGTTTGGCACCCTCGTGCAACAGCAGCACTCCCACCCTCACAACCCCCTAATTAATTAAACCTCCATGGCCCCCCACCCACATCACCCTAACGAGGAGATATCACAGAGCCTGGGTGTCCTTGAGCGGCTGACGATGTGCTGGGTAATTAACGGGAGAGGCTGGGGCTGATTAACGAGGTCAGTGGTGATCAGCTGTGAGCCCTCACCTCCCCGCCGCTAATTAGAAATGGCTGGGCTGAGCCTGCTTCCCGGTGCCACCGCGGGCCGGGGCCCTGCGGGATGGGGAGCCCCCCGCTCCCGAGAGGGGTGCAGGGTGGGAGAGCGGTGGGGAAGCACCGGGGGAGAGCGGGGAAGGGGACCCGCGAATCGAGACCCCGCTGAATCGCCGCGTCTCCCAACAGCGACAGCTGGGAGCTCGCTTATCCCGGCGATTAGGGCCGGATCCGCGTGGTAGCCATCATCTCCGGCGCGTATTTGTCTTTGGAAAGCAAAGGTGCCAAGCCTCCGCTCCCTGTGGTGTCCCCGCGCTCTGCCTGCTGCTGCCCGTACCAGATGAGCCGCTCCCCCCTCCCGGCACTCTGGCAGAGGCCCACGATCCTGGCAAACGCTCCTTAATTTATTAAAGAGTCATTAATTAACATCATGCTCTGAGCTGAATCCTTTAGCATCCCCGAAGATCCCGCTGCGTGCTCTCGGCTCCCACCGCTTCGCTCTTCCCAGCGGGGCAGCCGCCCCTGGTGCCGCGGCTCGGGGAGCCCCCGGCCCCGGTGGTCACGGGGGTCCCCATCCCCAGCAGTGCTGCTGGATCGGCGCCGGCAGCGGGGCACGCTTTGCCAGATGGTGCCTTGGTTCAAAGTAACCACTGGCTGCGGGGGGAGCTCCGGGAGCCCCCGGCACCGGGACGCCCTCAGCCGAGCCAGTGACCGCTGCCCCGCGCCGTGCTGCTGGCAAACGCCGCGTGTTCCCCCCCCAGGAGGGATTTTCTCCTTTGCTTGGCTCCTATCAACAGCATCAGCCTCGCTGGTGCCCGGCCTCACACAAGGCAGATCAAAGACTCGCAGATAATATAAAATTAATACCCGCTGGCGGAGCCGCCTCGGCCAACAGCTCTCGCGGGGCACAGAGCGGCAGAGCTGAGCCTGGCCAGGGCGGGGTGCCAGCTCCGGCTGCCCCGGCTGGGAAGCGGGGACAGGGATGGCTCCGTCCCCAGGGCCTGGAGCTGACGGGGGCAGCGCCGGGGTGCGGGGGGCTGGGGTGGATCTGCAGAGGAGCTGTGAGCGCAGAGCCCCTGGCCACTCCTTTGGCCACCCTGGCTAGAAAGCCCCGCAAGCTGGGACATCTCACGGGCGCCTTGGAGCAGGTATGCCGGAGGCCCCGGAGGACGGTGACCTTCTGGCCATGAGGAAATGAATCCGCGGCAGAGCGGTGATGCCGGTGGGAGCGCGGCGGGGGCGGAGGGCTCCCAGCTGGTCCCAGCTCTCAGTGGGAGCCGGCAGCATTTGGGATTGCTCCGGGCGATGGAAGCCAGGCGGCGCGAGCAGGGACAGCCAAGGGATGCTCGGGGGCCCCTCTGCTCCCTGAGGACACCCCTGACCCCGCCGCGGTCCAGCTCCCCCCTCCCTCGCCGACCGTAGGTCCAAATCCACCCCAAATTCACCAGTGGGGACCGCGGGGCAAGGGACTGGCTGGCGTCCCACGCTGCACCCGGTGCGACTGCAGCACCCGCCAGGCACGCACCCAGCCTGCGCCATGAACCAAACCACCACGTCCTGCTAATTACTGCGCTTACAGTAATTGCAATTACAGCTCTATCACCTTCCAGGCTGCGAGACCTCGGAGCCGAAGTCGTTACACCTCATGCACGGACAAGCCAGCCGGGAAGCAGGTCCCCTTAAAATCTGGTAGCCCTGCAGGACGGGCAACCGGCTCGGCACGGCCCTTACCATGATGCCGGTGAGCAGGCAGACACCCTTCCCGCAGTAGGTGTGTGGGACCATGTCACCGTAGCCGATGGAGAGGAAGGTGATGGAGATGAGCCACATGGCACCCAAGAAGTTGCTGGTTACGTCCTGCTGGTCATGGTACCTGCCAAGGAGACATGGGCGTCAGCGTCACGGCAGGGGACGGGGACGGCTGCAGGGAGCAATGGGGGCACTTGGGCACGGCGGCTCTCCTGGCACGAGGCTGTGCCGCGCCACGGGGAATAGGGATTAATAACGCGGCAGGATGCCCCGTAGCAGCGGCGCTTGCACAATTTGTGGCACAGGAAAACCCCCAAGGACAAAATCAGAGCGAAAACTCCATGGAGAGGGCTTCTGCTTTTGGTCAGACCTGTCACCACATCCTAGTCCCACCGGCTGCATCCCCGGTGCCACGCAGCACGGTGGCAAGAGCCAGCTGATGGGAGAAACAGCTGTGGTTCGGCAAAGCCCCCAACGGCACCAGCTCGCCGCCGGGGTCCTCCTCCATGTCCCCTGGCTGCGGTGGCTCAGGCTGAGCCCACTCGCCCTGTGCCACCCCGGGGGATGGTGCCGTCAGCAGCCCCGGCAGGACCACTGGGGACGGATCCTGCCAAGCCTCCGGCACGCACTTGGCTCTTGGACAATGCGGGGGGGACGGCTCACGCGCTCGAGACAAAGCACACGTGGAGCGGCTGCGGCTTCGGGGATGCTGCAAACTTTCCGTGGCCATGTCCCTGCCGAGCTGCGAGGTCAGCGACCGCCCTGGCCAGCCCAGCAGCCGGCTGCGGCTCTTCTGGCAAACACGCAACCGGGGGCCCCGGCTGCCTCCGGTTCCCCAGGGCCGGTGCGAGCCCGGCTGAGCCGCGCAGGGATGCTCCCGGGGGGATGGAGGGCTGGCTCCCGGCGGTGAAACGGGGGCTGGCCTGGCCCGCAGCGGGACTCAGCCCAACGCCCCAGGGTGGGCAGGGGAAGGCAGCACCTTCGCCCTGCCACGGGCAGGACGGTCACCTCCTGCCTGCACGCATCCCTCTCCCTGGCAGGCTTCTCCCAGCCTCCTCATGAAATCATTAGAGGGAAACCAGATGGAGCTTTTGGCAATTCCCCCCCAGTTCATCCCAGCTCCTTCTTCCCGGAGCAGTTGGGTTTTCTCCTCTTCCGAAATGTTTTTCCCCCCAAGTAACTGGAGACCTGAACGACATCTTGGTGCATGAGAAAGCGCCCTCAGCCACAGCGAGAGCCGCTGCCGCGCTGCGGCCAGGGGAGCCGGAGCCTGTCACCGCGGCCACGGCAGGGCTCCCCAAAATCCCGGCACCAGCAGCGGCACGCAGCCCCCATCCCGGCCAGCACGTTCCCTGGGAAAGGCTGAGCCCAGCCCGTCCCGCAGGATGTGAGCTCTCGAGCCACGGGGACGACCCCGGGAGCATCGTGCTGGGGAAGGGGGTTACGGCGCAGCCGGACAGACGGATGTTCTCTCTTCCCAGAAGCACTTTGAGCAGAAGGAGCTGATAAACAGCGGGGCCTGGCACACGCCGCGGCTGCCGCCATTGGCCCCCAGCGCCGGTTTCCATCGTCCCCTCGTCCGCCTGCCCCCACCAAGGGCACAGCCGCTCCCTGCCAGCAGGGCCGCCCCGAGCATCGCCCCAGTCCTGCGCCACGGCACCGCCGAGCGGTGCATCGCCATGCCAGGATGCTGCGGTAGCGCTGCCATCGGTTTGGGCGGCACTGCCGAGCGGAGCATCGCCACGCCGGGATGCTGCGGTAGCGCTGCCATCGGTTTGGGCGGCACCGCCAAGCGGAGTATCGCCACGCCGGGATGCTGTGGTAGCGCTGCCATCGGTTTGGGCGGCACCGCCAAGCGGAGTATCGCCACGCCGGGATGCTGTGGTAGCGCTGCCATCGGTTTGGGCGGCACCGCCGAGCGGAGCATCGCCACGCCGGGATGCTGCGGCAGCACTGCCATCGGTTTGGGCGGCACTGCCGGGGAGCGCCAGGCTGGCTGCACCCTAACCCCAGGGAGCGGGGCCGGCTGCACGTGCATGCGCACGTGCGCGCCATCGGCGGGCAAGGCCAGCAGCAGCGCTGGCACCGCAGGCGGCTCTGCGCAGCGGCCGGGCGAGCGGGCGAGCGGGCAAGGTTGCTAAGCGACTTGCTGCCTTCGGAGAGCTGCGGCCCCCCGCCACGCACGGGAGGATGCCCGGCAGCGATGCTGCGCCCGCGAGCACCGAAGCAGCCCACGGTGCCGAGGGGACGTGCCGCAGCCGTGCCACCCCAGCCTGGGGACCACGTCTTGGAGAAGCACAGCCATCCCCGAGCTGCCCGGCCCCAGTGAGTGCTGGTTGGGGATGGCCCCGCAAGCCACAGCAAACTGGTTTCCAGTGCCGGTGCAGCAGCCTGCCGTCGGTGGGGACACGTCCTGGGCGGCCCTTGCAGGGGCTGTGCGGCACCCAGGGCCGGTGCAGGCCCCGGGGCTGGTGCATCCCTCAGGGACGGAGCGTGTCCCGGGGGTCCTGCATCCCCCGGCTCCTGCATCCCCCGGGCCGGTGCATCCCCAGCCCGGCCGGGAGCCTGCCTGGGTTCACATCTGCCGCTCTGTAGACAGAGGGAGGTGGCAGCAGCTCACGGCAGCTGCGGTGCCAGTGATCCGCAGCGCCTCGTCTGCATCATTTCTTTTTTTTTTTTTTTTTTTTTGTGGTTGCTAATGGTTCTTTATTTACATTGCGTTTTCCAGCCCAAGCCCCCCAGGTGCAGAACCAACCCCCCGCGCGTCCCCCGGGAGCCCGTCCGCCCGCTCCCCATTTAGGAGGCGCAAATAAAAAATCTCCCAAACACAATTAAGCAGCGCACAGCTATCCGCTATCCAGCACATCCTGAGAGCATCATTAGGGGAGGCAGGAAGGCAAACGCAGCCTGTAAAAGCTCGTAAAACCTCAGCGTGCCGCTCCGCTCCACTGCCACCACACTGAAAGCTGCTCTAATGCCCCTTCACCGGGTGCCCAGTGCGAGGGGTCCCGCGCTGGGGAAGAGGAGGGGTGGCCTTCCTCCTGCCGTGCGAGTGCCTAGAAGCAAGCTGGGTGTCCCGGGGACCTCGGGGTGCCGGCGGTGCGATCCCGCGCACCTCGGTTTCGAGTATGGCACGAAGCTGCCGCAACAACTTAAATGGATTTCAGGTGATTTCACTAATCCACGGACACCAAACGGTAACACGCGCTCCTCGGGCGCTTCCCGGCAGAGCGGTCCGGGCTCCGAGAGCCCTCCGGGGCAATTAGCCGTGCTCCGATGGCAGCAGGGCACCGAGCTCAGCTCCCTGGGGACAGGGGTGGCCCCACGCTGGGACAGGACGCAGGACACCCTGCGGGGCACCTGCCCTCCCGGCCCTCAGATGGGCAGGTGCTGCCGGCACCGTGCTCCGTGCCGAAACCCCTCCGGCACAGGGCTGGGGCGGGCGGGGGTGCTCCGCCACAGCCCTCCGCTTCCCCTTGGGGGACAAAGGGGTGCTGGCGCATCCCCGAGAGATGGAGGCGCAGCGGTACCCGCCAGGGCCGGTCGCCACAGCAACCCCCGCGCCGAGCATGCCGATGGCGGCGTGATGCCATCCGGCAGTGGGTTTGTCACCGCGGTGTTGTCATGGCAGTCGCTCGCAGCGACGCCAGAGCCCGAGCCAGGCACTACCGCTCATCAGCCTCATGGCACCTCCAGCCTCTCCCCACGCTCGGTCCCCCCAGCTCCCGCCGCTCCCCGCATCCCCCACCCACCCTCCTGGGGCTCCCGCGCCGGCTGGCACCGCATGCCATCCCCTCTCATGGGGACCCTGCCTGTCCCCAGGCACCGCGCTGCGAGGACAGGGCTGGCCCTGCCTCTGCCTCCTGCCCGGGGACGGGGGCTCATCGGTGGGAACCCGCGGCTGCCGAGCCCGCGGATCTCTGCATCCCTCCCACAGGGTGCTGGGACATCGCAGCTCCGCCGAGCATCCTGAACCGCTGCGCATCCCAAACAGCCACGCACCCCGAATGGCCACGCACCCCAAACCCCAACACAGCCCCTCTCACCTCTCGCACACCCGGACCGTCCACGCAGCGATGATCCAGAGGGAAATGCTGAAGACCAGCAGCACCGTCCCGGGGCAGATGGTCATGAGAGTCTTCATGACGAAGCGGGTGTTGAAGTTGATCTTGTTGAGCGCCCCGATGCTGCGCGAGGAGGCGTCGGTGAAGAGCTTGCTGTGCAGCAGCATCACCCGAGCGATCAGGTAGAGGCGCAGGAACATGGGGATGGACAGGATGATGTCCACGTCCGCCTCTGCCCGAGAAGGCGTGTAGGAGAAAGCCAGGCGGGCTGTCCAGAAAAATTTGTACTCCCCGGGGATGGGGTGTATGGCACAAACCAGCATCTCCAGGCTGATGTAGAGGATGCGCTCGTACGTCATCGCTATCCGCCAGTCGTCGGCTCCGTTGTCAATCACAAAGAGCTACCGGGATATAAAACCACACGGTTACTGGTGGCCCCGGCTGACCCTGCCCCACCAGCGTCCCGCCACGGGCACCCGGGGGGACCGACACCAGTGCCCCGCGGAGCCAGCGATGGCTTCAGCCAGGAGGCCTGGGGATGGATGGGGAAGGCAAAGGTGGGGATGAGCCTTCTCCATCCCCTCCGCTGCTCTGCCTGGGTCTTCAGGGGACGGGGACAGCGCTGGGGACACCCCAGAAAGCTTTAGGGTGCCCAGGTACGGCATGGGGACAGCTCGCTCGGACCCGCTCCCGCACGCCGGCTGGCAGGAGCCCACCTCCCGACACGGCCTCCTTGCCGGGGGCACGGAAACGGGTGAGCCGTGGTGCCGCAGATCACTGGCACGAGCCACCCTTTGCTCCCGCCACTGCTGCACCAGTGTCACCGACAGCCACCACGCCCCAGTGCTGGGGCAACTTTTGGGGAGGGAACACCACAGCCAGAGCACCCGGTCGCTGGCGGCGATGGGATCCGGTTGTCATAGCAACCGCCGGTTCGTCCTGGGTACCAGCTCCTCTCCCACCGCCGGCGACAGAGTCGGGGTCTCTGCGGGAGCTGGGAGGACGGCAGCTCGGGCTGGTCCTGCCAGGACGCCGCCAGACCCCGTCCTGCCTCGGCGGGGCCGTCCCGAGGCTGCCATCGGTTTGTCCCTGGTGCGACGGGGACACCGGTGTCACCTACGGCAGCGGGGACGCACTCAGGGCCTCTCCGCAAGCAGTGTTTGGCAAAGACACCGTTGGGAAAGGATCCAAGGGGGACGTGGCAGCCGGCGCTACTGTCACCACCGTGTCCTCGACCCCGCAAAGCACGGAGCAACACCGGCTCATCCGGGGGGGCCAGGAGCTCTCGCGGCCGCTCCAGCCCCGGGTGCTGGGTGGAAGCGCGGCCCCGGCTGGCGCCGAGCCCGGGAACAACCTCCCACTCCGCCGGAGGCCCCAGCGCACCTGCGCCAGCCGCCTCGCCGGCACGGCACGACACACAGGGCTCTCCCCGAGGACAGCAAGAGCCGCCGGGACTGACTCACGGAGCGGCCGTCCCCGGCCACCTCCTTTTCTGTTTGGAAAGCTCCGCTCCTTTTAGCTGCTTTGTTTGAGAAATTGTTTATAAAAATGCTCCAAGCTGTCAAGGGAGATCCTCAGGCAGTTAGCAAGCTGACAGCCCATTCCTTCCTGGAAAAGGGTGTTAAAAATAAACAAATTAGCAAGAGGAAAAAGGCAGGGAGCCTTTTGACTGCGTGGGGGGGTTTTGCAACGGGCCGGGTCGGGGAAGGGAAGGAGCAAGGGGGGGATTCGGGCAGGTTCCCCCTGCGCCAGCCCCTCTCAGCCCTGCACCTGCGGCGCATCGCTGCGGGTTTCCATGGAAACCCCGGCACGGGCCGGCGGTACCCGGGGCATCCCCAGCATCCCCAGCATCCCCAGCATCGGCGCCGGCAGGGGAAGGAGCAAGCCCGCTGGCCACTGCAGCTGCGGGCAAGCGAAGCACAAGGAAAGCCACCGAGAAGCCGCGTGGGGGGAGAAAGCTTCACCCAATTAAATGCACAAAGAGCCCCGGGCACCCCGAGGGCAGGGGCGAGGGGGGCCGTGCCCCCCCAGAATCCCCCCGGCCGGAGCTGGCAGCCTCGCCGGCATTGCGCTCCATCCCGTGCCACGGCAATAACCGCGGTGCTGTCACGCTCCGCACCACCCTGGGGCATCACAGCGGTGGCAGACCCTACCCCAGGGTGCAAACCAGAGCCATCCCCAAGGCGCTGAGCCCGGTGTCACCGGGAGCGGGTCAGCCCCTGCCCGCGGGCGCAGGGAGGCCGGGGCCGCGGCGGCGCTGCTGGCAGCTCTCTGCACACGCTCAGCCTCGCGACGAGCGAGCGACACACGCAATTAGCAGCAGCTCACGGCCTTGCAGCAGAAAGCGGAGCTGGGAAGGCCGGCGGGGGCGGGAGGATCTTCTTCACCTGCAGCCCCGGCTGGCGGGTGATGGGCACAGGGACACCCCGGGGACCCGCCGCCGTCCCAGCCCGTCGGGTGACAGCGGGTGTAGGCAGCCGGGGAGGGGACAGGCAGGACCCCAGGAGCTGGACTCAGGACCCCAAGCACAGCGATGCCCAAGCCCCAGAGAAACCGAGGCACAGGGAGAGCTGCAAATGTCCCAAAAGATGGGCAATTAATGCGATTAATACTGAGGAAAGAGGCCAAAGCCGCTGTCGAGGCTTTCCTGGAGGCCGGGGAGGTCCGGCAGTGCCATGGCGGGGTGAGCGCAGCCCCCCCTTAGGCAAGAGGGCCGAGAAGCGGAGGATTTACAGCTCTGTCAGCCCCGCTTCCATCCCCGGCCGGATTATCAGCAATCCCTTTATAAGCACCTAAGAGATAATAGGGCGATCAGCAGCCAGCGCGGCTTTGTCCGGAGCAAATCAAGTCAAACCGATCTCATTCCCTTCCCTGCCAGTGTAACCAGCCCAGCGCAGCAGCCGGGGCCTCACGGCCAGACCGTGGCGAGGTTCGGCATCCCCGCACCGGCACGGCGCGTGTGCTCGGGGACCGGGACCCCGCGGAGGGACGGCAGCGGGGATTTCGGCTCCGGCCGCAGGCAGAGCCGGGGTAGATGTGGGAAGCCCCGCGCACCGCTGGGGTGGACGCTGCCTTTGCACAACCCACTCCCGAGAACAACAAGCGGAGGAAGCCGGCGAGCACCGGGGCACAGCCCGCCTGGCTGACCCCAACCGCCACCACCCCGGGGTAAATATTATTCTAGCAGAAAACCAGAACTCCCAAATATTTGCTTTGAGCAACCCGCAGCCAGGCTCGCTGCCCGCGCAGGCAGGCTGAGCCGGGGGGGTGGCTCCCGGGAAGGTCCCTGCAGGCAGGAGGCAGGCAGGGAGCGGCGCGCCTGCCTCCAGCCCCCCAGCCAGCAAAGCTGCCCCGTCCCCCAGCCTCGAGCGGGACGAGGTGGGATCTTTGGTGCACCAAAACACCGGGCACTCGGGGTCGGGGGCTTCGGCGGCCCTTCCCAGGATGCTCCTTTTCTGCCTGGTGATTCGTTCCTCCCGTCGCCAAAACACGCCGGCATCACGCCGAAGCCGGATCCCGTGGGGAAGCGCAGCCTTCCTGGAGCAAACCGGGAGCCCTTTCATTTCCCAGCAAAGCCGGGGGGGGGGGGCAGGGAGGAAGAGGGTGGGCAGCCCTGATTAGGAAAGGATTTCACAGCTTTCCTTGGCACCTCGGCTGGTCTGAGCCCTTCCTGGCTGCAGCCTCCCCCAGCCGCCGGCAGCTCCGCCGGGCACCCTGCGCCTGGGCAGACCCCTCGGTGCCCGGCCTTGCTGCCCCCCGAGACCCCTCGCTGTCCCCCAAGACCCCTCGCTGCCCCCTGAGACCCCAGCAAGGAGGGAGGAGGCTCCATGCAGGCTACGAGCTCGGGTACCACATCCCACCGAATCCCGGCAAACCCCGCAGCCACCCGCCCTGGCAGCCCCTCGCTCGGCGCCGGCGACGCCGGGACCTACCTGCACCTCCCGCGTGTGGTAGGCGATGATGAGGCCCAGCAGGATGACGGTGGAGAGGCTGATAAGGCATTTCAGGGCCAGGGAGAACATGGAGTCCTGCGAGGCGAGAACAGGGTGGGCGTTAGGGGGGACGTGGCCGTGGCACCCTGCCGGCACTGCCGCGACGCCGGGCTCCGCACCCCCAGGGAGATGCTGACCCTCCCAATACCTGCTTTCCCCGCCGCCGGCACTTCGGCCACCCCAGCTCCCACCTTGAGTGGCTCGGCACGGTAGCAAGGGCACTGCCGGCACCACCGGCACCATGGGCAAGAGTGGCCCTGTCACCGAAACGGTTTTTTATTCGATTCTGCCAAGTGTAATTACCAGCCTCCCCTCGCTGGGACGCGCGACGCCAGCGCCCCAGCCGCATCCAGCGTGAGCCCAATGTTACGGCACCCTAATGGATGCTCTAATTAGATCCTCCTGCTAATTAGCTCTATGTAAATTAAACCAGCCCGTGATTCAGTGGTGGTCGAAGCAGCTGCTGCCCAGGACCCCGCCGGGAGGAGCAGGATTCACCCTCCCACGGGCTCCCCTCCAGACCCCATTTCAGTCACTGGTAAGGCCAGGATCTGGCCCTACCGGTGCTGGGGCACCCGGCCGAGCCCTGGCAGCCCCTCACCACCATCTTATCTCCAAACCAACCTGCCCCGCCACCGCACCCGTCCCACACCTTCTCCCCATCCCCAGCACACCGAGGCCCGGCACGCTCACGGCACGCCGCGACCCGGCGCGCTCACGGCACGCCACACCCATCCTTTGCTCCCCGGTGCGCCGGGCTGCCTTCAGCCTGCCTCCTCACCCTCTCCCCGGCGTTCCCCATCCCCGAGGGGTATTTAAACGCGGAGAAGGGACTATTTGCCGCGGAGGCGGTGGCGCATTGTTAACAACTTGGCTCCGGCCGTGCAATTGTGTGGATATAATGGCTGGTGCCGAGAGAAGTGCCGGGGACCAAACAACGGCTATTAATAGGCAAACTCCGGGGCAGGGCTCGTGCCAAGGCTGCTCCAGCCAGACTCTTCCCAGGGGCACTAATCCTGCCTGCCCGAAGCACGGGGACCCCATGGGGCTGGTGGGTCCCCAGCAGGCGCGGCGTTATTGGCAAAGGCAGCCACACACCCACCACGTTTACCGATGCCTCCTGCCAGCGCCGGGTCTGGAGGGAGCGGGCAGGAAGAGCCGCTGCTGGATCCCACGCTCGCGGCAAACAACAGGGAGGGCTTGGCTGAGCTGCGGCGTCACCTCGGCAGCCCCGGCACGCATCCTCCCCGCGCCACGCAGGTGGCAGGATGCTTCACCCCGGCGGTGCCGCGCAGGCTGCTGGCGGCCCTGGGAAGCAGCGGTGCCGTCCCGGAGGCGGGAGAGGCCCCATCCTGCCCGAGGGACAAGCAGAGAGCAGGCAAAACCCGGCCACCGCGTCTTGGCTTTCTGGCTCAGCCCCGGCACCCTCTGGCCTGGGGAGCCTGCGGCGGCATGGCTGCCGGCCGTGGGGCAGAGCTGGAGCCGGGCCAGGGCCGGCAGCACCGACATCGCCGTCCGCACAACAGCTGCCGGCCCCGGCCCCAGGCGCTCCTTCGGTCATGGCCGCGTCCCTGCCAGCGAGCTCCGGTTTCCCACCAGGGGCTGCCGGGGGGGATTTATAGACGGTCGCCCATTGCCACAGCTCCGGCCAAGGGCCTGGGGCGGCTGGGAGCCAGGGACCCCCCGCTGCACCCTGCGGTTGTTGGCACGAGCATCACGGTGAGCGGCAGGCGCTGGGGCAGGGGTCGGGGCTGCGGGCGGCTGCACGGCGGCAGCGCTGACTCACAGGGTCTTCCCCGGCTGACACAGCAGCTCGGCGTGCCGGGGCCAGCAAGCGTGGCAGCGGCGCTGCCAGCGGCCCGGTGAGGGCGACTGGTCCCTGCCGGCACCAGGCACGCGGGCCCAGGGAGCCCGGCAAGGGCGGCCGCGGCTCAACAGGTAGCGGGCGCAGGAGGGGGACGGTGGCTCGGCCTTGCTCCTGCCGAAGGAGAACCGCCGGCATTGCGCTCCAGGAATCGCCGGGAGAAGAGGCTCCGGCAGTGAAGCGAAGCAAAGCATCCTCCTCCCTCGGCGGGGGAGCCAGGGATGTGGGCTCGGCACCGAGGCATCCCTCCGCCTCGGCCGGAGCAGAGGGAACCGCTGCTGGCAGCCCCCGCACTCCCGCTGCCGCCGGCAGCTGTGGGCAGCCGGGGCTCGGGAGCCCCCCGCCGCTGTTTGGGCACCTCCATGGGGAGGCGGCGGGGTCTCCCGCACCCACGGGACCCCCAGCCGCGTCCCTGCCTCCCTCCACCTGCTCCAGCTCCGTCGCCTCCGCCGCCTGTGCCGCCCTCCCCGCCGCCCGCGCCGGATAATGGCAGGAAGCGGCGAGCAGCCCCTTCCCACCCTGCTCCTTCCCCTCCGCCGGCGGCACCGCGGCACGGGGACCCCCGCCGCCCGCCCCCCAGCCCCCTCGGCAGCGCCGTCCCGCTGACGCCCATGGGTGCCATGCACGCCCTGCCGGCGCGGGTGCCGATGCCTTCCCCTCTCTGGATAGGTATAAATAACATGACAGATGTCTATACAAAGAGTTATTCATATCGCTGCCAACCAGCGCAGCCCGGGAGCAGGAGCTGGAAGGGGCGTGGGGGGGAGAATTATAAATAAAAGACACCGTCCTGCAAAAAAAAAATGAAAAAAATGGAAGAAAGGGGTGTGGAGGAGGAGGAGGAGGAGGGAGGGGGGGCTCCGCCGCACCGCCGAGGGCACAGTGCCTCGGGGAGCGCCTGGCCGAGCCGGCGACGGGCACCGCAGAGCCTGGTGGGTCGGTCCCTGGTACCGCTGGCACATGGGGTGGCTCTGCCAGGACCCGGCACAGCACCCGCCCCGGCACACGCAGCCGGCGCATGGCCCCCGAGCCCGGCGCTCGCCCTGTCCGACACCTGCGGCCGCAGCGTCCCCGTAAGGCCCCGGGGCCGCCCCGTTGGTCCCCAGCCAGCCCATACGGCCCCGTCCCATGCCGTATGGGGCAGACGGCTCCGTGTTTATCCCATGGGACGCCATACGGGGTAAACGGCTCCGTGCTCACCCCACCGGGCACCGTCCAGTGCCGCCAGCCCCGCACCCACCCCCCAACCCCATCGGTACCTTGGAGTAGAGCCCCCAGGAGAGCTCGGTCTCGATGACCATGACGACGATGCCGAACATGCCGAAGATGAGCGCGTAGTCGCTGAGACGCTTCCTCTTCTCGAAGAGCGCCCGGCGGTGCCCCAGCCGGTAGCCGATGTTCTGCGCCTTGCGTTTGGGCCCCTTGGCGAAGGCGGCGGGGGCCGGGCGGGCCGGCGGGCGGTCGGGGCGGCGGGCGGCGGGCGCGTGGTTGTCCTCGCGTGAAACGACGATCTCGGGGGGTCCGCCGGTACCGAAGAGCTGCAAGGGCTGCGCCTCCGGCTCGGCCTCGATGAGGTTCCTGCGGGATGCGCTGAGCCGGCTGAGGGGCTTCATCACCCCGCCGCTGTACTTGCAGGAGCTCATGGCGATCTCGGTGAAGGGGTTGCTGTCCCGCCGGTGAACCAGCGGGCTGGGCTGCCGGTGTTTGCCGCTCCCCGCCCCGGAGCCCGCTCCCGGGTGGTCGCCGAGGTTGAGTTGGCTGCCGTGGCGGGAGGAAGGGTGGAGGGCGGCGGGGGCGGCGGGAGGAGGAGGAGGGGCCCGTAACGACCCGGGCGAGGAGTGCAACAGGCTGTGCTGGAGCGGCGGGAGCGCGGCGGGAGGCGGCGGTGACCGTTCATCCCCCGGTAAGGGACAGGGACACCGACCATCCTCTTCCAAGTCCCCCACTCCCGAATCGTGAAGATGGCCCGATGTCTCCATAACGGCGGTACCGGCGCCGATTTACCGGGCACCGGTTCCGTTTTACCGGTCCCGCGAGCTGGATCATGAATGGGCGCCGCGCTCTCGCCACCGCCGCCGCCGCCGCCCCCGCCACCGCCGCCGCCGTTGGCCCGGCCCCGCAGCGCCATTGGCCACGCCGGGGCTCCCCGCAGGCTGACATCATCCCCGCCCGCTCCCCGCTTCGTAGCCCCCCTCCTTCCCCTCCCACCTTCCCGGTTCTTGCGTCTCTACGGGGTCGCTCGGGACTTGTAGTCCGTCGTTACCGGTGCCGGTGCATCCCGGTGGACTACAAGTCCCGAGAGACCCCCCCGCACCGGTTCCACCCCCCTGGAGCCCCCCCACCTCGAGGGGCTGCCCCCCCTTATTTAAGCCCCCCCATAATCCCCTTAGGGAGGCTGGGGATTACGGGCAGCAGCTGGAGCGGGTGCTCCCACCCTGGGGCTGCGTCACCCCGCGACGTCCCCAACGCCCCCCCGATGTCCCCAAAGGGGGATCGCGGCGAAGCGGGAGCCGGGCTTTGCCGCCGCCGCAGCGATGGACCCTCAGCCCCCTCCCCAAGCCCGCAGCCCCCCCCGGCCGTGCCCAGCTGCTGCGGGAGAGGAGCGGGTATTAGGGCAGGAGCCGTCGGCTTGGGAAGCGGATAATCCGCAGGGAATCGGCCGCTGGAAATCCATTCAAACACCCCACGAAGCACCCAGCTGGCGGCCCCCCGGCCCGGGCGGCGGGAATTAAAGTGCACCCCTGCCCCCCCCAAAGGTGGGGAGCCCGGCGGGGGCGCGGGCAGGGGAGCATCACTGCGTCCCCCGGCCCCGTCCGCAGGTCCCCTCCCCAGGGAAATGAGACGCGGAGCCGGGGCGGCCGCGGTTCTCCCTGTCGGAGCTTTATTTGCAGGGCGGGGAGGGCTGGCAGGAGGCGGAAGGGGGGGACGCGGTCCCCGAGCCCCCGGCACCGGGCTACAACCGGTGGCGGAGCGACCGCAGCAGCGGCTCCAGCTGCTCCTCCAGGGCCACCTCGTCCCCGTCGTTGGTGATCACCCAGTCGAAGGCCACTCCTTGGTCCAGGCCGCACTCAGACTCGGCATCGTCCACCCCTGGGGAGGAGCAGAGCCCGGGTGAGGCCCCCGAGGAGGGTCAGGATCCGTCCGTCCGTCTGTCCCGCTGCAGCCTCACCCCCCCCCCCCCCCAGCTCAGGGGCTTTAGCTAAAACCGCTGGCTCCCGCAGGCCGGGGATGGTGGCGCAGGCGTGAGGCAGCCGCGGCGGCGGCGCAGCCCCGGGTTTGGCGCTGTGCTCAGGGAAGCGGCGCTCGCTCGCTCGCTCACCGGCGACGAAGGCCCAGTTCCTCTTCTTCCTCGTCTCCTCGCTGGCCACCACCCGCGCGGTCTGCACCGCGGCCCCGTAGGCGTCCCGGAACCACTCCACATCGGAAAGGCGCCGCGTGTCGCTCACCACCTGCGCGGGGGCTCCGTCAGCGCCCGCCCCGCGCCCCCCACGCCCCCCGCGCCCACCCAGCCGCTCACCCACACCGGCTGCACCGCCCCCTCCACCGCCGTCCTGCAGAAGAAGCCGGGGTCGGCGCGGCGCTTCTCCTCGCCCCAGCGGATCATGTCCTGCCGGTACCTCTCCTTGTAGGCGCTGGCGTCCAGGAGCCGCTGGAAATCCAGGCCGTGCTCCTGCGGGGAGAGGGCGTCAGCAGGCACGGCCCGTGCCGCGGCGCGGCAAGGCAGGGCTCGGCACCGGACGACAGCGCAGCACGATATGGCACGGCACGGCAAGGCAGGGCTCAGCACAGCACGACAGCGTGGCACGGCGCAGTTGAGCATGGCGCGGCATGGCACGGCGTGATGTGGTGTGGCATGGCATGGCACGGTGCGGCACGGCACAGTGCGGCGTGGCGCAGCTCAGCATGGCGTGGTGCAGCACGGCACGGCGCAGCGTGCATGGCACAGCGTGGTGTGGCATGGCACAGCTCGGCACGGTGTGGCACAGCCTGGCACAGCACAGCATGGTGCGGCACGGCACAGTGTGCCACGGCGCAGCACAGTGCGGCATGGCACAGCTTGGGACGGTGTAGCACAGCACGGCACAGCTCGGCACAGCGCAGCATGGCACAGCCAGGCACAGTGTGGCACAGCCTGGCACAGCACAGCACGGTGTGGCATGGCACAGCGTGCCACGGCGCAGCACGGTGCGACATGGCACACCTCAGCACGGTGTGGCACGGCATAGTGTGCCATGGCACAGCATGGTGTGGCACGGCACAGCTCGGCATGGTGCAGCACAGCACAGCCAGGCACGGTGTGGCACAGCATGGCACAGCACATTGTGGCACGGTGCAGCATGGTGCGACACGGCACACCTCAGCACGGTGCGGCACGGCACAGCGTGCCACGGCGCAGCACGGTGCGGCACGGCACAGCTCAGCACGGTGTGGCACAGCACGGCACAGAACGGCGTGGCACAGCACGGCACAGCACGGCGTGGCATGGCACAGCTCAGCATGGTGCGGTGCAGCGTGGCGCGGCGCAGCATGGCGCAGCGCGGCACGGTGCAGCATGGTGCGGCATAGCACAGCCGGGCACGGTGTGGCACAGCACGGTGTGGCGCAGCGTGGCACGGCGCGACGTGGCGCGGCAGGGCGTGGCAGGGCGCGGCAGGGCCGGTACCTTGGCGTAGCGCTCCTTGAGGGGCCCGGAGAGGCGCAGCACGGTGCACACGTCAGGGCCCAGCCTACGGGAGAGGGGTCAGCGACCGGCACCGGCACCGGCACCGGCACCGGCACCGGCACCGGCACCGGGCGCGGCTGGCTCCACCCGGGCAGGGCCCGCCCCCCCCCCCCCCCGGTGCCGGCCCCGCCCCTCTGGTACCGGCCCCACTCCCGGTGCAGGCCCCGCCCCCGGGTATCGGTCCCGCCCCCCGGTACCGGCCCAGCCCCTCTGGTACCAGCCCCGCTCCCCCGGTATCGGCACCACTCCCGGTACCGGCCCCGCCCCCTGGTAACGGCTCCGCCCCCCGGTGCAGGCCCCGCCCCTCAGCACCGGCTCCGCCCCCCCGGTATCGGCCCCACTCCCGGTACCGGCTCCGCCCCCCCGGCGCCGGCTCCGCCTCCCGGTACCCGCCCTGACTCCCCCCCCCCCCCGGTACCGGCCCCGCCCTCCGGTACCGGTCCCAACCCCTGGTACCAGCCCCGCCCCCGGTACCGGCCCCGCCCCCCGGTGTAGGCCCCGCCCCCCAGTACCGCCCCCACCCCCCGGCACCGGCCCCGCCCCCGGTACCGGTTCCGCAGCTCCTCGGCCACGAAGTCCTTCCCCGACTTCCTCTTCCCGCTCAGCAGCAGCACCGCGCGCGGCACCGCCATCCGCCCGCCGGCCACGCCCTCGGTCACGCCCACCGAGCCGGTCTGGACCGCCCCCCGTGCCCCGCCCCCCCCCCCCGCGGGGGAGCCGAGTGGTACTGCCCGAGGAGGGGGGCGGGGCGGGGCGGGGCGCCGCTGACTCCGCCCCTCCGGAGGGCGCCCGCCGCACAGCGCCCCCTGCAGGGCGGGGCCTGCGCACCCCGACACCGCGCTGGGGCACGGCGGGGCCCCGGCCCCCGGCCCCTCCGTTCCTCCTCTGAACCCCCCTTTCTCCAGCACCCTTTCCCCCCCCAGCACCCCCTCTTCCCCCCAGTATCCCCAGTTCCCCCTCTGAACCCCCCTTTCCCCCTGCACCCCCTGTTCCTCGTCTGAACCCCTCTCCCCCAGCACCCTTTTTCCCCCAGCACCCCATCTTTCCGCCTGCACCCCCTCTTCCCCCAGCACCCCCAGTTCCCCCTCTGCACCCCCCCTTTCCGCCTGCACCCCCTGTTCGCCCCATTCCCCCCAGCACCCCTGTTCCCCCAGCACCCCTGTTCCCCCAGCACCCCTTGTTCCTCCTCTGAACCCCTCTTCCCTGCAGCACCCCCAGTTCCCCCTCTGCAACCCCCCTTTCTACCTGCACCCCCTGCACCCCCCTCTCCCCCCAGCACCCCCATTCCTCCTCTGAACCCCCATCCCCCCCAGCACCCCATTCCCCCCAGCACCCTCTCTTCCCCCCCAGCACCCCATCCCCCCAGCACCCCATTCCCCCCCAGCACCCTCTCTTCCCCCCAGCACCCCATTCCCCCCAGCACCCCGTTCCCCCCCAGCACCCCCATTCCCCCCAGCACCCCGTTCCCCCCCAGCACCCCGTTCCCCCCAGCACCCCCCATTCCCCCCAGCACCTCATTCCCCCCAGCACCCCCCATTCCCCCCAGCACCCTCCATCCCCCCCAGCACCCTCCATCCCCCCCAGCACCCCGTTTCCCCCAGCACCCCATTCCCCCCAGCACCCCCCATTCCCCCCAGCACCCCATTCCCCCCAGTACCCTCCATCCCCCCCAGCACCCCGTTTCCCCCAGCACCCCATTCCCCCCAGCACCCTCTCTTCCCCCCAGCACCCCGTTCCCCCCAGCACCCCCCATTCCCCCCGGCACCCTCCATCCCCCCCGGCACCCCCCATTCCCCCCGGCACCTTGTTCCCCCCAGCACCCCCCATCCCCCCCAACCCATTCCCCCCAGCACCCCCCGTTTCCCCCAGCACCCCCCGTTTCCCCCCAGCACCCCCTTTTTCCCCACACCGGCACAGCTCTGCCCAGCGGTGACTTTATTGCACGGCGGCCGTGCAGCATCACGCGGTGCATCTGGCTGGGGACCTGGCCCCCCAAAACCAGCCCGTGGGGGGACCCCCTGCCCCAGGGGCGCTGGGGGAAAGCTTGCGGTGGGGCGACTGCCCCGGCGCTGCCCCCCGGTTCTACCCCGCCGTGCCGTGCTGCCGTGCGGCTCTCCGGCCCCGCTCCTTCCCGGCAGCGCTGCAAGAGAAGGGGGGCCGTGATGGGGTGCCGGGGTTTGGCCCCACCGGGACCCCCCTGGCACCCCCCGGCACCCCGGCTCACCCGTTGTCTCCGGCGTAGTGCCGCAGCACGTACTCCTCGAAGCCGTCGGCCGCCTCCTCGTCGCCCCGCTCCCGCCTCGCCACCTCCTCCAGCAGCTCCTCCACATCATCCACGAAGTCGACGAAGCGCAGGCGGTCGTGGGCGAAGGTGCCGTCGGCCCCGAAGGCGCCGTCCAACCGCGCCGCCAGCCCCCCGAAATGTCCCCCCCAGCCCAGCCGCCCCATGAACCCCTCCAGCAACCGCAGGAACTGCGCCTTCTGCACCGGCTCCAGCGCGACACCCAGCACCTCCCGGCCCTCCTTGCGGGCACAATCGGCCACCCCCGAGCAGCCTCGGGGTGCCCGGTACCGGTTGAACGATGGCGGCTCGCGGGGGCCGCGCTGCGGGGGGCCGTGAGATGACTTCCCCCAGGTTTTGCCGGGCTTGTGCTCCCGCGGGGGCCGGGGATCCTTCCCGTGCCGGTGGGGTTTGCCGTGCTCCCTCCTCTCCCGCTCGTGGGGGGCCCCCCCAGCGCCGTGCCGCTTGTGCCGCTTGCTCTCCTTCTTCTCTGCCTTCAACGGCTTCTTCCAGGGCCCGGGGAAGGGCTCGGCGCCCTCCGCCTCCAGCTCCCGGCCCAGGTGCTGCTCCAGGGCGCTCAGCTCCTCCACGAGCCCCTCGAGACCCCCGGGGCCCCGCGCCCGCTCCAGGGCTCCCGCCAACTCCTGCCGCACCGAAGCCAGCCGGCCGTGCTGCCGGGCACCCTCCCGCCGCGCCGCGTCCTCACCACGAGCTGCGGCGTCTGTGGCGGGGGGCTGCTCTGCCGTCGGTTCCCCGGCCCCGGGGCTCCCCGGTGCTTCCACAGCCCGCAGGCGCTGCAGCTCGGCCCGGGCGTCGCGGAGCGCGGCGGCCTCCCGCTCCAGCGCCACGCGAAGCCGGGCGTTCTCCGCGGCCAGGCTCTGCTGTTGCGCCCCGGCCGCCGCCGCTTCGCCCTCGCTTTTCTGCAGCAGGGCGTGCAGCTCTTCCTTGTGCGCCTGGAGGGAGGGAGCGGGGGCCGTGGGAGAGCAGCGCCGGGACGCGGCACCCGGCTTCCCCCGGCCACGGCCGCGCTCGCCCACCTGCAGCTCCGCCTGCATGAGCCGGATCTCCTGGTTCTCCTTGGCCAGCTTGTCCAGGAGGAGGCTCATGGATTGCACGCTCTGGGGGTCCCCAGCGTCCGACGCGGGGGGCTTCTGCTGCCAGTCCTGCGGGAGGGGAAGGATGGGAGCCCTGGGGGTGCCGCCTCCCCTCGGGGAGCTCGGGGGGCTGAGCCCCACCGCGGACCCCCCTCCTTACATTGCCGGCGGCGGGCGGCAGCGGCTCCTGCTCTCCAGCTGCCACGTCCCGGCTCTGCACGCTCTCCACGGGGCCTGGGGAGGAACCGGACGGGGGTGTCCAACGGCGGCCGTACGTCCGGGCCCGGGGAAGGCCGGTCCCCTGTACTCACCATCCGCCAGGTCGTAGATGCCACCTGGGGAGAGGAAGGGACAATGAGAGGGACGCCAGGACCCCTGCCCTGCCGCTGGGACCCCCACCCTGCCTCGGGGACCCCCACCCTGCCGCTGGGACCCCGACCCTGCCCCGGGGACCCCCACTCACCGGAGACGATCAGCAGCCCCACGGCCACCAGCGCCAAGGCGCCCAGCAGGTACTTGCTCATGCTGAGCCCGTCCTCGTCACCGGTGTCCGGTGTCCCCCGGCGTGGAGCAGGCGCAGAAAGGGGGGGCCCGGGCCGGGGCTCGTGACCCTGCCGTCGCCGCAGCCCCTCCACGTCATCGTCGCTGCTGGTGCAGCTCCCCTCCTCCGCTGGGGGCCCTGGAGAGGGACGGGGGGACCTGCAGGGAGGGGCTGCACCCCAGCACTGCCGGCAGGGACCCGGTCCCCTGCGAGGGCCTGACCTGCTTTGAGGGTGTCAGGGCAGGGTCCCGCCTCGGCCTCGGCCTCGGGCTCCTCCTGCTCGTCGCCATCCGGCACGCCGGGCTCCGCGGAGTCGCCCAGGGTGGGCGCTGCCCCGGTGCCGGGGTCCCAACACTCCTCCGGGTCCTGCGGACACAGGCGCTGGGGTGCCCCGCGTCCCCACGGGGCGAGCAGGACCCCGGCCCCCCCCAGCCCCCACCGCTTACCCCCGGCCCGCTGCCCTCGGGGCGCCGGGTCTGGCCGGGGAAGGCGGCTGCGCCGTTGGCGGTGACGGCTGGGGAGAGGCAGAGAGCGGCGGTGAGCCGGTGGCACGGGCGTCACCCGCTCTGCCCCGTCCCCGTGGCTGCCGCCTGCCTGTGACGGTGTCCTGGGTGCCTTCCTCCTCCTCTGCCTCCTCATCCTCAACCCCGTGGGAGGCCAAATCCTGCTCCGGACCCACCGTGTCGACGGGCAGACCCTGGGAGAAGGGGGGGGATGGGTGGCACCTTCGGCCTCAGCCCCTGCCTGCCTCCCCCTGCCCGCAGCCCTGCCTGCCCTGCCCTCACCTCGCTGCCTGCCTCCCCCTGCCCGCAGCCCTGCCCTCACCTCGCTGCCCGCCAGCACCCAGCTGCTGTCCGAGTCCCGTGAGTCCGATTTCTCCGCCATGGGGACGGCCCGGAGTCACCTGCAAGGAGACAGACGGACGGACGGATGCAACCCGGAGCCATGGGCAAGGAGACAGACGGACAGACGGATGGATGGATGCGACCTGGAGCCACCTGCAAGGAGACAGACGGACAGACAGACAGACGCGACCCGGAGCCATGGGCACGGAGACAGACGGACGGATGGACGCAACCCGGAGCCACCTGCAAGGAGACAGACGGACAGACAGATGGACGGACGCAACACAGAGCCACCTGCAAGGAGACACACAGATGGACGGACGGACACGACCTGGAGCCACAGGCAAGGAGACAGACAGACAGATGAACAGACGTGACCCAGAGCCACCTGCAAGGAGACAGACAGACGGACAGACAGACAGACGTGAGCTGGAGCCACGGGCAAGGAGAACGACGGACGAACAGGACCCGGAGCCACCTGCAAGGAGACAGACGGACGGACAGACACGACCCGGAGCCACGGGCAAGGAGAAGGACAGACAGACGGATGTACGGACACGACCTGGAGCCACGGGCAAGGAGATGGACGGACGGACAGACAGACATGACCTGGAGACACGGGCAAGGAGATGGATGGACGGACACAACCCGGAGCTACGGGCAAGGAGACGGACGGATGGACAGACGGACGGATGGACACGACCCGGAGCCACAGGCAAGGAGACGGATGGACGGACAGACGGACGGACACGACCCGGAGCTACGGGCAAGGAGACGGACGGATGGACAGACGGACGGATGGACACGACCCGGAGCCACGGGCAAGGAGACGGACAACCCAGAGCTACGGGCAAGGGGACGGATGGACGGACAGACAGACGGATGGATGGACACGACCCGGAGCCGCGGGCAAGGAGACGGACGGACGGACACGACCCGGAGCTACGGGCAAGGAGACGGACGGACAGACAGACAGACGGACGGACGGACCCGGCTGCCGGCACCAGCAGGACCCGACCGGGGACCCGCACCGCCGCTCCCCGAGCCCCGCCCGAAGCCCCCCCGTTCCTTCCCCCCCCCCCCCCCCGCCGCCAGCTGCCGCCACCGGGTATTTTTACTTTTCCCGGGTATTTTTAGCCGGTGACGCCGCGGCAGGTGGCGGGGGCCCCCGGGGCCCCGCGGGAAGGCGCCGGTACCGGGAAGGGGGCCGTGGGGCAGCCCCCGCCGCCCCCCGAGGGACGCGGAACCGGACCGGGGGGGGGGGGGGTTGACGGTCCCGCCGGTGTCCGTCCGTCCCGTCCCGTCCCCCCCCGATTCCTACGGCGCCGGTACCGGGCGGTGCCCGTTCAAACCGTGCCCGCCCCCCCCGCTGCGTAACCCCGGGCCCGGCACGGATCGGTTCCCGGTTCCCCCGGGGCCGGGCCGGGCGGTACCTGGTGCCGGGACCCCTCTGCTCACTTCGCCCCGGTCCCTCCGGTAACTTTCCCCCGGTACCGGTCACCGCCCTCGGGAAGGGACGGGCACGTGACGCCAACAGCCAATGGGAGCGAGGGGCGACCGCGACGGACCAATGGGATGGCCCGGGGGCACGTGGGCTCCCCCCCCCCCGGTACCGGACACCCCCCCTCCCCGGTCCCCATCCCCATCCCCGGTGGGAGCGGATCGAGACACGGACACGCCGGTTTCAGAGTTTTATAGCGACGGTACAAAAGTTTCCATTAACGATCGGTAAAATGGGGGAAGCACCGGGACCGTCCCGAGCACCGGGGGGGGATGGGGGGGCACCGGGACCGTCCCGAGCACCGGGAGGGGGTGGGGAAGGCACCGGGACCGTCCCGAGCACCCGGGGGGGGGGGAGGGGAAGCAGGCAAGGAGCACCGGGACCATCCCGAGCACCGGGACGGGGCAGGGAGGGCACCGGGACCGTCCCAAGCACCGGGATGGGGGCGGGGGGGGCACCGGGGCTGCCCTGAGCCTGTGGAGGAGAGCACCGGGAGCGCCCCGAGCACCGGGAGGGGGCGGGGGAGACACCGGGACTGCCCCGAGCATGCGGACGGGGGCACCGGGACCATCCCGAGCACCGGGGGGGGGGGGGGGCACCAGGACGGCCCCGAGCACCGGGAGGAGGTGGGGGGGGCACCGGGACTGCCCCGAGCACCGGGAGGGGGGCACCGGGAGCGGTGCACAGCCCCGGGGGAGTCACGGATTCGGGGGGGTGACCCGACTCACCCTCCCCCAAGGGCGCTGACCCCACCGGGCAGAGCTGGGGGGCCCGGGCGGCACCGGGGAGCCTCAGCCCCCCCCAAAAGGGCCGGTGCACCGGGACCGGAGCCTCCCCGGTAGCAAGGGGCTGGCGACGGCATGGCCAGCACCGGCCCAGAGCCCGCGGTGGCCAGTGAGGAGCCGCAGCTGGCGCCCGGCACCGTCTCTGCCTGGCAGGGGGACGGCTACAAAAAAAAAAAAAACCCAAAGAAAAAAAAAGAGGGGGCGGGGGGGGGGGGGATTTGGTCCTAAATCGGCGGGGGAGGCTGCGGCGGGCGGGCGGCTCAGCCGTCGTTGGCGGCCACCAGTTGTCCCATGCCCTCGCGGACGTAAACGGACTGGATCTCCTTCGTCTTCAGGCAGAAGTCGCAGGCCCAGACGGCGGAGGCCTCGGTGGTCAGCAGCCCGTAGGCGTTCTCCGTCATCCCCGTGCATTCCCGGTGGAACCACTTCTGACAGGAGGCTTCGCATAAAATGGCGTCCTGGTCATCGTTTACCTCGTTACGGCAAGCCCCGCAGGGGTACACCAACCCCGGCGGCGGTTGGTGACCCGAACCGCCGGCCGCCTTGCCGGGAGGCGGCGGTGGGAGGCTGTTGGTTTCGGGGGTGCCGGCGCCGCGACCGGCGCTGTTGGGAGCGAAAGCGGGTTGCGCCCCGTTGACGGCGGCGGGGGAACCCGAATGTTGCTCCGGAGCGAAGGTGCTGGGCGGGGGGTTGAGGTTTTTACCCCCCTCCTCGCCGCCGCCGCCGCCGCCACCGCCGGCGGTGGGGAAGCCGGGGTCGGCCCCGGGGAAGGGGCTGGCGGTGGGGGGCAGCGGGGGCACGTTCTGCCCGGGGCGCTGCATGGGCGACTGTCCAAAGAGATTCCCGGGTTGACCGAAACGTTGAGCCACCGCCGGTCCCCCGGGGGGGTTAAGGGTCGGCCCGGGGCCCAGTTCCCCCCGCGGGGGCTGCCCCATGGGGGGGGAGAGCATGGGCCCGAAGCCCCCGACGGGGCCCTGCATCAGCTGCCCCGCGGGGGGGCTGAAGCTCTGTCCGAGGGGCTGCCCGAAGGGCTGCCCGGGGAAGCTCATGCCCCCGGGCTGGACGTAGTTGGGGTTTTGGGGGGCCATGCTGAAAGCCGGACCCATCTGCCCGGGGGCGAAGGGGGGAGGTTGCCTCCGCAGGGGTTGGGGACCCCCGCCGTAACCGGGGGGCACCTGCGGTGACATCCCCCCCTGCAGACGGAAGCCGCCGAAGGGCACGGGGCTGCCGAGGAAGGGGGGGGCGGCGGCCGCCCCCACCTTGGGAGCCCCGAAATCATCCTCGAAGGGGTTGGAAGCCACCAGGTGATCCACCATGGGGGTGGGCGGCGGGGCGAACTCCGAGAGGTGCGAATAGGCGGGGCCCTGCGGGGAGAAGGCGGCGGTCAGGGCGGCGGCGGCGGCGGCGGCCCCCCCCTCCCCGTCCCGGTCCCGGTCCCGGTCCCGGTGCCCGGCCCTACCTGCGTGTTGGATTTGCGCCGCTTCTTCTCGGGGCTCTTCATCTGCAGCCCTGCGGGGAGAAGCGGGGCCGCGTCAACCGGGGCCGGTACCCCACCCCCCCGCCCCGCCAGGCCCGGCCCGGCCGCCCGCGCTCACCGGCCTTCCCCTGCTTCCGTCCGGGCCCACCGGCGGCGGCGCTGCCCGCGGGGTGGGGAGGCCCCGGCGGGGGCGGCGGGGCCGGGACGCCTCCCTCCAGTTTCTCTGCGTGCGGGGCCGCCATGGCCCTCAGAGGCGGCGCGGCGCCATGGCCCCGCCACCGTTCCTCGGCACGGCGCCCCCGACCGGAACCGGAACCCGCGCGGAGCCAATCAGCGCGGGAGGGGCGGGGCGGAGGCGGTGACAGCCACTCAGCGGGCGGGGTCAGGGCGGACCAAGTGCAGCGCATTGCGGGGGGGCGGGGGGCGCGGCGGGACGAACCATGCGCAAGGTCCTTGGGGGAGGGGGGGCACGGAGCAACCATAGCGGGCGGCGCAGACCATTTGGCGCCCGTAGGGGAGAGCGGGACGTACCATGTGCAAGAGCCGGGGGGGGGGGGGGAAGGAACCATGTGCCGGTCGCAGGGACGACGCCGGGGGGGGCCGTGAGCCCGGTGCTTCCCGCCCCCCCCCCCCCGCCCCCCCCGGTTCTCCCCCCCCTCACAGCAGCCAGGGCCTAGAGAAATAACAACTTTAATACCAACCGCCGGTTCCTTTGGTATAGCGGGGCCCGGGGCAGGGCTGCGCTTTGGCTTGGAGGGAGCAACACCGTGCATGCAAAGGGGGGGGGGGGGCACCCTCCCGCCGCCCCCCCGGGGCTACCGGGGCCGGCCTTGCCCAGCCAGGACCCCGGGGGTGGCGGGCAGGGAGGGGGCGCGGAGGAGCACGGCCCGGGAAGGGGCACGGGAGGGGGGTTCTGTCCCCGACCCCCCGCCATTGCATAAAAGTGTGGGACCTGCAGGGTCAAGGCACAGAGTTAACACATAAAGTGATCGGGTACAGTCGGTGCGGGGCCGGCAGGGCCTTGTGCTTGGGGGAGCGGAGCCCCCCGCAGCCCCCCACCGCGGCCCGCGGGCAGGGGACGAGGCCGGGCTGCCCCCCCGGCTTGGGGCGGGGGGCTCGGCTCCAACCGCCCCGAGCCCCTGCCCACGGCGGCGAGAGCGGCCGCGGCACGGCAGCGGGGCCGGGTTTTGGTAGGAGCTGAGTTGCTGTGCAAAGGCTGGAGCTGGGAGGAGGCAGGGGCTTTGGCAAGAAGAGCCCCCCGCCCTGCAGGCAGCTCACGCCATGCTGCCCGCGCACCCCGTGCCCGCCAGCTCCTCGTGGCGGAGGGGGACAGACCCCGTCCCCGGCCTAGTCCACGCTCAGGGCACCTGACCGAGAGTCCGACGGCTCCCTGGGGCAGGGAGCGGGGCCGGGGGGCTGCGCACCGGGGGCCCCCCCGGGCGCTTAGAGTCTCCTCTCCACTGGCTGCTGCAGGCACATCTCGCTGCCGGCCGAGATGATGGGTAGGTGATTGTCCATGTGGTAGCTGATGAGGTGGCTGACGCTCTCAAAGCGGTGGTCTTTCGTTCGCACCTGGGGGGGGGGGGGAAAGGGCGGTCAAGAGGCTGCCGATGCCCGCGGGAGGCCAAAGCCACCGGCCTCCAGGGGCTGGGCACCCAGCCGGGGGGAGCAGCCCTCACCCCCACACTCCGCCAGGCCCTCTCCGATGCCCAGAGGCATCTCCCGAGGAGCGGCGGGGAAGCCCAGCGCCCCGGCAGCTCTTGTAATCCCCCAGAGCCCCCCCAAGCCGTGCCAGGCTCTGTCCCCGGCGCGTTACGTGGACTCACCACTCCCTCGGGATCGACGAGCAGCAGATGCTTGGGCTGCCCGCCCTGCAAGCCGGTCAGCACGTACTGGCCCGGGGTGGTGGTGCTCTCCCGCACCAGAAAGTCTCCGTTCACCTTCAGCAGCTTCTCGGCTTCCTTGCGGTTCATCTTCCCGTGGTACCAGGGCTCCCGTCTCAGCTGCTCCTCCATGGAGGCCACCACCTGGGCAGGGGGAAGCCCCACGGGCACGGACGAGGGGACACGCAGGGCGTCTTCAAAGGGTTCTGCGGGGAGAAAGGAGCGGGGGGTCCAGGACTGACCTCCCAGGACGGACCCCCCAGCCCAGGCACGGCTGCGGCCGCCGTCCCACTCACTCATGTCGAAAAGGTCCCTCTGGGCGCTGCCATTGGCCGTCGCGGGGGTGCCAGCGGCCGACGCTTGGCGTGTCTTGTCCATGTTCTGCACGTTGACATAAGACGGGTCATCGAACAGGTCCGTGCGGCCGGCTGCGCCCGCCGGAGCCGGGTATTTCTCTCTCCCTGCTGCCAAAAGCACCGCGGTCAGCAGGGTTCCAGCCCCAACACCAGTGCCCGCTGCTGGAGCACTTGGGGACCAGGAAAGCAGAGGGGGACCGGCCGCGTCCGTCACGTTACCTTGGGCAGGAGCGTGCTGCTTCCGGGGGTCGTACTCGCCGCCGGATGCCTGGCCGACGGGCTGCAGGGAGAGATGGGTGGTGAACCCCGCTGCGCTTCCCATCCCTTCCCGCTCCCCTGGGCTGCTAGAGGTGGCGGGGAGACGCGTGCCGCGGCTCTCGTGGTGGAATAACCCTGAGTGAAGAGCCCACGGCCCGCTCGGGGTCCCTGCATCTCCCTCGTAGTGTGGAGCCTCCCCGTGAGGACGTGCCCGCGGCCTTACCAGCGTGGCCCCCAAGTGATTGGGGGTCTGAGCAGCCCCGTCCCGCAGCCGCATGTCCACGACGCCCCCGATGGGAGGCTCCTTGCCGGGGAAGTCGTTGTAGTACTGGTGATCAGGGGCCGGTTCCTCCTCTTCCTCATCCCAGGCAGAGCCATCGAACCCCGCCATCCTGGAAGGGCACGGCATGGCACAGATGAGCACCTGACAGCAGCCAGGGCTGCATCCCTGCTCCAAAACCGATCTCGGACACCCTCCCACCTTCCTCCTTCCCACACAGCCCTGCCCTTACCTGTCGTGGGGCGTCACCAGCTTCGGGGGGTTCTTCAGGTACTGCTTGAACCGCAGCTCGAAGGCCTGCCCGATGGTGCTGATCACGTCCTGCGCCAAGCCCTCGGGGCACTCCAGGATATGGCAGGCTGGGAAGGGAAAGGCAGGATGGGAGCGTGGAACCCCAACATTGAGTTCTCCACCCCTCGAGCCTGCCCTGTGCACCCCAAGAGCTTCCTTATGGGGGATCCAGTCCCTCCCCGCCACACTGAGCTGTGGAGCCACGGAAACGGGGCTCTGGTGTTTAGGAGCCGCGGCGGCAGCCTCACCTCTCTGATTGACGGGGTCTTTGGCAACGTAGGCGACGTACTCGGCTGTGTCCTGTGGGCGAGACGCCAGCGCTCAGACGGGGCTGCCGGGGAGCACGGTGCCCGAGGCTTCGGGGAGAGGGCAGGAGAGGCACCGATCCCTAGCAGGGGGCAGGGCGCGCGTGGATGGGGACCCCGCGTACTCACCGGGTCTCCCCCAGAAGCGAAGGAGATGGACTGCATGTGGTGGTTGGCGATGATCTGCAAGGCAGAGAGTTTGTTGGACGCAGCCAGGAGCTTCTCGGCACCCAGCTGGAGGTGGCACCTCCGGCCTGCTGCACTGCCACACTCCTCCCTCCCGGGGCTGGCCCAGCACGGGGGCTTACAAGCCTCCAGAGCCCTGGTTATGAGCCACAGGCCACCAAGAAAAGGGCTGGGACACCAACAGGGCCACCAAAAGCAGGGTCAAAACCAGGGGACTTGGGTCTCCCAGTCTCCAGGACAGATCCTGCAAAGCACGCGGGGTATTGCTCCGACCTCTTCACCCCCGGGGACTGGGAGAAGGTGGGTGCTCAGAAGCTCACCCAGCCGTCCCTTAGGGAGCCTGGGGACATCCCCTGCCCCAGCACGGCCTGGGGTGGGGGACACGAGGATTCCTGCTCGTCTAAAGCCAGTCGCCCGGTCCCCAGCACCTCCCCGCTCTCACCTGCTTGCAGTCAGAAGCCATGAGGTTGAGGCTGCTGGTGGAGATGGTCAGGGTGATGGGCATGCCGGCGAACTTCAGGTTGCTCTTGCCCAGGATGGAGTTCAGGGAGCGGCCGCAGGGCTGGGGGCAAATGGCAGCATGGGGAAGGGGCTCCCCGGGCCAGACACAGCCTGGCTGTGGGGCGATGGGGCACGTCCCGCCGCCCTCCACGGAGGGACGGGCGCCTCCTCCTCACCACCGCCCCTGCCGAGCTCCGCCAGCCTGAGCCACGGTGGGAGATCAGAGCCCCAGGCTGCCCAGCCCCGGTATGGCCAGCTGGGCCCTCGGCCCCGTGGCCAGCCGGCCAAGCGTGCTCCCCCCCAGCAGCTCCCCAGCCCAGCCTCACCTTCCTCCTCCGCACGGCTCCCTTGGCACCGGGCACGGCCTCGCACACCAGCCCAATGGCCTCCCTGCGGGGAGCACAGCGGGATGTCAGTCCCCCCCGCCACCTGCCCTCCCCGTTCCCTCGTGACCCCCCCAACCACGGGGCCGAGGGGACCAGCGCAGAAGGGACAGGGTGACAAACAGAAAGCCCTCGGGCAGCACCAGCCGGGGCTCTCCAAGCCAGGGAAACGCGCTGGCGTTAATATTCGATGGGGCTGCAGGCAGCCTGGCCCCCGCCGAAAGCCCCACACGCCACCAGGGGCTTGTACGGGGCTCAGACCCCCCCAAAAAAGCAGAGATGCAGAGCTCACCTGGTGACCTGCGTCCTGGTGTTGAAATCCAAAGCCCTCATGGACTGGAGGACCTCCACACAGCCCATGTACTGGGGGAGAGAGCGGGGTCAGCCCCGGGGTTTGCTCCCCACGCAGCTGGGGAGGTGGCCGCGGCCCCAAGCCCCCCAGCTCCGCAGCAGTGACCTCCCAGGGGATCCCACTGCCCACCCACTGCCCCCAAGGAGCACACCAGGAGGTCCCCAAATCCCCACCATCACCCTTCCCGCACCCCCCAGGTCCTCAGCACTCACCCGGACGTGGTAGGAGACCCCAGGGCCCATGACCTTGTCATCCGGGTGCAGCCAGCCGCGGGTGGGCTTATTGACGAAGCTGCCGTGACGGGTCCATTCGTCACCCCCCAGCTGGCCACCTTCCACCCGCGTCTTCTTCCCGCAGCTCAGCTTGTTCATATCCTGGGAACAGACAGCGACAGGTCCCGCTGAGTCGGGGCCGGCAGCCCCCACCGGTGCCGGTGCTGGCGTCCCGGCAGGGCCAGGCTCCCCCGGGCTGCCGCCGGTCGAGGAGCCCCGCAGGCTGAGCAGGTTGGCGGGGTTCGAGAGCTTCAGGTTGGCCATTTTGGGGAAGAAGGAGCAGAGGGTGGTGGGGCTGTCCTCCGACTCGGGTGAGAGCTCCGCGAAAGGCGCCGCGGGGCCGAGGGAGGAGGAGGACAGGGAGCCAGGCAGAGACTGTGTGCCTGCGAGGGACTCCACCGGGGAGGCTGGGACCCCCAGGCCCCCCACCGCCTCCTCCAGAGAGGAGACAGACTCATTCCGCAGGTGGCTGTATTTGCTCTTCTGCAGGAGATCCATGCCGGAGAGAGACGAGAAGGGCCGGGGCCGGCCTGGCCCCTGTGGCAGCGGAGTGGAGGCAGCCGACCGGGTCTCACGGGGGCCCCATGGAGAGTCCGAGCACCCGCAGCCACCGGGAAGCCACCCCCAAGCAGAAGCCTCGGCCGAGCTCTGTGCCAGGCCCGCGCCAGCCCGGCATAGCTGGCAGGGAGAGCCGGCCCCGGGACGCCAGGCAGCGGGTCCGGGGGCTGCCCGGCTCCGCGCCGTCGCAGCCGATCGATCGCGATCGGCGTCAGCGAGGATGCACGGATCCGGCCAGACAGAGAACGACCCCCAGCTCCCGCAGCAGCGGGGAGGAAACGGGGCCGCGGCGACGCCCCGGAGAGCCACCGGCTTGGGGAGAGGGGCTCAGCACACTCGGTCCCCAGCCTGGAGGTCCTCAAGCCCCGCACCGCTCCCGCACCGGGCCGGCAACAAATCCCATTGTCTTCAGCCGGGGCCGGATCTGGCCCCCTCTGCCCCGCCGCAGGGTCCGGCAGCGCTGCCCTCCGCCCCGGCCGCCTCGCTCCAGCCCCTGCGCTGCCCCGGGCCTGCCAGCTAAGAGGAAATCAAAAGCATGAATATTTAAAGCCCTGAGACAAGGCAGCCACAGAGCGCATCCAAGCCCAGCCCAGCCCCGTTCCGAGCACGGTCCAGGAGCGAACAAGGTCCTTCTGTGGCAGCCAGCGCTACGCAACCCACGTGCCGGTGGTGGGCAGCTGCCGTTTGCTCCCCGGGCTCTGCCAGGGGGAGCGGTGCCCAAAGCCGGGGGGGGTTGCGATGCTGAAATGCCGCCGGTGCTTGCAGCCGCTTGGGATGCAGGGACATCCAGTCCTTCGAGAGCGTGGATCTCACCCGGAGGGCCGGCGGGAGGAAGAAGAGGATGCCCAGGAGCGGGATACAGGTGGGCTGTCCGCCGGGCGAGGCAGGGCTCAGTGCAGGCCCCCGGGTGCAGCGGGGAGCCGGCAGGAGAGGCAGCTGCTGCTAATTGCCGCTGTTTCCCGCATCCCGGCCGGCACTGAGCAGCGGCTCCTCCCGGGAGAGGAGCAGAAGGGGCTGCCGCTCATCGGAAGGGCCGTGCTGACTCACAGGCGGCGGGGCAGGCTCTGCCAGCGGCGGGGGCTGCGTGCGGGCTGGGGCGCAGCGCAGGAGGGGCTCCCGGCGAGGGGTGGGGACCCAGCGCATATCTGGAGCAGAAAAATCAAGGTCACAGGCGGAGCTAGCGGGAGCGGGTGGCGAGAGCGTGCCGGGGGGCAAACCTCGGCCCCTTCTACCGCGAGGAGCTGGGCAGAGCCCCCGTCTGTGGGTGGGGGGCGTCGGGGGCAAGTCTCCCCTGCTCCCCTGTCCTCAACGCACCGGCACGCCGGCGGGCCCTCGGGCCAGCCCGATCGCACTGCTCGCACCCGCGCCGCTCTCCACGGCCTCATCCGCACCAGCCTCCCCGTGGGGGCAAGAGCTCGCCCTGCTTCCACCTCCCGTGGGCTGAAGCAGGGATTTTGGGCAGCCCTGGGGCGCCCAACCCCTCTGACTTGCCATGGGCCGGGGCCTTCCCAGGCACCAGGCGCTCCGTTTGGCTCCACCGAGCCAAAACCGGGTAAATCCAGCCCAAGGGAAGGGCTCTCCCTGCTTGGATGCGCCACGGGGCGCTGCTCGGCACTGCCTGCCCCGCTTCCCAAACGCTGGCATGCCACCACAGGGACAGGGAAATGGAAGCCAGGACGGAGCTGGAAATAGCACGGCGCGAGGGGCTGCGGCTCTCAACGGCGGGTCCGTCACCCGCCTCCTCCCGGCGCCGGAGCATCGCCTCGGCCGCACACGCCGCCTCCGCGAGCGCCAGCCCCCACCTCAGCCGCCGCCGCTGCTGGTGGTCCCACGGGCACAGAGAGCCCGCGCCAGTCGTCCCGCGAAGCACTCGTCCCTGCCGGGGGCCCCCCGGCCGCTCGGTGCTGTGACCTTCCCGTGGCCGTCAGCGTCGCTGCTCTAAAGAAAAGCAGGAAGCCTGGGGCCAGGGAGCCAGGAAGCCGCCAGCCCCGTGAGGGGCCAGCCGCAGCCCCCGGCTGCCGGGGGGAGCCGAGCTGGGCGGCGTCGAACGGGCGCGGGGTTTGCCCACGAGGGCCTGGCCGCTGGTGGACGTGGGGCTGGGGTGTCCCAGCATGGGCAGCATGGATTCCGTGAGTCCCGACATTTTCCCAGGGCCCTGCTGGGATAAGGGCAGGAGGGAATCGCGCAGGGGCGGGGGGGGGTCTCCTCAGCCCCTTCCCACCACCCCAGGCCCCGGCTGTCACCCAGACAGGCGACAGGGCTCAGAGCAGCCATCCCGGACATGCGCCGAGGGGCTGGCACGCCGCAGGAGCCGCAGCCCCCTGCTCAGACAGGCCTCTGCTTTTATAAAATGGAATCATTTCTGATTTTATCAGAACTTCCCGAGGCCAGGCGGCCCACGTCACCCCGCCAGCCTGCACCGGCTGGGAACAAGACGTATGGCCGCTCCCAGCCCTCGGTGCCACCGCCAGCCCTTGGTGCCGCCGCAGCGGCCTTCCCGGCCCCAGAGCCCACCCTAGTGCGTCAGAGACCCCTTCCCAGCAGGCTCAGAGCACAGAAGGCAAACAGAGACGGGTGCAGAGCCACAGAACAGCCCTGCCTGAACAGGCAGCCCTTGAGCCCCATCCAGCAGGCAGCAGCCCTTCCCCTTGCCAGACAGGCCGGCAGCGAGCTCCTGCCCCTGCAGCGGAGGACGAGCGGAGCAGCCAGAACAACCGCCCCCGAGGAGCTCTTGGGACACGTCCCGGCCCAGCTGCTCCTCACATCCCAACAGCAAGGAGAGGCACCGGATCGGCCGGCCACGCATGGGAGAGGCAAAGGGACGCGGGCTACCTTCGGGTGCCTGGGGCTGGTACTTCACGCACAGCCCAGGGCAAGAAAAAGGAGCAGAGAGGGGAGGCTCGGGGCTCTGCTACCGGGCCAGCGCCCGACATCCTCCCAGGAAACACAAACTGGGAGCTGAGTCAGAGACCTGGAACACGCCAGTGGTTTGGCAAGAAATCGCAGTGAGGAGCAGGCAGCCGTGCGCCAGCCGCTGCCGCACGTACACGCCTCGCCCGGGGCAGGAGACCCCCTCGGTCCGACAGCGGCCGCAGCGGAGCCATCCCTGAGCCTCCAGGGCAGGGAGAAGCAAAGAAAACCACTCAAATCCAGCCAACGGCTGGTTTTTCCCTCAAACATCACGACAGCATCACACGGCATCTACGCGTTCCTGCGCGCAACCTCTCCGCCGCTCGGAAGAGGGGCCAGGAGATGCCAGCAGAGACTTGGGGAGGAGGCCAGGGCCCTGCCAGCAGGGAGAGAGGGGAGGCAGGATCCACCACCGAAGCCACCTAGCCCTCCACCGAAGTCCTTACCACGTACTCCATCGCCGGCGGAGGGCAGGGCAGGCCCTGGGCAGGGAACAGAACCACACAGCCCCTCTCGTCTGGCACTCTGACCTGCGGTTCAGGGACAAACAGGGAGTTAGCCAGCCCTGCCCCGGACTGCCGAGGTGGTGGCCCTGGCGCCAAGAGGCAGACCCTGCTCCTCCTCGCTGACCGCAGGCGGATGGGGCCGTAGCAGCCGCGCAACACGCTGCCAACACTGGGCGAGAGAGCCAGGGAAGCCTCCTGCTTCCCATCTGAGGGAGGACGGAGCTGGGATGTGCCAGGGTAGGAGCACGAGGCTGAGCCTGGCTCTGCTCAGACCTTGCCCACGCTGGCAAACAGTGTTGGGGACCAAATCGCTCCGTGACCCAAGCCAAGTGTCGGAGCCGATCCCTGCCCAGCCCCAAAACCAGTGCCCAGAGGGCCAGGGGCAAGCGGGGAGAGCGGAGGCAGCCCAGCGGGCAGAGCTGCTCCCCTCCTGCCCACGTGCCACCTCCTCGGCTGGCACCCCGCCGCAAAAGGACGCGCAGAGCCCCCGGCGCCGCAGCCCCCTCCTCCCCAGGGGAGTGGTGAAGAAGGGAGTCGTGGAAAGAAGCTACGAGAGGGGAGCCGGGAGGGGCAGGAAGCTCTGCGAGGGGAAAACAAGGCAAGCAAAGCAGGAGCAGCTCCGGAGCCACTGCACTTCCCACTCCCACCCCCACCGCCCAGCCGGTGCGGTCGAGGCCAGGCCAGCTGAGCAGCACAAGGCAGTAAACATGATTTACTTCCTTGCAGCAATCGTGCTCTTATCTGAGGCCTGCAAAGGCAGTGCCGGAGCCCAGGCGGGCACTAACGCGATTAGCTGGGGAGGCAGTGAGATAAGGAGGGCCCTGCTTGGCAAGCGCAGCGGCGCAGACCGGCCCTGGGCAGGGCCTGGCAGCACCGCACCAGGTCACTCGCTGCCGAGCAAAGGCGGTGATGAGGCCCTGCGGACGCCGGGGACTGAGGCTGGCAGCAGGGAAGGAGGATCGGGACCCCAACCCGGGGTGCTCAGCCTCACCGAAGCGTCCTCGGGGCCCAGTTACGTCCCCTGCGAGGAGGGGATGCTGCCCTGCGCCACTCCTGGGGGCGCGGGCGGCCCAGCCTCGGTGCTCCCCCACCAAAGGGCTGTGGGTGAATCCTCAGGCCCCGCTCGGCTGGGAGAAGACGGCGTCTTCGACCCCTCTGGAACAGGCCGAGGCCAGGGCGCTCCCGGGGAGCGCCGCCTAGAGCTGCCCTTTGCCCACAGGCTTCCGCAGCGCCAACCCGGCGGGCAGGGCCTGGGTCGTGTTTCCTCAGACCCTGTGTCTGCGGTCTCCCCGGGGCCAGCGCAGCGTGCGGGTCACCCCAGACGAAAGATTCAATTGGAAAAGCAAGGACAGCCTGGAACGGATGGACACACGGACGCAACACGCTGCCAGGGGGGGAAGGCAAAGGCCTGCGAGGGGAAACATCCGCCCCTGTCCGCAATAGCAGGGGCTGCTCCAGGTTCTCGCCCCCGCCTTCCTCCGAAGCGTCGAAGCGCAGGCAGGGCTGAAGGCAGGCGGCGGGAGCGCGCACCCAGGCACCGCGGAGGCCGAGGGTCCCTGTGGGGTGCCCCGTCCCTGCGGGGGCCAGGCCGGCCTGGGGCGCAGGCCCCCCTCGAGGCGGCTCCCTCCCGTGCACCACACCGGCACACGGCCCCGGGCGCCCGGGACGGGGCGACGCAAGCCGGAGCCCAGCGAGCGGCCCCGGGTACGCAGAGCGGCCGCCGCACCGGGGGGATCCGGGACACCGGAGTCACCCCGAGAGCTGGAGGCGACCCAGCGGCCGGTGTAGCCCGGCCCCGGCTGGGCCGCCCAGGGGAGGGGGCCGGGCCCCGAGCCCCCGCTCGGCTCCCCCGCGCCGGGCACGCAGAGGCAGCGGGGAAAGGCGGCCCGGCCCCCGCAGCGCCGGCGGCGAGCGGAGAGGACTCGGCCCCGGCGGCACCGCCGCCGCGGGGGCTCCCCGGGGCAGGGCCCGGCTGCGCGGGGCCTGCGCGGCCGCCGGAGGCCCCGACCGCTCCCGCGGGGTTGCTCAGGCCGCGCCGACCCCGCCGCGGCCCCCGGGCGCGGCCCCCCCGCCCCGGGCCGGCCCGCGCGCTCACCGGGGCACCATGGGTCTCGCGCCGGTCTCCTCCGGTCCCGGCGGCCGCGGCGCCCGCACCGCCCGCCCTCCCCCCGCCGCGCCGCCACTCACTTCCGGCCCACTCCCTCCAGCGCGGCCTCACCGCGCCCCCGTCACGTGACGAGCGGGCCAATAGCGGGCGGCGCCCGACCCGCGAGGAAGCGGCGCCGCGACCCCGCCCCGTCGCTCCGGCGCCGACCAATGGAATCTCGCCCCGCCTCCGTGACGCGCAGCCCGCCTTGAGGCGCCGACCAATGGAAGCGCGGGGCGGCGGCGTTTGAAAGCGCCGTGGGAGGGGCGGGGGCGCCAACGGCCCGGCGGGGCGCTGAGGCGAGGGGCGCGGCGGGGGCTGCCGGGAAGGGGGCGGACCGCGGCCCGCCGGCATGGCGCACAAGCAGATCTACTACTCGGACAAGTACGACGACGAGGAGTTCGAGTACCGGTGAGGCGGGGGAGAGGAGTCCGGTGATGGCTCCGGGGGGGAAGTCCCGGTAACCGCTCCCTGGTGGGGGGGGGGGGAGGGCCAGTAACGGTTCCCCGGTAGGGCGGGAAGGGGGTTGTCCTAGTAACGGATCCGCGGGGGGGGGGGGAGGGCGGGGTGTCCCGGTAACGGTTCCCGGGGCGGGGGTTGGGACAGTAACGGTTCCCCGGTAGGGCGGGAAGGGGGTTGCCCTGGTAACGGATCCGCGGGGGGAGGGGGAGGGTGGAGTGTCCCGGTAACGGTTCCCTGGGGGGAGCGGGGTGTCGCGGTAACGGCTCCCTGGTAAGGGGGGGGGGGGGTCCCCGGTAACGGATCTCCGGGGGAGAAGGGGCATCCCGGTAACGGCTCCCTGGTAAAGGGGGGTCCCAGTAACGGCTCCCCGGGGGGGAAGGGTGTTGCCCTGGTAACGGCTCCCCGGGGGGGCGGGGTGTCCCGGTAACATCTGCATGGTAAGGGGGGGGTGTCCCCGGTAACGGTTCCCGGGAGGGGGTCCCCAACTCACGGCTCCCCGGTGTGGGGGAGGCCGTTAACGGGTCGCTGGGGGTAGGGGACAGGAGGGGAGTTACCGGTGAAGGCGGGGGGGGGGGTGCCCCATAACGGCTCCATACCGCGGGGGGGGGGGGGGGGTCCCCGGTACCGAGCTGAGCGGCGCGGGGGGCGCAGGCACGTCATGCTGCCCAAGGACATCGCCAAGCTGGTCCCCAAGACCCATCTGCTGTCGGAGTCGGAGTGGCGAAACCTGGGGGTGCAGCAGAGCCAGGGCTGGGTCCATTACATGATCCACGAACCAGGTGAGCCCCGGGCGGGGGGCGGCGGCGGCACCGGGGGGGGGGCCCGGCTGACCCCCCCCCCCCCCCCCCCCCCCCAGAGCCCCACATCCTGCTCTTCCGCCGCCCGCTGCCCAAGAAACCGGAGAAGTGAAGCAGCCACCGAAATCCCCGCTTCGTCCGAGTTGAGCCAGCACCTTCCTCCTCCTCGGTGTTACCGGATTGGGGGGGGTTCACCCCCGTGCCGCGTCGGGGGGGGCCCGGTGCCACCCGGGACCCCCGGCGCCGCACCCCAAAGCTTCAATAAATGGATGTTTGGGAGCTCCCGTCTGCTGCCGTGCTGGGGGGGGGGAACACACACACGGGCTGAGAGGCTGCCGGTGCCTCGGAGCGTCCCGCCTGGGCGGTGGGGCGCCCTCCCGGTAACCGGGGAGAGGAGGGCTTCCCCCTCCTCCCCGGGCTCGGGGGGGGGGGGGGGCTCCCGGTGCTTTGGGGCATCGGTAAGATCGGGGGGGGGGGGGGGTTGGGGAGGTCTCCGGTGCCGGGCGGGGCTGCCGGTGCCGCGGGGAGCGCACGTCGGGCGGACCCACGGCCACACCGGGTTGGGGGGGGGGAAGCGAGCGACCCCCCCTGCCCGCCGCCATGGTTCCGTCCCCGCGTGTTCCCGCCTCCCGACCAATCCGCGCTGGCAGCGTCCGGTGACGGGCGTGTCCCCCGGCCAATGAGAGCGCGGGGGCGGTGTGGCGGCCTGCGCCGGCGGCCGGGTCCATGTGGGGGGCGCTGCGGGGGGCGCGCGGGGTCCTGGGCGCCGCCGCCTCCCGCCCCATGGCGGCCTCCGGCCCCGCGGCGGCCCGGGGTTCCCCCGCCACCGCCGGCATCATCGTTATCGGCGACGAGATCCTCAAGGTGCGGCCGGGGCCTGGGCCTGGGGCGAGGCGGGGGCGAACCGGGGCCTGCTCCCGGGCCGCGGCCTAGCGGGCCCGAGGCGCCCCGCCGTCACGGGTGTCTCCGTCCCGTCCCCCCGCAGGGCCACACGCAGGACACCAACTCCTTCTTCATGTGCCGGCGGCTGCGCGCCCTGGGCGTGAAGGTGGCCCGGATCTCGGTGGTCCCCGACGAGGTGGACGCCATCGCCGGCGAGGTGGCCGCCTTCGCCGCCCGCTTCACCTACGTGCTGACCTCGGGGGGGATCGGCCCCACGCACGACGACGTCACCTTCGAGGCCGTGGCCAGGGCCTTCGGGGAGAGGGTCGCCCCCCACCCCGAGCTGGTGGCCCTGGTGCACAAGTTCTTCGGCAAGACGGACGCGCAGTGCCCCGAGATGAAGCTGGCTCGCGTCCCCGAGTCCTCCCGCCTCAACTACGGCACGGACGGGCGCACGGGCGGTGCTTTCAAGTACCCGCTGGTCAGCGTACGCAACGTCTACATCTTCCCCGGCATCCCGGCGCTGATGGAGCGCGCCCTGGACGGCCTCGCTCACCTCTTCCGCAGCGAACGGACCCGCTTCCACTCGCGCGCCATCTACGTGGCGGCCGACGAGCTCCTCATCGCGCCCGTGCTGGACCAGGCCGACGCCGCCTTCCAGGGTCGCGTCAGCTTGGGTTCTTACCCAGACTGGGCCAACAACTACTACCGCGTGAAGCTGACGTTGGACTCGGAGTCGGAGCAGGACCTGGAGGAAGCGTATCGCTTCTTGACGGAGAAGCTGCCGCCGGGCATTGTCGTGCCGTTGGTGACGGACTGCGTCTCGCCGGCAGCTGCGGAGGTTTACGGCCTGGCTGAGTCAGGTACAGGGAAGAGGTGCTGCAGCACGGCTCGGTGCCTCTGCACTGCTCCTGCGCGGACCCTGCGGCCCAGCAGGGCAGTGGGAAGAGCGGCCTGGGAGCAGAGCTTGCCTGTTCTGGTGCGCTGGGGGGCTTGAGGGGTGCTGGTGCTACAGCTGCAATGGGCTTTGTCCCACACAGGTGGGAGTGGGACCCGTAAACCCAGTTAGAACCAGCTGGCGCCGGTCCCCGAGAGCTCAGCATGCGTTAGGGGGAGCGGTGCCGCGGTTCCCCCGCGCAGGCAGGATCCCTGTCCCATCCGTGGCGCAGACCTGCGGGTTGCGCAAGCTCTTGGCTCCAGGTTGCGGTGCCGGCGGTGGCTCCGCCGTGCATCTGGAGACAAGACATGCCCAGAGGGCGAGGTGCCGCAGGCCCTGGGGCAGCGCCGAGGCAGTCTAGCCCTGGGCGGGCGCCGACCATCCCCTCCCCGGCAGGCTCAGCCCTGGGGGAGAAGGTGGCAGCAGCGCTGCGGACCATCGAGGAGGCTTTGGACCGGTACAGCCTGGCCCAGCTCTGCGTGGGCTTCAACGGCGGCAAGGACTGCACGGCCCTGCTGCACCTTGTCCACGCCGCCGTGGAGAGGTACCCGGCTGCGGGGCTCTGCCAACCCGGCCTGGGGCAGGGGTGAGGGGGTCCCACGGGCACCGGCCGGGGCTCCAGGGCTCTCCCCTGCCCCGCTCCGGGGGAAAAAGCGGATTCCTGGGGCGCCGCTCGTGAGGACTGGGCGGCTGCCCTGCCTCCGGTTGCTGTCTGCCGGAGCCCAGCTGCGACAGGTCTCTCCCCAGGCGGTACCCGGCGAGGCAGGAGAAGCTGCAGGTGCTCTACATCCGCATCGTGTCCCCCTTCCCCGAAATGGAGCAGTTCATCCAGGCGACCGTCCAGAGGTACGGAGCAGAGAGGAGTGGGCCGCCGGGCAGGGGGATGAGCAGCGTTTCCCACAGCCCCTGCAGGCAGCTGCCCGTCCTTGCCTGCACAGGTACAAGGTCCAGCTCTGCACGGTGGAGGGCTCCATCCGGGAGGCCCTGGCCTGCCTGAAGGAGCAGCAGCCGCAGCTGGAGGCCGTCCTGATGGGGACGCGGCGGACGGACCCCTACTCGCGCACCCTGACGCCCACCTGCGTGACGGACCCCGACTGGCCCCGCTACATGCGGGTGAACCCTTTGCTGGTACGTGGCCTGCGCCGGCACCGGGGCTGTCCCGGCTCGGCAGGGGAGCGAGCCTGGCAGGTTAAAGTGACACGGCTGGAAGCCGGCGTGAATCCACCTCCATCCCGGAGGACTTCCCTCCCAATTCCCCCTCTCCCCAGAGCATCTCCTGCCCCATTGCGTGGCCGTGGGTGCCCCTCGCTGCCTGGTGCTGTCAGGCAGGGCTCGTTCCTGCCCGCCGGGGGCTTCTCCTGCGTTTGGGGAGGCACTGGGAGGGACTGGGGTGCTCTGGGGCCCTGGGGACCAGCTGGCTCTCCCGTGTGCTCTTGCCGGGGGCCGGCTGGCTTCCGGGGGCGAGGGGGCAACCCACCTGCCTCTGTGGCAATCTCTGCCCAATTCCGCTTGCAGGACTGGACCTACCGGGACATCTGGGAGTTTCTGCGCAAGCTCTTTGTCCCCTACTGCATCCTCTACGACAAGGGGTGAGCGACCGGTGCTGCCCTCCCTGCTGGGCACGGCTGATGTCCCCGGCCGCAGCCTTGCAGCCGCCTTCTCCCTCCGCAGCTACACCTCCCTGGGGAGCATGGCCAACACGCTGAAGAACCCGGCGCTGCGCTACACCGATCCCCGGGGCCGGGAGAGCTACCGGCCCGCCTACGAGCTGGAAAACGAGGAAGATGAGCGCACCTCTCGCCAGTGAAGGCCTGCGGGCTGAGATCGGGGAGATTCTGCTGGGACGCTGCCGGCGGTCGGCTCCCCTGCGGACATCTCTGGCGCTGCCGGGGATGACACTGAATAAATCTGCTGCCTGCCAGCACTGAATAAACCTGCTGCGCTCAGCCTGCGGTCTGCATCGTGCTCGCGCTTGGCCCTGCCGGTCCCTTTGGGGCCCGTGGGGCTCTGGCGGGAGCGGGACAGGGCGTGAGGTCAGCTCTGCCCGAACAAAAGGGTCCGCGGGCAGTGCCCCCTCCCCGCGCCCACTATTGTGGAGGCTTTTGAAGCGCGGAGAATGGAGCAGGTTCCAGCGCTTGCCAGGGACCCGCGCGTCAGCCTCGCCGCGTCAGACCCCGCTGATCCCTCGTCGGCCATGCGACTCCTCTGGACTGCGGCGGCCCGGCTGCCGAACCCTCCCAGGCGAGCGGCGCGGGCCGTGGCACTGCCGGCATCCGCCGGGGCCTCCCTGGGGCTGCGCCTGGGCTCCTGGCTGCTGCGGCTGCTGCGGGAGTGCGTCTACCTCCTGCTCTGCAGCTGGTGCATCCGCGAGCTGCTGGACTAGGGACCAGCTCCCCCCCGACGCCGCAGGACCCCCGGCAGCCCCTGCCTGCCCCTGCACCGTGGGTGAGTGCCCTGCCCTCAGCTGCCTGCTCGGCACCGTGCCTGGGGGGTGACAGAGTGACGGGGGCCCAGCTGTGGCGCTTGGGGGGTGACAGGGGCCCCACAGTGGTGCCTGGGGGGTGACGGGGCCTGGCTCTGGTGCCTGGGGGGTGACAGGGGCCCCACGGTGGTGCTTGGGGGGGTGACGGGGGCCCAATGGTGGTGCTCCTGGGGGTGACAGGGGCCTCACAGTGGTGCCTGGGGGGTGACGGGGCCTGGCTCTGGTGCCTGGGGGGTGACAGGGTGACAGGGACCCCACCGTGGTGCTTGGGGGGTGACAGAGGTCCAGCTGTGGTGCCTGGGGGGTGACGGGGCCTGGCTCTGGTGCCTGGGGGGTGACAGGGTGACAGGGGCCCCACCGTGGTGCTTGGGGGTGACGGGGCCTGGCTCTGGTGCCTGGGGGGTGACAAGGTGACAGGGGCCCCACCGTGGTGCTTGGGGGGGTGACAGAGGTCCAGCTGTGGTGCCTGGGGGGTGATGGGGGCCCGGCCGTGGTGCCTGGGGGGTGACAGGGTGACAGGGGCCCGGCCGTGGTGCTTGGGGGGAGACAGGGGCCTGGCCATGGTGCCTGGGGGGTGACAGGGGCCCCACAGTGGTGCTTGGGGGGTGACGGGGGCCCAATGGTGGTGCTCCTGGGGGTGACAAGGGCCCCACAGTGGTGCCTGGGGGTGAGAGGGGCCCCACGGTGGTGCTTGGGGGTGACGGGGGCCCAACGGTGGTGCTCCTGGGGGTGACAAGGGCCCCACCATGGTGTCTGGGGGGTGATGGGGGCCCAGCTGTGGTGTTTGGGGGGTGATGGTGGCCCGGCTGTGGTGCTTGGGGGGTGACGGCGGCCCAACGGTGGTGCTTCTGGGGGTGACAAGGGCCCTGCAGTGGTGCCTGGGGCGTGACGGGGGCCTGGCCGTGGTGCCTGGGGGGTGACAGGGTGACAGGGGCCCAGCCGTGGTGCTCCTGGGGGGTGACGGGGTGCAGCTGTGGTGCCAATAAGGGGGTCCTCACCCCCTGTGCCTCTCTCCCTTCCCCAGGACTGCTTGTCACCCCATGCTGATGGACCCCCAGTGCCGGGACCCCACTCCAGCCTGCGTCCCCACCCCCCCGGTCACAGAGACCCCAATAAACCTGCGCAGCGCCTGACCGCCTGGCCGTGTTTGGGGAGGGCTCTGGGGACGCATCACCCCCAAAACCCTCCCAACCCTCGCCCCGGGTAGGACCCAGGCACCCCAGCCTGCACCGTCACCTCCGCCTGCGGCCGAGGGGCCCCGGGCCCCCTGGGGCCAAGGGCAGGAGCCGGGGGCCGTGGCTCTGCTGGCCCCTCCGCCGGCTTTATCCCCGCACGTCACTCAGCCCCTTGTTTAAAGAGCGTCTCCGCTTGTCCCCGCTCCAGGCCGTTTCCTGCCCCAGCCCCGCACACCCAGCCAGCACCGGCGCTGCCAACAGCCGGCGGGAAGCAGCCGAAGCAAAATGTCCCCAAAGGGCCTGGCTAGAGCTGCGGCAAAGGTCAAGGCCGGCGGGACGCGAGGGGCGCCGGGGCCCTGCCGCGGGGCTGGCTGGGGGTCCCCCAGCAGGCTGAGCCCGCCGTGCCCCGGCGCTGCTTGCGCCGGTTCGGTGCCGGTGCCTGGCTCCGGTGCAGGGGCTGCCCGCGGCCCTGTCCCCGGCGCAGGGGAAGCTCCGCGTGCCCCGGCCTTGGCGGCAGCGCCTGGCGCCAGCGCAGCCTCCCTTATCTCGGCGGGAAGTCGGGAGCAGGAAGCGCGGCCCCACGCGGGATAAGGGTCCCGTTTACATTAGCCGCTTTGTTGTGGAGCGGGCTCCCACCCTCGCCCGGCGCCTGCGGGGGGGCCCCGGCCGCAGGGAGGGCTGGGGGGCGGCAGGGACCCCCGCCCGGGGTGCCACGGGGCGCTCGGGCACCTTGCACCTGCTGCGTGGGCACAGGCAGGGTTGGGGGCTGCCGCGACGGCGCGCTGCCGCTGCGCCCCACCGCTCCCCGTTGCCCAGGTCGGCTCCCGCAGCCGGACCCTGCCCTGTGGCACTGGTGCCATCCGGGCTCCCGGCTGCGGCCGACGCGGCGCTGGGCATTGCTGCCCACCGGAGCCCACGCGTCTGGCGCCTGCCGCGTCCTGGCCTCGGCGTCGGCTCGGCCCCGGGGCTGGCCGGGATGGGGCGAATCAATGAATTCCCCAAACGGGGAGATCCGGGGGAGGGGAGAGTCCGTCCCGGCACAGGAAAAAGTCCTGGCAGCAGCGCGCCGCAGGCAGAGCGGTGCTGGCCGCCCCGAGAGCGCGGCCCCATGTGCAGCCCCGGCTCCTCGCACCCAGCTCCACCACCCGCCGTGAGTGAGACCCCCCCCTTCCCCAGAGACCCCTCGCCCAGCCCCGCGCCGGGAGGGTGGCAGGGGGGCGGGTGGGTGCTGCAGGCAGGGGCGCGCAGACCCCTGCCCTCGCCGTCCCGGCACGGGCAGGTTCCCCTGCACAGGGGGTTGGTTTTGGGGTCATGTCCCGACGTGGCCTCGGGGACACCCGTCCCCCTGGGAGCAGCGCTATGTCCTCGCGTACGCCGACGTGGGGGACAAGGACGCGGGGTGGCCTTGCCAGGGCCCCGGCGGGGAAGGGGAGTGCGGCTCTGCCAGGGCGGGAGGATGCAGTGGGTCCCCGATGGGGACCCCCGCGGTCGCAGCACCCTCCCGGCGCGGGGGGTGACGCCCGTCCCCATCCCGCAGGTCGTCCCCGCCACCGCCCCATGTTCCGCTCACGCCGTGCCGGGCTGGTGAGGCGGCTGTGGCGGCAACGCTGCATGGCAGCCGGCCCCGAGGAGGGCCCCGGTGCCCTCAAACCGGCGGCGCACGCCCTCTTCAAGAAGCTGAAGGACGAGGAACTGGAGCTGTTGGTGCAGGCGGTGGAGAGCCGGGGTGCCTGGGAGTCCGGCTGCGTCTGGGCGCCGCGGGGGGAACCGCGGGGGGCCAAGCAGGCGCTGCCCCCCCAGGTCCTGCTCTGCCGTCTCTACCGCTGGCCCGACCTCCGCCAGCCCCACGAGCTCAAGCACCTCTGCTACTGCGCCGGGGGCCGGGGGGGCTGCGGGGACGTGGCCGTGCTCTGCTGCAACCCCCATCACTTCAGCCGCCTGGCTGTGCCCGGTGAGTGCCGGCAGCTCCACCGGAGCCCCCCCCTTGCCCACCCACCCTCCGACCCCTGGTCTCCAGGGCCGGCTCGGGGCTCCGGCGGGCTCAGGGGGGCTCCGGGAGGGCGGGATGTGCATCCCAGCCCCTCACCCCCTTCTCTCCCCCCCCAGAGACCCCGCCGCCCCCCTACTCGAAGGCGCCCTGTGGTCCCTCCTGGCCAGAGGAGCCCCAGCACCCCGGCACCCAGCTCCTGGAGTTCAGCTACAACGGCGGGGACTGGCGAGGTAAGAGGGTGCCACCGGGTTGGGGGGGGTCAGAGGGTCCCACCGGGTCGGGGGGGGTCAGGCAGGGCTGGCCCCACCACCCGCAGCCCCGATCCCCCAGGGAGCTCTGCCCTCACCCCGCTGCCGGTCGGGGTACGGCGGTGCCGGACGCAGAGCCCAAAAATTGGGGAGCAGAGCCGGCAGGAGGAAAGGCTGCGGTGCGGGGCGAGGGGTTCCTGCCGGGGGACCAGCCCGGGCTCGGCCCCCCCACCGCAGCTCCTGTTATTTTTGGCGGCGCCGGGCTCCCCACCGGAGGAAGCGCTGCCCACGGGGACGCACACAATGTGCCTTGACGCACACGGCCGCGGCTCCAGCCTGGCTGCTGGCCACCGGGCCGCTGGCTGCCGGGGCCCCACCTTCCCCTCGCCCGGGGACCCCCCTCACCGCAGTCCCCAGGGAGGGTGGCCAGGGACGGCCCAGTCCTACGTGCCGGCACGCAGCGGCTCCAGTGACTCACGCCCCGCGCCAGAGCCTGTGCTGGGACATCCGCGAGGCGCCGCGTCCATCCGTCTGTCCGCTCCGCCGGCCCCTGCGTGCCCTCCCCATCACCTCTCCCCTTGGCCCCTCCGGCTGCGCAGCGGCGGGTGGCTCTGCCCGTCGGTGACGGCTCTGCTTTCCCCCACCAGACACCAGCCTCTCGTGGAGCACCGTTAAGGATGGCTACTGGTGCAAACTGGCTTACTGGGAGCATCGGACGCGCGTGGGCCGCCTCTACGCCGTGCACGAGGCGTCGGTAAACATCTTCTGCGAGCTGCCGCGGGGCAGCGGGTTCTGCCTGGGCCAGCTGCCGGCCGCCCACCGCAGCCGCGCCGTCCGGCGAGCCCGCGGCAAGATCGGCCGGGGGCTGCTGCTGAGCCGGGAGCCGGGCGGCGTGTGGGCTTACAACCGCAGCGAGCACCCCATCTTCGTCAGCTCGCCCACCCTGGGATCCCCCGGCGCCCGCGGGCTCACCGTCCTCAAGGTGCTGCCCGGTTACTCGGCGAAGGTGTTCGACTACGAGCGGGCGGGGGGCGCGGGGGGCTGGCGGCTCCCCGGGGAGGGTCCCTGCGACCCCCACAGCGTCCGCATCAGCTTTGCCAAGGGTTGGGGACCCTGCTACTCCCGGCAGTTCATCACCTCCTGCCCGTGCTGGCTGGAGGTCCTGCTGAACCGGCCGCGCTGAGGGGGGCCAGGGAGCCCCCCGAGGTGGGGGTACGGGGACCCCGAGCCAGGGGGCCCTTTCGCTGCCCCCCACCCTTCCAGGACCCTCGCTGGGACCCTCTGCCCCAGCCCCATGGGGGTCCAGTGCCCCCCCTGCCTGGCTCACCGCCCTGCCGGCACCCACCGCCCCCGGCCGCGGGTCTCTCGCTGACGCAGGGCACTATTTAATCTCTTTTTTTTTTTATTTTAATGGTTAAATTTATTTTAATTTATCTTATTTTTGTAAAAAAAGAAAAGCAGGATGCGGGACTCCCCCCTGCACGGTAGGCAGCCGGGTCCAGGCCCGGGGAGGGCGGCCGGGGGGGGGGGGGGGGGACGCGGGGGAGGCGGTGGGGCAGAGCCCCAGGGCGGGGGAGGGGGCTGGGGGCCGTGGCAGGCGGGGGGGGACGCGGAGCGAGCTGGGGGTGTGGGGCAGGCGAGCACAGCTGGATGGGTGTGGGGTAGGTGAGCACAGCTGGATGGGTGTGGGGTAGGTGAGCACAGCTGGATGGGCAAGGGGCAGGCAGCGCCCCTGGGTGGGTGCTGGGGCAGGTGAGCACAGCTGGAGAGGGCTGGGGCAGGTTCTGGGGCAGTTGAGCACAGCTGGATGGGTGAGGGGCAGGTGAGCACAGCTGGATGGATGTGGGGCAGCTTAGCACAGCTGGAGAGGGCTGGGGCAGGTTCTGGGGCAGGTGAGCACAGCTGGATGGGTGAGGGGCAGGTGAGCACAGCTGGATGGATGTGGGGCAGGTGAGCACAGCTGGATGGGTGTGGGGCAGCTTAGCACAGCTGGAGAGGGCTGGGGCAGGTTCTGGGGCAGGTGAGCACAGCTGGATGGGTGTGGGGCAGGTGAGCACAGCTGGATGGATGTGGGGCAGCTGAGCACAGCTGGATAGGGCTGGGGCAGGTTTTGGGGCAGGTGAGCACAGCTGGATGGGTGTGGGGCAGCTGAGCACAGCTGGAGAGGGCTGGGGCAGGTTTTGGGGCAGGTGAGCACAGCTGGATGGGCGTGGGGCAGGTGAGCACAGCTGGATGGATGTGGGGCAGCTTAGCACAGCTGGAGAGGGCTGGGGCAGGTTCTGGGGCAGCTGAGCACAGCTGGATGGATGTGGGGCAGGTGAGCACAGCTGGATGGGCGTGGGGCAGGTGAGCACAGCTGGATGGGTGTGGGGCAGGCAGCCCCCCTGGGTGGGTGAGGGGCAGGCAGCCCCCCTGGGTGGGGGCTGGCGGGGGCTGAGCTCGGGGCCGGGGCCGGGTCTCCCGTGGCGGGGGCCGGGGGAGCCGCTCCAGCCGCCGGGGCAGCGCGGGGGCCCCCCCGGGCGAGCGCAGGTCCCGCGGTGCCCGTGCTGCCTCGGCTACTTGTAACCCCAATAAACGGTGGCACCGGCACCAAAGCCCCCCCCTCCCTCCTTCCCCGTGTCCCCACGCGTGTCGGTACGGCGCCGGGCCGGCGAACCGGTCGCCCGCGGGTGCTCGGCTCCGGGGACCGGCAGTGCCCTCTGCAGGCGGCCGCGCCCGGGCCTCGGTGACCGCCCGGTCCTTCCTGCCACGCCGCCGGCCCGGCTGAGACGGGCCTGGCGGCTCCGCGGCCCCCGCCCGGCCCCCGCCCGGCCCCGGTCCCGCCGCGTCCCGGCGGGCAGGAGGTGAGTGCGGGCCGCGCCGTCGGGGCCGCCCCCGGGGGGAACGGGCGCTACCGGTAGCGTAGCGAGGGCTCCGGTACCGGCACCGACGGAGCGCGGCGGCCCGTGGGACGCCGGTTTGGGGGCGGCGGGACCGGGACCAGGACCGGGAGCGGGGGCGGCGGAGGGGATTTTCTGCCGGTGTCCCCCCCCCCCTCCCCCGTGGGAGCCCCGAGCCCGGCGGGTCGGGGCCGGGCCGGGCGGGGGGGGCGGACAGACGGACATTGGGAGGCGATGCAGGTGCACGGACAGACGGGAAGGTGCGGGGCGGGGGGGGGGGGGGAGGTGGACGGACAGACAGACAGACGGAAAGGAGAGAAGCGGAGTTGCGAGGCCGGGGAGGCAGCGGGCGGGATGGGCGGCAGGTGCCCGGTACCGGGACCCCGGGGGCGGGGGAAGGAAGCGGGGGGGGGAGCTGGAGCGGTGCCCCCCGGCGCCGCCCGCCCGCCCCGGCTGACATAACGTCTGCGCGGGGCCGTGTTTGCCTTGGCAGCCCCCGGGGCGGCGGCGGCGGCGGCGGCTCCGGCTCCTCACACTTTCCGCCAGCGCCGGGCAGCGGCCGGGCTCTGAGTCAGGAGCCGGGGGGGGGCCGGGGTGAGGCGAGGTGAACGCCGGGCCCGGCCCCGCCGCCGTCGTTGCCTCCCGGGAACCGGCGGCGGCCAAACCGGTTGTGCGGGATCCCCGCCCCGGCACCTGCGGAGGGGCCGCTCCGGGGGGGGCCGCCGCGCCCCGCCCCAGCGCCGCCGGGAACGGGGGGCCCCGCCGCAGCCCCGGCCCCCGGCCTTCCCCGGGCCCGCTTCTCCCTCCCCCCCGGGCCCGGTCTCCCGGTGCCCGGTTCTGCACCTCCCCCCCGGGGCCCGGTCTCCCGGTGCCCGGTTCTCGGTGCGGAGTTCTTCATCTTCCCCCCCCCCCCCGCCCCGGTGCCCGGTTCTCGGTGCCCGGTTCTTCATCCCCCACCCCGGTGCCCGGTTCTGCATCTCCCCCGGTGCCCGGTTCTCGGTGCCCGGTCTCCCAGTGCCCGGTTCTCGGTGCCCGGTTCTCCATCTCCCCCCGTGCCCGGTCCTCCACACCCCCCGCCAGTGCCCGGTTCTCCATCTCTTCCCCCCCCTCCCGGGTGCCCGGTTCTTCATCCCCCGCCCCGGTGCCCGGTTCCTCATCCCCCTCTCGGTGCCCGGTTCTCGGTGCCCGGTTCTCCATCTCCCCCCCGCTGCCCGGTTCTCGGTGCCCGGTTCCCCGCCCCCCCGGGCCCGCGGGGCGGAGCGGAGCGGGACGGCCCGGCCCCGGGGCTCGGCGGCCGCAGCAGCGGGCGGGGCGCGCTCGGCGCCTGGCACCGGGCGAGGCGCCGGCGGGGCCGTACCGGGCTCCCCCCGCCGCCATCCCCGAGGTCGGGCCCAGCGCGGCCCCGTTAATCCCCGCCGTCCCGCGCCTCTGACTCAGCTCCCCCCCCCCAACCCCACCGCGCCCCGGTCCCGGGGCGGGGGGGTCCCCGCCCTCCCGTGGTGTGGGGGGGGGGGCTGATGGGCGGCCCCCCCCACCAATAGGAGGCCGGACCGCCGGCGCGCTGCCCAATGAGCGGGGCGGGGGCGGGCGCTTCCTGGAGCCCCGGCGGCGGCGGCGGCGGCGGCGGCGGCGGCGGCGGTGGTGGGGGGTGGGGGGGGGGCGGGCGGGGCGCGGCGGCGGCGGCGGCAGGTGAAGGCGGAGGCGGGGCCGGGAACCCCGGGACCGGTCCGTAGCCTTCAGGGCGGGGTTCTCAGGTGAGAGACGTGTGGGAACGGACGGACGGACGGACGGACTCACCGACGGGGGAGGAAGGGGGGGAGGGGGGTGTCTGTACGAAGGTACCCGACCAACCGGTAAGCGGGACCGGTGCGGCGAGCGCTTTGCGGGATGCTACCGGGGACCGGCGGAGGGGTGGGCACGGCGGTCGGTGCCCGGTGCCCCTCCGTACCGGACCCGGTAGCCACATCGCCCTTGGGGTGGGGTGCCGGTCATGCGTGGGTTATTCCCGGTCCTTCCTCAGAGCTCTACGGGAAAACCGGTGTCACCGGCAGATCCCCGGGGCGGCTGCCAAACCGCGGTCCGCTTGCAATGGCGGGGTCCCCCGTGGGCTCAACCCCACGGGTGACGGGGTGCCGCCGGTGTCCCACCGCTCTTCCCGGTCCGGCGAGCAGCTCGGCCACGTCCCCGGGTGCGCGGGGTAGGAATGGCACTGGCGCGGCGGTGAGGCAGCTCGGGGAGTCCCCGATTGCACCGGTACCGGTAGAACAGAGGGTGGGTGTCCCCACGTCCCGGCACGCTGCGCCGTACTGGTGACCTGCCAGGGCCTGGCACGCTGGCAGCGGGTGCCTCGCTGCTCACCGCCACCGAGGGTCCGCAGAGGGGTGCCCACCGGGCCCGGTGGTTCGGTAGCACCCGTCAAGCGCCAGTGGACTCTGCCCCGCGTGCACCCAGCCCTACCGTACCTGTCCCCCCTGGCTGGCTGCCCCCAGCCGGCTGTTTGCCCGGGGCGGGGTGCGGTATTTACCCTCCCGCCGCGGCCCGCGCCGGAGGAGAGCCGCCGTCTTGGGCCGTGGCCGCCCTTGACCTGGGGCTGCTTTCGCTGGGCGAGGGGACGCGGTGCCGGCTTTGGCGTGGGGTGAGTTTCGGCGTGCCTCGGTTTCCCCCGCCGCAGCCGGGTTGGCTGGGCTGCGGGCTCACGGGGAGCGGGGTTGGGGTCCCCCGGCGCTGGCGGAGGCACGGGGCAGCCGCCGGTGACTCGAGGCCGCGGCGGCGATGCCGGTGCCGGGTGCGGAGGGAGGGGCTGCACTCAGGAACTTGAAGTGGGTGCGTGGAGAAGGGGAAGCTGTGGGGCAGGGGAGGGTGTGGGGCAGCGGGGCCGCGCTGGGGCTGGGGGTGCCCTCGGTGGGGACGGGGCCGCGGCGCGGTTGAAGCCCCCGGCGTGGGGAGGTGACCGGCGGGTGGGGGGGGTGTCCGTGGTGGGACCCTCCGAAGCCACCCGCCTGGGCGCAGGCTGGCTGCCCCCCCCGCTTGCTGGCAGCACCGCGGTGCTGAGCCCGAGGCCGTGGCAGCGCGGCTCTGCCAGCTGGTGCCGTGCACCCTCGGTGCACACGTGGCACGAGCGCGACGGGCCTGAGCGCGGCGGGGGTGGGCGGCGGGGGGTGCGGGGCCAGTGCGGCCCCCGCGCCCCGGCCCTCGAGGGGTGGCCGCTGCCCCGCGCGCGGAGCAGGAACTTCTCCTTCGGGGAGGGCGGCGGATGATGAAACCACGGAGAAATCTCTCCTGGCAGCGCGCGGGCTGCTGGCGGGAGCCCCCGGGAGCCCGCGCTCCCCCTGCGCCGCCACCGCCGCCTTTCCATGGTAACCCCACCGCGGGAGCCGGCGGGGTGCCGGCGGGGGAGGCCGCCCCGTCTGGGGGGTTGGCGCCCGCCTGGCTCCCCGCGGCAGCGCTGGCGTCCCCGACATGCCCCGGGAGCTGCGTGTCCACACCCCAGCGAGCCCCGGGGCGGCTGAAGGACCCGGCGAGGGGCCGGGCTGAGACCCGTCAAACTCGCTTCGTGCCAGGGAGGTGACGCTTGGGTGGCCGCGCAGGCAGCAGGGGAGGTGGCCGTGCCCGGTGCCGTGGCCGGTGACCTTCAGTGAGCCTGGTGCCCAGCCACGCTCTGTGTCCGGGTGGCCGGTTCGCGTGTGTGCCGGTGCGGTGGGAGCCGTGGGGCGTGGGCACCCCGTGCCTCCAGAGCCGGTGGCGTGACTTGGTGGGGCTGTGGGCGGGCGGGGGGACCGAGCCGTGGCGAGGGAAAATGAAAGCAGGTGATGCGGAAGGAGAAGTAGGTCAGGCGAGCGCTGGCCTCTCCCGGCAGCCTCGGCTACGCTGCGTGCTCCGCTCTGCCCCGGCTGTCCCCGCCGTGTCCCCAGGCCCCATGGGCAGCGGCTGGAGGGGACGGTGAGTATGGGGTCCTGCTGCTGGGTGCTGGGTCCCAGGCAGGGTGGGTGCCGGACGCTGCCTGCCCTGGGTGCCGGCGGGCTGGGGAGCGCGGCCGGGCTGGCTGGCATGCGGTGGGTACGGCGGCGCCCCGGCAATTTTGCTTCGGTTCCCCTCCCACGTGAATCCCCAGGGACATGGGGCTGGGGGCCGCGGTGAGGATGGGCAGGAGGATGCTCCGCTTCTGGCTCGCACCGGGGCTGAGGAGGGGAGGGGAAGGGGATTCCCGTCCTGCCGGGGCTGTGCCGAGCCAGCCGGCACGCTGGGGACATCCCAGTGGGGCTCAGGGCTGGCGACGGCTCGGGGACGGCCCCGCGTGCCGCAGCGGGGCTCCACGGCCGGCTGCCCCCAGCTCCGCTCCACCGGCCGTGGGGCCGGGGCTGTCGCCCTCCCCACGGCGCAGGGCTGGCCGGAGCCTCGCTCGCGGCGCTGCGTGGGTCGGGGAGGCCGCGGCGGGCACGGCCCCGCTGGCAGCGCTACGTGGGCTCGGGGGGGATTAGAGCCGCCTGCCCCCTCCTTCCCTCCCCCGGGATCAGCCGTGGGCAGCGGGAAGCTGGCAGCAGGCAGCTGCCGTGGGGGCGGAAGCCGGGCTATTTTGGGGGGTGTGGAGGGGGGGCCGTGGGCTGGCACTGTCCTTGTTGGGTGACCCCACTGGGACCAGCACCGCCCCGCTGCCGGGATGGAGCATCAGGGCCTGTCCTGCGCCAGCTCCGGCTGGCGGTGCTGAGTGCCTGGGGTGCTGTGAGGACAGGGACCCCATGGCGGGGAGGAGATGCCACCCCCCCCGGGGCCAGGCGTCGCAGGGGGACCCGGGGGTCTGGCTGCCCTCCAAGGGGCTCCTGTGACTGTGTGCCGCGGGGCGAGCGGCACCGGAGCCGGCTCACCCTGGGGCCGGCAAACGGGACCAGCCGTGGGCAAGCCCGCCTGTCCCAGGCTGAGGGCTGGCACAGCCTCGTCCTCTTGCCACCGGCATCCCTGTGCCCGGGACCAGGCTGCTGGGGTGCCCGCGGGCAACCGAGTCTTGCTCCATCCCTGCAGGGTCCTGGGCAGGGCTGGGCCGTGCCAGGCGGGGTGCGGCGGGATGCCCGGCTCCACCGTGCCCCTCTCGGTGCTGGCAGGGGTGGCCTGGGCACCGGCTGGGCTTGGAGCCCCTCCGAGCACTGCCCGCCCTGACCGCAGCCCTGTCCCCCCGGCCACTGGGGCACCCGTGGGTGGGTTTCACCCCGTGCCGGAGCGATTGAGCGTGGGGTTTGCTGGTGATCGTTTCCTTCCTGTTTCCCCCCTCCTCGAGCTCCATTTCGGCAACCCCTTCCTTCCTTCCTTCCTTCCTTCCCTCCCTCTGCCTGCTCCTGCCTGCGCGTGGCCCCGCGCCCCGGGTCACCCCGGCAGGGAGCAGCCGGGGACAGCCCGTGTCCGGCCTCGCGTGGCCTCTTCCCGGCGCTGGGGATGGCGGCGCTCGCAGCAGGGAGCCCAGGGGTGACCTGCAGAGGCCACAGGCCCTCAGCCACATTCTGGCCACCCATGGGCGAGCAGGTGGCCGTGGGACCCCTTGTCCTGGCAGGTCGGGGTTCCCCGTGTCAGGACGTGGTGTGGGAGATGGGGATGCCCATGGCTGGGGTGCCCGTCCTGCCATCGGGAGAGAGGCTGGTGCCGTGCAGGAGCTGGGATGCTGCCGGAGCCCGTCCCAGCTGCGTGTGGGATGGGGCCTTGTCCCATCACTGGTGACACTGGTCAGGGTGCCGTTGGCCAAGGCAAGGGCGGAGCGCGGAGGAGGATGGATGAAGGTCAGCCCATCCTCCCCAAAGGCCAGCACCTCCATGGCTTGGTCCCCACCGGGTGGGCACCCTTGGTGCCCCCCGGCCGGGATGAGCAGCAGTTTGCGGCCGGCGTGGGCAGTTGCGACACCCCCAGGGTGGGGGGGGACGGTGGTGACTCACCCCAGCGGGGCCTGGCCACCAGCGGGAACCCTGAGTCAGGGCTGCGTGCCCATGCCGTGCCCCTCCCTGCCCGCCTCGCCCACCTTATCTCCCGCCCTTAGCACCTGGCACACCTGGGCCAGGGGGGGCTGGCGCCGTTCCCCTCCTTTATGGGGAGCAAAGGGCAGGCGGAGGGTTGGCAGGCAGGTGCCGCGGCCCTCCCTCCCTGCTGGGGCCGCCGGCCGAGCGCCGTGCCCCCCGCCGTGCCCCATGCCGGGGCGGCCGGCCAGCCCGGAGCATCGCGGCGGCGTGGTGGGCAAGGCTGCCTGCAGCGCCGCAGCCTCCCGGCCGTGTGCTGCCTGCGCTCCGGGCGTCGCGTTGACCCGTGGCGGCACGGCCGGCTCCTGCGTGGCGCTTGGGTCCCGGTGATGGGGGAGGCGGGATGCCATGCCAGGGCGCGCTGGCCCGCACAGGCGAGATGCCGGCGCGGTTGCTGCCCCTCTGCCCGCCTGCCGGCCCCGCTGCCCGCCCGTGTGGTCGGGCTCTTGCGCAACCCGGCTCTTTCCGCGAACGTTGCTGGGGCCGGAGGCCCCCTCCCTGCCCGGCTGCGCGGCCGCGCTGGCACAGGGCTCTTCCCCTTTCTGCTCGGCCTCGTGCTGCCGGCGGCACCGGCACGGCTGCCCGGAGCCCGGTGGGACAGCCCCACCGCATCGCCCTAGCACAGCCCCGTCCGGGCTGGTGTGGGCGGCCGGGGCGGGTGCTGGGTGCCAGCGGTGGGGTGTGGGGAGCACTCTCCGGGCTGCTAATTAATTGCTGTTTAGCTGGGGATGCAGAGGGTGTAATTACCGGGGGGGGGGGGGGATTGCGCGAACCTGTGGGGGGCTGGGGGCACCGTGCCCTGCAGCTGCCCCTGCCCGGGGAGCGGAGGGGACCAGGTGACGCAGCCCGGCCGGGGCTGTCCCCGAGCCCCCTCCCTGGGTCAGCGCGTCCCCCGTGGGGCTTCGGGGGCAGAGCGGGACGTGCATCTGCAGGGTTGGGGGGCGGCTTCGGGGCCGGCCGGGCAGGCCACGGCACGCTGCACCGAGCCCAGCCCTGCGGTGGCAGGCCCGCTCCCGCCAAGCGCAGGCGCCCTCCCGGCTCGGCCGGGGCCGGTCGCGGCCAGCGGCGAGCACCCAGCGCCCTGCCCCGGGGCGGCGGGAGGGCGAGGGCCCGTCCGACACCTCGGCGCAGGAGGCCGGGGCAGGCGGCAGGGAGACGATGCCGGTGGCAGGGAGGGGATGCCCGCGGCACGGGACGCCTGTCCTGCCGGTGCTGGGAATTTCCTCCCGCGGGAAGGGGCCAGGGGATGCCCCCTGCCCGGTTCCGGGTTGGCGCCCCGCGGCACGGCACCGGCCGCGAAGGGTTAATGCCGTGTGTGTTCTGGGAAGCGGGGCTGGGAGGTGCGTGACCCGGGGTGTGGGCGTCGACTCCTTTTGAGGTGGGATCCTGCGCTCAAGTGCAGCGGGGAGCGGGGCCAAGTTCACACAGCACCCTGCCTTCCCCTCCCTGCCGCTCGCGGGCCGCCGACCCGGCCGCGGCACAGCGCCGAGCCACGCCGGGACGCGCACCAGGTGAGCCGCGTGCCCACCTCACCGCCACCAGCCGTCGTGGCGGAGAAGGTGCCGGGGCGGCGGGGACCTGGCGTTGTACCACCAGGCGCAGGGAGGGCCAGGCATGGCTGCTCTGGCACCGACCGGGAGGCTGCCGGGATGCTGGCGTCGCCTGAGCCCTGCACCGCCCTCGCTGCTGGTGGGATGGGATGGGACTGGAATGGAAGGGAAGGGACTGGCGGCGAGGTCCGGGTCACCGCGGCCTGGCAGAGTGGAGCCTGCACCCTGCGGCGGCGATGCCGGGCAGCCGGACGCGCCTCTGCCTGGCCAGGGTGGCGGGGAAGGTTTTGGCAACGGGAGGGGACCGTGATGCCAGCACGGGGCCGGTGGGCGAGGGGCTGGCACGGGGGCTTGGCTGGGCCGGCGGCTGCTCGTCCCTGCTGCAGGTGCCGGGGTTGGCACCGCGGACGCCATCGGTTCTGCAGCTGCTTGCTCCGCCGTGGCAGGGCTGCCTGTGCCCAGCCTCCAGCCCGGCTATCGAGCCAGGCTGGCACCGGGCCCCGGGAGCTGCGCCGGGCAGCGCCGGCTGGGTGCGGAGGCAGACCTGGGTCGCGGCGCTCGGAGCGCCTTCCCCGGTGCTGATGGCTGCCGTGCCTTGGCCACGGCGCACGGCCATGCCCGCGAGGTGCTTGAGGTGCCTGGGGACCGGGAGCTCTCCGGCTGGCACTGCGGGCGCGAGGAGCCGGACGGCAGCGGGGGGCCAGGGCGGTGCCGTGGGGCTCGCTCCCCGGCGCCGTGGGACGGGGGGGGGTCTGTTTATCCTCCTCTCTCTTCAAACCATTTCCTTTCGTCTCTGCTCGCTGTTTTCTTCTTCTTTCAAAGAGCGGGACCGCTTCCCCGCCCGCCTCCCCTCCAGCACCGGGACCCCCGGCACGCCTTTGGCACGTGCCTGCTTTAGGGCCACCAGCCCAGCCATTCCCCGGCCCACCGCCTTCCCCGCCGGGCGGGCAGAGGGGCTGCGCAGCCCCCCGCCCCGCAGCCATGCCACCCCGCTGCACCGCGCCGGGGGCCACCGCTGCTCCCCGCCAGCTTCGGGCAGGGTGATGGGTGGGGGGGATGCACGGCCCGGACACCCGCTCCCCTTCCCGGCTCCCGAAGGGCGAGGGGCCCCTGCGGGGCGAGGGGCCGGGGGCCGGGTCGGTGGCTGGCGCCGCGCTCCCCTTCCTGGGTGACTCATCCTCCCCAGTGCGGCTGTGAAGTCCCTCGACAGCGTTTGTGACTCTTGTGACCGAAAGCAGCGGCGCTCGGTAGCAGCTCGGGGTGGGGGCCGCGCTCCCTGGGACCCCCGTCCCCCTTCCCCATGGGGGAGCAGGCGGGGGGACCCCCCAGGCACCCCCTCCCGCCCCACATCTCCCACCATCCCCAAGCCGGGGCCGGTGCCCGGCACAGGCTGGCACCGTGCCCGCGTGCATGGTGCCATCCCGGCTTGGTGGCACGGGACGTAGCCATTCCCCGCGCAGGGTGGGTGCTGCAGGGCCGGACCCCCACCCTGCTGCGTGCGGCCGGACCGGGGCGGCCGGACCCCCGGAGCGGGGGGGGTGCTGGCAGGTGAACGGGGGCTGGCTGCGGTTGTGCCAGGCGGCGCGGGCTGGTGGCGGGATGTCAGGGTGACCCGGGCAGGCATTGTTCCTGCTGCCACCTGCCCCGGCACGGGAACCGGCTCAGCGTGGGGAGCGACCCCCCCCTTTCCCCAGCCCCGTGCGGCTGCCGCGGCTGAAACAGGCCCGGCCGCAGGCATTGACGTAACCGAGAAAGCCCTGGCGTGGCGGGGGCACGGGCATCGCCGCCGGCCCCCTCCCCAACCCGTGCCCCCCGCGCCGTCGTCTCCGGCGCCGGCCAGGGAAGGCCGGGGGGCCGGGGGCGGCTCCGGCACCCTCACACCTCATCCCCCCCCATTTCCTTATCGCCACTGCGATCTCCTCGATGGCAGCACCCGCTCAGCATGTGACTTCGCTCCAGCGGGGAGGATGCGCGGGGGGGCGGGGGGTGTCGGGGAAGAAGCCGTAACAGGCGGTTTGGTGCGATGGAAAATCCCCCTCCTGCCACCGCCTCGCCCCCGCCCTGCTCCAGCCCTGCACCCTCGTCCGCAGGCATCCGGCCCCACGGCCGCTCACGGGGGTCCTGGCTCCCTTGCCGGGCGGAGCCGTGCCTCCGCCGGTGAGCTCCACGGCACTGACAGCGCCGAGGCCGCTCCCGCCTGCACCATGGCACGGCGAGGCCGGTGGCCGCGCCTGTTCCTCGGAGCAGCCTGTCACCCGCCGGGGTACGGCTGGGGCCTCGGCTGCTGCACCGGGCCCGGGCACCCGCCGGTGCAGGAGCCCCGGCATGGGCACGTGCCAGCCCTGGCCCTGCAGGCAGGAAGAGCCCTGCAGGCGCCCCGTGCCCGGGCGTCTCACGGCGACCGGGGGCCAAGGGAGTCCGTCCTGCTGCCATCGGGGTTTGGCTGGGGGAGGCAGCGATGGAGGATCTGGGTGGCACCACCTGTGACAGCCCTGAGGGTCTGCAGGGCTCCGGGGTGCCCTCGGCAGGCACCACGTCCCTGTTGCCTGTCCCCGGCCGCCTGAGCCACGGCACGGGGCGCTCGCCTCCCCTAATCCTGCCCCCGCTGCTAATCCTGCCTAATCCAACCGGGGGCTGTCGCTGCCTGTTGGCTCCCGGGGCCCTGATGGCTTAATCGCCCCTAATCCGCTCGCCCCCGCCCTGGCGGGCAGCGGGGACCCCGGCCGGCGGCAGGACGGGCTCCTGGGAAGCACTGGGTGGGGGGCATGGGTTCTCGGCACTGGCGCCGGCATCACGGGCGGTCGGCACTGCCCGGCTCCCAGTTTCAGGGGCGGCTACCGCCTGCCCTGCCGGTCGGGCCTGCTCGGCAGCGGCTGGGGCGGCTCCGCAGCCGGTTGCTCCGGGGCCGTTCCCAGCCGCCTGCCGAGGCAGCCCCAGCTGGCGGCCGCCCAAGCGCAGGGAGCGGCCGGCGCGGGGATGGGCCCCTGCGCCAGGGGCCGCCGGCCGCGCCGCCCCTCCGCGGGCAAGAGGGGGCACGTCCCCCGCGCCCGCCGACGGCACAGCGTGGCTTGGCATGGGCCGGCACGGCGTGGCGGGGTTCAGTTCGGATGGGCCTGGAGCAGCTCAGCGTGGCCTGGTGCTGCTCGGCGATGTCCAGTGCGTCGTGCCACCATCCGCCGTGGCTTGGCTCGGCTCAGCGTGGCACGGCACGGCTCTGGCAGCACCATGAGCCTGGACATGGCGGTGCTGTGTGCCCGCCTCTGCCTTCTCCAGGGTGCAGGCAGCACTGCGGCCGCCGGACGGCCCTCCCACCCCAGTGTCACCCAGCGGCCCCGGTGCCACCCAGCAGCACCAGACAGCCGGCACAGCATTACCCATGGCTGGGCACGGGGTCGCAGGCCAGGTTGCAGCACCAGAGCTGCCGCTGCTGCCTGTACCCTGCCTGCGGGTCGGGAGGGCGGTGGGCTCCCACTTTCCACAGCCTCCATCGCCTGCCCACGCCGGCTCCGTGGGGATGGACAGGTCCCCGGTGCGGTACCACGGGCACCCTGGGTGCCAGCGCCGGCAGTGCCGGGTTTACGGCTGAGGCCAAGCCCTGCCAGCTGCAGCGTGGGAAAGGCCCGGCTCGCACAGGCAGGGCTTGGCTGGGCGAGGAGCGGCCCCGGGCTGGGGCAAAGGGGGAGGGAGGGGGCTGGGCCCCCACCGGGAGCGGGGGCAGAAACCGGCGGCGCGGGTGCTGATCCTAATCTGCGGTGGCAGGAAGCGTGGCCCCCGTTCCCAGCCCGGCTGGGCTCCACGGGGCGGCCCCCGGCCCTCAGGGCCCTCTTCCCGGCACTCGCCCGCCCACCCGCGCCCGCCGCCGGCGAGGCCCGCGTTCCCAGGACGGGGCTGCCGGGAGCCGGCGGCTGCACCCGGCCGTGCCGGGGGGCCGGGGGGGGGTGGGGTGGGTGGGCTGGCGCAGGAAACGCCGCGCCTCGGCACCGTTCAAAGGCACCGCGCTGAGATTTCCCCCTTTGCTGTGGTGGCGCGGGGGGCGGCGCGGGCGGCCAGATGCTGGCGGCGGAGGAAGCGCGGGGGGCTGCGGCGGGGGGCCTGCCGCCCGCCAACCTCGCCATGGGGAGGGGGGTGAGGGCAGCCCCCGGGCCCCCAGCGTGCCCCGGTTCGGTGTCCCACCGAAACCCCGGTCCCTGGTGCCACCGCCGCCGAGCACCATGCGAGGTTTCCTCGCACCCCGGCTTCGTGGTAGAGCTGATGCTTCAGCCGTGGCGTTTCCTCCGAGCGCCGTCTTTTGGCCGGTTCCGGTGCCGGTTGGCAAGCGTCCCGTCCTTCCCGCAGGTGAGGATGATGGCCAGCCCGGAGGACGACCTCATCGGCATCCCCTTCCCCGAGCACAGCAGCGAGCTGCTGAGCTGCCTGAATGAGCAGCGGCAGCTGGGGCTGCTCTGCGACGTCACCATCAAGACGCAGGGGCTGGAGTACCGCACCCACCGCGCCGTCCTGGCCGCCTCCAGCCGCTACTTCAAGAAGCTCTTTGCCGGGCCAGGGCCGGGGCAGGAGGTCTGCGAGCTGGACTTCGTGGGGCCGGAGGCACTGGGTGCGTTGTTGGAGTTCGCCTACACGGCCACGCTCACCATCAGCAGCGCCAACATGGGCGAGGTGCTGCGTGCCGCCCGGTTGCTGGAGATCCCCTGCGTGATCGCCGCCTGCGTGGAGATCCTGCAGGGCAACGGGATGGAGGCGCCCGGCCCCGATGACGGCGACTGCGAGCGCGCCCGCCGTTACCTGGAGGCTTTCGCCGCCTTCCCCGAGGGCGAGGCGCCCGCCCCGCCGCCCCCCCGCCCCGCCGCCCGCCGCAGCAAGAAGACCCGCAAGTTCCTGCAAGCCCGCGGCGCCCAGCTCAGCAACCACGCCGAGGAGCCGCCCGCCGAGGCCGAGGGCTGCGGCAGCCCCCCGCCGCCTCCCCGGCCACCCTCACCCCCCCTACCCGAGGGGCTGCCCCTGCCCTACGAGAGCTTAGAGCTGCCCGAGGAAGAGGAGCTGCCCCCGCACTCCTTCCCCTTCCCCTACCAGCCCTCCCTGTCCCCCGAGGAGGCCGCCTCCGACGAGGACGCCATTGACCCCGACCTGATGGCGTACCTGAGCTCGCTGCACCACGAGTCGCTGGCGCCCGGGCTGGATACGCCCGACAAGCTGGTGCGCAAACGCCGTTCGCAGATGCCCCAGGAGTGCCCCGTCTGCCACAAGGTCATCCACGGCGCCGGCAAACTGCCCCGCCACATGCGCACGCACACGGGCGAGAAGCCCTTCGCCTGCCAGGTCTGCGGGGTCCGCTTCACACGGTGAGTGCTGCCGGACAGACCCTCCCTGCCTGACGGCATCCCCCCCGGCACCCGCGCTGCCAGCCCTGCCGGTGCCTGGCCGCGTCCCCGCCGTGGTTCGGCGCAGGTCCGTGGGCTCTTCTGCACCCCATGGGTGCTGCCAGACCCACCCTCCCTGCCTGCCGCCCAGGGTACCCAGCAGCGTCCCCCCGCCACGCCTCCCCTGCCGGCACCCGGCTGCATCCCTGGCGCGGTGCAACACGGGGACCCGTTTCCCACCCCTGCCGGTGCCGCAGCCGTCCCCACGCGCGCCCCGGCTGGGCAGCCGCAACGTGGTCCCCTGCCCCGCCGCAGCACCCGGACCCCCGCGCCCTGCAGAGCATCCCTGCCGCGGGGCTGCCGGCACGGTTTCCCTGCCTGCCGCGGCCAGGTGGCTGCCAGTAGCCGGCGGCCCCGTGCCAACATCTGCCTTCTCCCCGCAGGAACGACAAGCTGAAGATCCACATGCGCAAGCACACGGGCGAGCGGCCGTACTCCTGCCAGCACTGCAGCGCCCGCTTTCTGCACAGCTACGACCTGAAGAACCACATGCACCTGCACACGGGCGCCCGGCCCTACGAGTGCTACCTCTGCCACAAGGCCTTCGCCAAGGACGACCACCTCCAGCGGCACCTCAAGGGCCAGAACTGCCTGGAGGTGCGGACCCGCCGCCGCCGCCGCGACGAGCCGCCTCCGCCGCCCGCCGGACCCCCCGGCCTTGACCTCTCCAACGGGCGGCTGGAGGGGCTGCGCCTCTCCATCGCCCGCTATTGGGGTCCGGGACGGCCCGAGGAGGAGGAAGAGGAGCCGGAGGGTGAGGAAGGGCCCCAGCCGGACGACGCCGTGCCGGTGGAGACGGCGTAGGGCCGCTGCGACGGCGGGCGTCGTGCCGTGCTGTGCCGTGCCAAGCCGTGCCGTGCCCGCCAGGGTTTCTGTTCCCGTTTTTCCCGTCACGGTTCGTTCCCAGTTATGCAAAGGGGGAAATTCCCCCCTGGCCGATTTGCACAATGGGGTGGGGGGGGGTCCCCACCGTGCCCGCGCCCCCCCCCGTCATACCCGGGCCCCCCCCGCCGTGCCCGGGTGGCGGAGCCCCGGTTGGGGGGGGTGGAACTGGGACCGGGGTGTCACCCCCCAACCTCCCTCCCCGTGGATGCCCCCCCCAGCGGGGCCGGGACCAGGTGGGGTCTCCCCCCCACCGGTAACCGGTTACTGGGGAGGGGGGGGCCGCCGCCCCACGCTGTACATAGCTTGTGTCCCCCCCCCCGTTCCCCATCCCGAGCAGCCCCTCCCCGGCGAGCCCCCCTCGCCCCTGCACTCCCGGCTGCTTTCTCTTGGTTGCACTATTTCGGGTGAGCCCACCCGGGTGCGGGGCAGCCCCGGCCCCCACCCGACCCCCACCCCACCCCAACCCCCCCCGGCCCTGTGGGACCCTCCCCGGGGTGACCGGGCCCCAGCGGTCACCCCTCTGCCCTTTGCACATCCCCCCCCCCCCCAGGGCACAGCCCCCCGGGGGGAGCAGGGGCCTAGGCACTATTTGCCTAAAAATAAGAGTTTTATCTATATTTAAAAAGATGATGTAATATATTCCCCCCCCCCAGGCCCCTTCGCTGCTGCCCGCCAGCGCTGCCCGGCCCCCGCGCGTCTGTCCCTTGCCATGGGGTGCCGGGAGGGGTGATGGGGACGAGGGGCTCGGCTCCCGTCGTGGCTTTAAAGTGCCTTATGGTGAACTTGAAATTTTCGGCTACTTGAACCTCTCTGGTGTCAGGAACCAAATGAATAATCGGTGGGCGGCTGCCCCCCCGCCCCGCCGGGTCGCCTCTGTCTGTCTGTCTGTCTGTTTGTGTTTGTTTTTTTAAACGAAGGCTGCCTGGTAATAAACGGAGAAGCAGGGACCCCCCCCGCGCCCGGCTGTCTGTCCGCCCCGCGCCCCCTCCCCGGAGCAGCTCTGCTCGGGCCTGGGAATGAGCTGGGCTGGGGATGGGGACGTCGAGGGGCTGGGGACGGGGACATCGAGAGGCTGGGGGCACCACGGGGATGGGGATAGGGACGTCGAGGGGCTGGGGGCACCGCGGGGCTGGGGCTGGGGACATTGAGGGGCTGGGAGCACCGCGGGGATGGGGACGGGGACATCGAGGGCCTGGGGGCACCGCGGGGATGGGGTTGGGGACATTGAGGGGCTGGGGGCACCGCGGGGCTGGGGACGGGGACATCGAGGGGCTGGGGGCACCACGGGGATGGGGACGGGGACGTCGAGGGGCTGGGAGCACCACGGGGATGGGGACGGGGATGTCGAGGGGCTGGGGGCACCACGGGGACGGGGACAGGGCTGGGGGCATTTCAGGGATGGAGATGGGGGCACCATGGGGATGGGGATGGGGACATTGAGGGGCTGGGGGTACCACGGGGATGGAGATGGGGGCATCACGGGGATGGGGATGGGGACGGGGACATCGAGGGCCTGGGGGCACTGCGGGGATGGGGTTGGGGGCACCGTGGGGCTGGGGGCACCGCAGGGATGGAGATGGGGGCACGGCAGGGCTGGAGCCGGGGGCACCACGAGGTCAGGACCACCATGGGGTGCCATATGCCAGCTCAGGGCACCGGGACGCTGCCGCCTCGAGGACTGGGTGCTTTATTCCCCAGCCCTTCCCCACCCGCCCCGGCCGCTCCCGGCTTCCACCGCGCTGCTCGGGCTCCAGCCACGTCCCCGGAGCCTGGCCCCGCGTCCTCGCCGCCGCGTGGCACCGTCCTGCTGTCACCGGGCCCTGCCCTTGCTGCTGGGCGGCCGCAGGGCCTTCACCTCCTCCAGTTCGCTGCCGCTGCTCTCGGGCTGCTCCTGGTAGCCAAAATCCAGGCTGGCGGAGGGAGAGCAGTGTCGGGGACTGGGATCCCCAGTGCCGGGGGGTGCCGGGGACATCGCCACCCCCATCGCCAGCCCTCACCTGGAGAGGGAGCTGGCCTCACCGTCCACCCCGCTGCTACCCCCGTCGCTCTCCCCGCTCGCCTCCTCCTTCAGCCGGGCTCGCAGTCGGGCTGCCAGCTCGGGGGGCAGCCGCCGGCCACCCCCGTGGCCCCCCGCCACCTCCCGGATGCGCTGCCGCAGCAACCGCCCTCGCTCTTGTCCCCGCAGCACCCGCACGGCACCCAGCCACAACCCCACCGTCTCCTCGTCGCTGGAGTCCCTGCAGGGATGGGGCAGGGGGGTGGGCTGCAGCCCCTCCATACCCGCTGCAGCCCCCCACCCCGGGCTCCCCGCACCCCCCCTGCTCACATCTCCTCGTCCCCGGTGTCCCGGTAGCTCAGGGGACCCATGCAGACGGAGCAGACGTTGCTTAGGGTTTGGTAGCACTCGTTGCAATACAGCCCTAGGGCAAACGGGGCCGTGAGAGGGGTGGGAGATTTTGGGGAGGGGGTTGATCCCAATTTTTTTTTGGGGGGGGGGTCCTACCTTTGCAGCAGGGTGTGATGCATGCAATGAAGTTCGGCTGCTCCGCCATCCCGCAGGCCAGGCAGCGTTTCTGCTGGATGCCCAAGAGCTGAGCCAGCCGGGCAAAGAGAGGCAGCCTGCAGGCAGGGAGATGATGCTCCATGGGGCAACGCCGTCCCCCGGGGGTCCGCGGCAAGGGCTTTGCCCTTGCCGCGGACCCCCGGGGGACGGCATTGCTTTTTGGCAATGCCCAGCAAGGTGCTTATGGGGTCAGGATGGCTCCATCCCCACGGATGCATCCCCCGGGGGCTGCTTACCTGGCGGTGAGGAAGAGGAGCAGGTTGCCTTGCCCGGCGTCGGCGGTGCGCTGCGTGACGGCTTGGCGCAGGGCACGTGCCAGCCCTGCCCGCCGCGCCAGGATGGTGCTGTGGAGGAAGGACGTGCGCTCCTGGCACGGCGGGGATGGGGTGAGGGCAGGCGGCTGCCGAGGGGGGTGTAGGGAGGTGGTGGTGGTTGGCGGGGGCTTCTCACCTGCTCGCGGCACGGGTAGTAGGCGGCGCACACCGCCCGGCGCAGGCGTGCCACGTGGCTGCCGAAGACGGCGATGAAGAGGCAGATGCCGTACAGGAGTCCTTGGTGGGAAGAAGACAAGTCACGCAGGGACCCCCCGGCACCCTGCCACCCACCGAGCACGCCGAGGGTGCAGCTCACCCATGTTGAGGTAGGTGCCGTAGTCGGGCTCCACGGGCTGGAGGAGGCAGCGCTGGGAGAGCACCGAGACGTTGCCCTGCTGCAGCGCTTCGAAGGCAGAGACCACGTCGCGGAAGATCTTACTGGTGTAACCCGTCCCGTTGACGGTGACGCCCAGCACCTCCGGCGCTGCGGGGCGAGCGGCTCAGTCCCGGGGAACGGAGCACCCGCTGTCCCAAAGCCCCGGTCCCCAAGGGTGCTGCTCCGGCACGGTGGGTGCTGCTCACCCCTGGCGACGATCTCCCCCCGCAGCTGGTTGCGGACCAGGTCGAGCAGCCAGAAGAGGCTGTAGTCGGCCAGGATGATGCTGACCCCCAGCAGCACGTGGCGCAGGACCCCCACCAACTGCAGCCCATACCGGCGCCGCTCCTGCCGTGACAACCACAGCACGGCTGGGCAGGCACGGGAGCGCGGTGAGGCCGTGCCGTGCCGGGACCCCGCGGCGGGGATGCTCCCGGGCGCGGGGCTGACCTGGGGGGATGTAGCGGCCGCTCTCCCAGGCCGTCAGGGGCAGGACGGTGGGTCTGCCCTGCTCCGCCCGCCGCAGGTCCATCTCCACGAAGCGCCGTGTGATGTAAACGTTGTCGAAGGTCTCGTCCCGCAGGTACCGGTGATGGTACCGTAGTGCCCTGGGGACACAGCGGGGATGCTGGGCAGCGGCACGGTGGGTCCCCGTCCCCACGGGGGGCCGGAGCGGGACCCCAGCCCACTCACTGGAAGTACATGTAGAGGATGGCGCAGAAGGAGATGTGCATGAAGAGGCCCAGCACCCGGTGGGTGGGCTCCAGGCGCAGGCGCACGCCCTCCATGATGTCCAGGGCCACCTCCCCCAGGCTCTTGCTGGCGTTGAGGCTGATGTCGAAGCGGTGCACGGCCGAGATGTTGAACTCGAACTCCCGGCGGACGCGGTCCAGAGTGTCCTTGAGGGCTGCGGGGGGGATGAGGGGCCGTGCGGTGCTGGGCGAGAGCCGGGACGCGGCGCAGGGGGGGCAGAGAGGGACCCCCAACCCTCCTGCAGCACCGGGATACTCACGGTCTGCGACGTTCCTCCTGAGGAAGGACTGGATGTACTCGGGGACGATGCAGAAGAGGAAGGCAACTGCGGAGAGGGGGGCTCTCTGCCAGGGTGGGGCCCCCGCGGTGGGCAGGGGTCCACCCCGCCACCCCCCCGCCCCGCCGCGGAGGAGCAGGGACCCACGTACAGTTGGCCAGACCACATAAGGGCTTGAAGAGCGTGATGATGTAGCAGAGGAAGAAGAGGAAGGGGATGACGCGCTCGCAGTTGTCCTTGGCCTCGTCGAAGAGGCGGATGCAGCGGTGGTACGGCGTGCCCATCTCCCGGTTGCACACCCTGCTCACGTTCGCCAGCCACAGCCAGACGTTGCGCAGGGCTCGGGCTGCGGGCAGGGAGCGGGCGTTGGGGGACGGGCAGCGGGCGACGGGATAGGGACAGACCAAAAGCAGGATGGGGGGGTGCTGGAGCCGGGGAGACCCTCAGGGACCCCCTGCCCGCTCACCGACGTGGCTGACGGAGTCCATGATGGAGCGGAAGAGCTTGCGGACGCGGTCGCCCACCACCTTGGCTTTCTGGGCGATGTCCTTGATTTTGGCCAGCACGTCTGCGGAAAGGGGGGACCCCTGACCATACCCCGAGGGGCGAGGGCAGCCCAGGGCTGGCCAGCGCTGCTGGGGCTCCCCCGGGAAGGGACCCTCCCATCCCACCGCATCCCCCCGACCCTCCTCTCACTCAGCAGCGGCTCCTGGGCGCGTTGCAGCCGCTCGGCCGTCTGGTTGAGGGCGAGCTCGGCCCCGCACGACAGCGACTCGGCGGCGCGGGAGAAGTTGTGTAGGATGTTGGCGCAGGGGCCCTGCACCGCCATGCCCAGCGCTAGCATCAGCATCAGCATCTTCCCCTCCCCTGCGGGGACAGGGGGGGTCCTGGGGCTCAGCTGGGACCCAGCACCGCCCCGGCTCCTGGCGGCGGGACCGACGGCTGCTTACTGGTGAAGATATGGGGCAGCGATAGCAGCACGGTGACCCGCATCTTGACGGAGAAGGCCATGCCCAGCCCCAGCCCCGCGGCCAGGCTGATGGTGGTGACCAGGCAGTACCAGATGTTGTGGCCCTGCGCCAGCAGCACCAGAGCCCCGTACACGCTGGCCAGGGCCATGCCCAGAGCGAAGCCACCAGTGCTGCGGGCCAATTCCCACGCCTTGCTCGCCTCCTCCGACCGGTGTGTCTGTCGGGGCCGCCTGCCCCCGGATTGCGGTGCCGGGCGCTTCCCCCGGCCCCTCAGCCCCTGCAGGGCTCTGCCCAGCCGCGAGACCAGTCCCATGCTGGGCTGGGCTCTCCCAGGCTCCTGGTGCTCTCTCAGGCTCCGGGCGCAGGGATACGGCGGGCGGAATGGGCGGCTCACAATGCGCCCGTTCCAGGGGAGCATCCCACCGTTGTCGGTTCCAGGGGAGCATCCCGCTGTCGCCAGGACGAGGCACAGAGCCATGGGGCCAGTGGTGGCCCCCGGGCGAGAGCGCTCGGCTGGGACAGAGGCACGCAGAAGGCAGAAACCACCCAACACGAGTGAGGTCCCCTCCCACCCCGCTCCCGGCCGGGGCTGCCCGTGGGCAGCGGGAGAGGGCAGGGCTGACGCCTTCCTCCCCACCCAGCCCTGAAGCGAGCGGTGGTCTCGCTGCTGCCTGCCCCGTGCAGCCGGTTCCTCTGGAGCCGGCCGGACCAGTACCGCGGCAGCAAGTTCTTCCTGGGTGCTGGCGTCGGGACCCTCCTTGGTTTCGGTGAGTGTGCCCCGGCGCTGGGCATGGCGGGGGGCCGGTGGCACCGGGGGCTCAGGGCACATTCGCGGGTGTTTCAGGGCTCTGCCAGCTCCTCATCGTCCCCATGAACATCACGGAGATGCGCAAGGTGCAGCTCTGCTGCGGGCTGGCGGGTGAGGACGGGGCCAGGAGGGGACTGGGGTGACGGGAGCCATCGGGAGCCCTATGGGGGGTCTCTGCGGGACTGTGGGGACAGCTCTCCCCTCCCCACAGGGGTGACTGCCTTGGGCTGGGCCACGTCTCCCCACTTTCGCTGTGCCAGCCTGCTCATGGCCCCCAAATTCCTGGGCAAGGAGGGTCGGGTCTACGTCCTCTCCTTCGTCCTCGCCGCCATCTACAATGGTAGGGTCCCCCCGTGTCCCCATCCCCCTGTGTCCCTGTCCCCCCCAACGGGGTCCCGAGCGCTGGCGGGGTCTGAGCCACCCCTGCCGGCACCAGGGCCCGTGGCCAACACCTGGCACAACCTGGAGGAGGTGACGCGCTCGCTGGGCTGCGTGGCGGAGCTGCAGGTCAACCACAGCCGCCACCTATGGCGGGTGTCGATGGCCCCCCTGCGCAGGGTGATGGAGGACATGGCGGTGAGGCAGGAGGCCAGGGCGGGTGGGTGGCAGGGGGCCGGGGAGGAGCGGGGCTGAACCTCTGTGTGTGTGTGTGTCCCCCTCGGCAGCGGAGCGGGCAGACGCTGAACACCGAGATGGGGAACATCTCACGCGCCTTCGTGGAGCTGAACGAGGAGGTGGCCAGCGAGGCGGGGTACGACCTGCGGCAGCACCGGCGCCCGGCCTCCCGGCCGGCCCCCAGCACCCAGCAGCTGTACGAGACGAAGACCAAACAACGCTGCACCTGTGAGCAGGGCGGGCAGGAGGCCGGCAGCGCGTGGTGCTGCTGGCCAGGGGATGGGGCTGCCGCAGCCCCCCGTGCCGGCCGTGCGGGGCACCCCGGATGGTGCCCGGACCAGCGGGACTGGGGGTGCGTGGGCAGCTGAGGGCTCCTGCCCCCCCAGATGTGATCGAGCTGGGCATGCAGCGCTGCCGGGACTGGTTCAACGACAAGCACAAAGCTTGCATGGCGCAAGTGGTCGTGCCCATCATCAGCCACCTCCTCTGCGTGCCCATGAAGTTCAAGTTCCTCTGCCACATTGTCAAGAGTGGGTGACGTGTGGGACCCCTGCCCTCTCCTCCCTCTGTCCCCCGCAGCCCCCGGGATGGCAGCCGCAGCCTGTGCCGAGGCAATGCCCGGGGGTCCCGGCTCTGCCAGCACCGGCCCCGCTCCCTCCCCGCAGTCATGGACAGCTGGTGCCGGGACAGGATCCCCGTGGAGGGCAATTTTGGGCAGATGTACGACATGGTGAACAACTCCGTCAGCAACCTCAGCCAGGACTTCAGCACCAGCGTCGTCTTCCAAGTGGGTGCCCGTCCCCTCCGCCCAGGGCCGGGGCCGGATCCTGCCCGACCCCACGGCCCCTCCGCCGCAGGAGGAGCACCGCGAGATGCTGATGGGCGCCAACGTGTCGGCGGAGCAGCTGATGGAGGAGGTGACCTCGCGCCTGCGGCAGCACGGCGCCCGCCTGGACCAGGCCGTCTCCTTCTTCCGCCTGCTGCTCTCCTGCACCTTCCTCCTCGTCTTCTTCTCGTGAGCCCCAGGATGGGGGGGGGAGCACCCCTGCGCCAGCCACAGGGCACGGAGGGGTGGGGGCCTCCTTTGGCAGCAGGTTGGGGGGAGCACGAAGGCGAGGGGGGGTCTTGGGGGGCAGCAGCCGGTCCCTTGTCCCCCCCCGGACCCCCCACTCTTGCCAGGGCTTTCTCCTACACCAAGCGGTACTGCCGGGACATCGGCTTCGACAACCTCTACGTCACCACCTACTTCCGCCAAATCGATGCCCGCCGCCGAAAGCAGGTGAGGAGGGAGAAGGGGAGCAGGGCGGCCCCCCACCCCCGGCGGGGGGTCCCGGGGGGCTGCGCTGAGCCGCCCCGCTCCCTCTCCTCCAGCACAAGCGGACGCTGCTGCCCCTGCTCCGGGCAGAGGTCTCGACCGTCATCTTCCCGTGCCGCCTGACCGTGCAGCCGCCCGAGCTGCCGAGCATGGTGAGGGGCTGGCGGGGGGCCGGGGGGCCGGGGCTGGGGGCCAGGCTGTGGCGGACCCTGCTCCCCGCAGGTTCTGGAGCTGCTGGAGTGCATCGCGCCCCTGCTCCTCCTCCTCCTCGCCTGCGGCCTGGACCACACGCTCTTCACCATGCTCAGCATCATCCAGCAGCACTCCTTCATCCAGTACTCCTTCCACAGTGAGCCCCCCGCCCCGCGGCACCGGCGGGCAGCCCCCAGCCCCATGGCCCCACCGTGCCCCGCAGCAATGCGAGGGTCCCCCCAGCCCCGCAGCCCCCCCTCAACCTTGCTCCCGTCCCGCAGGCAGCCACCACTTGGCCGTGAAGGTGACGGGCACGTCCCTGATGGCTCGGCTGCTGCGGAGCACCATCGGGGCCCTCAACACCTCCTCTGACACCCAGCTGGAGACGTCCAACTTCGGTGAGCCCCCTCAAGGGACGGGACCCCCCGCTCCGGCTCCGTGGCCTGGCCGCCCCTGACTGCAAGAGGGGCCACGGGGGGCTTTCCCCAGGGGACTCAGCGTTGCCACTTGGTCCCCAGCCTGCCTGCCGCAGCCCCGGGGCATGACGAGGCAGCAGTACGTGGGCAGCTGCCTGCCCTTGGCCGTGCTGGCGCTGCTCTGCCTGGCCCAGGTCTACACGTACCGCCTGCGCCGCGCCATCGCTGCCTTCTACTTCCCCAAGGTCAGCGGCAGCCCTGGCACTGGCCGAGGGCCCGGCACAGCCCGGCGCAGCCCGGGGGGCAGTTTTTGGGGTGGGTCGGTGCCCCTGGCCACCCCTCACGGTCTTCGCCGGCACAGCGGGAGAAGAGCCGTGTGCTCTACCTCTACAACAAGCTGCTGCGGCATCGGCAGAGCTTTGTCCACCGGCAGCGGAAGCGCATCGCCCAGCGGGCACGGCAGCACCCAGGACTGGTGAGCGGGAACGGGGACACGGGGCTGGGACCGCACCGGGGTGCCGGGGCGGGGGGCTTCACCGTCCCCCGATCCCCGGTCTCTTCCACCATGGGGCGACGGCTCAGCCCGAGCCCCACATGGCACCGTCCCCGCCGCAGGGGATGTCACTGCTGGAGCGGTGCTGCCAGCGCTGGCCGTGCCTGCGCCGCTGGATACGCCGGAGCTGCACGGTGTGCGGGGTGCCCGAGACCCCCCGGGACCGGGTCTGCCCGGTGCCCGCCTGCGGTGCCCAGTACTGCGGGCCGTGCTGGAGGGAGGCGGGCGGCGTGTGCCTCGCCTGCACCCCCGGGGACCACGGCCTCTCCCAGACCAGCAGCGAGGAGGACGCGGGGTACGCGGCCTGAGGGCGCCCGGCAATAAAGGCTGCGACCCCCCTGCATCGGGGTCTCCGGTGTAGGGAGCGGTGAAAGGGGGGGTCGGGGTGAGGAAGCTGGGGGGGCTTCTGTGCATGGGGTGGTGGAGCGGGGGGCTCCGATGTCCGGGTTGGGGAAGGTGGGGGTCTCGAGTGTATGGGGCGATGGAGGCGGGGGTCTCCACTGAATGAGGTAGAGAAGGTGAGGTCTCCAGTGTACGGGGTGATGAAGGCTCCGGTGCACGAGGTGATGAAGGCGGGGGGCTCTGCTGTACGGGGTGATGATGGCGGGGGTCTCCAGTGTACGGGGTGATGAAGGCTCCGGTGCATGAGGTGATGAAGGCGGGGGGCTCTGCCGTACGGGGGGGTGACGGCGGGGGTCTCCAGTGTACGGGGTGATGAAGGTGGGGGCTCTGGTGCATGGGATGGTGCAGGTGGGGGTCTCCAGTGTACGGGGTGATGAAGGCTCCGGTGCATGAGGTGATGAAGGCGGGGGGCTCTGCCGTACGGGGTGGTGACGGCGGGGGTCTCCAGTGTACGGGGTGATGAAGGTGGGGGCTCTGGTGCATGGGATGGTGCAGGTGGGGGTCTCCAGTGTAGGGGGTAATGAGGGTGGGGGTCTCCACCGCATAGGATAACGAAGGTGGGGGTCTCCAGAGCACAGGACGCAGAAGGTGGGGGTCTCTGGAGCACCGGATGGTGATGGTGGGGGTCTCTGCTGTACTGGGTGATGAGGGTGGGGGTCTCCGGAGCTTGGGACGCAGAAGATGGGGGTCTCCGGAGCCTGGGATGGTGACGGTGGGGGTCTCCGCTGTACGGGGTGACGAAGGCGGGGGTCTCCGGAGCTCGGGATGGTGACGGTGGGGGTCCCGCTCCGCAGCAGTGGTGAAGGGGGGTCTCCGTCGCAGCGCCCCGGGCAGAAGCCACCCGGTTCCCGCAGCCGCCGCTGCGCGGAGCCCCGGAGCCGCCTGGGAGGCGCGGCCGCCCCGGTCCGTCCCCGGGCTGGGCGGCACCGGCGGCGGAGCGGCGGGGCGGCGGGGCGGCGGAGCGGCGGAGCGGCGGGCGGGGGCCGGGCAGGAAGCTGCTGCTGCTCCTCCTCCTCCTCCTCCTCCTCCCGGGCCGGGCCGGGCCGGCGGCCGGTGGCGGCGGCGGTGCCATGCGCGGCGGGAGCTCCGGCGGGGGCGGCCGCGGCGGGGCAGCTCGGGAGCCGCCTGCCCGGGGCCGCCGAGCCCCGTTCGGGCTGCGGGAGGGCGATGCGGGCGCTGCGGCTGCTCCTCCTCCTCCTCCTCCTCCTTCTCTTCTTCCTCCTCATCGCCGCCGGCACCGGGGCCAACGGGAGCGGCGCAGGTGAGTGGGGCCGGGGGGTCCCGGGGGGTCCCGGGGGGTCCCGGGGGTCCGTGTCCCCCAACCCGCGGGGTCCGCTCCTCGCCGGGGCATCGCGCCGGGACCCGCGGGGACCGGGAGCGGGGGTCGCAGCCCCGCGGGATGCCCGGTGCCCCCCGGGCTGGTGAGGCCGTGGGGAGCGGGGTCTGCGGGGGACCCCGGCCCCTCCGGTATCCTCCGGGTCCCGGGAGGGCGGGGGTCCCCTGGAGAAAGGGGGGGCTGCGGGGGTGGGGGACACTGAGTCAGCCGGGCCGGGCCTCCCAGCCCTGCCCCAGTCCCCGAGCTGGTTGTACTGGGCAGCTGGGCCGGGGCTGACGCAAGGCCTGGCAGGGGACCCCGGGAAGCCCATCCCGGGGTGGGGACATGCGCTCCCCGTCCCCCTGCCACCTCCCACCGCGGGGGTCACCCCCGGGCTCCGCTGAGAGCCGGCACCCTGGGTGCTGCGGCCGGGGGATGCTCGGGGCTTCACCCAGGGGTGGCCTGGGAGCTGCTGGGGTGAGCGTGGGAGTCCCCGATCCTGCTCCCTGCCCTGAAACCCTGCCCTGGCCCTGGGGGGGCTGCGCTGTGACGGGTGACCGTGGGGGGCTGCGCTGTGACGGGTGACCATGGGGGGCTGGGATGTGACGGGTGACCACGGGGGACTGGGGTGTGATGGGTGACCGTGGGCACCAGGCTGTGATGGGTGACGATGGGGGGCCGGGCTGTGACGGGTGACGAAGCTGCGAGGGTGCGGCTCTGGGCCCCGTGCAGGTGACAGCTCGCGGCAGCGCCATGCCGAATTGGGACGCTCCTGGCACGTGACCCCGTGGGTCCTGCGGGACGACCGGACGCTCAGCCTGGCAGAGGCGACCCAGGTGAGCCCCCACCCGTGTCCCTGGGGTGCCCGCGCCACGTAGGGGCTTGTGACGGTGGGGTGGGGGCACCCCGCCACCTCCCCCTGCCCCCTTCCCAGCGCGGGAAACCCGGCATCCAGGTCCCCTGGCCCCAGGTCCCTGGGGGTCTGGAGCACCCGGAGCCTCTGGGTGCCCCAGGCGCAGTGGGGAGGGGTCCCCCACCAAATCCCCCCTTCCCCCCCTCTCCTGGTGCCGGGAGGGGCTTTACTGGGCCGGGGCACCCACCCAGCGCCCGGCACTCCTCCCGGCTGGGGCGGAAGGGCCCAGCCCGCTTCGCGGCCGTTGGGAGTCTCTCCAGCGTTTCCGCCGCGCTTGCACCGGGCAGGAAGCACAGGGGGTGGGGGGGGGGGGGCCCGGCTCCGTCCGACCCCCCCTTCCCCGGGACAATGAGCCCGGGAGGGAGGGACGCTTCCTGCGGGGTGCGAGGGTGGGGGGCCGGGGTGGGCAGGGGATCCCTTCCGCCCCCTCCCTCCGGGCACGCGCCAGGGCCAGGCAGGGTCCCCTGGCCCCCCGCCAACGCCCCACCGGGGGGTCACGGCGTTTCAGAGGGTGCGTGGGGCCGGGAGGGGACCCACAGCTTGGCGCAGGATCGGGTCCCCTGGGGTGGGGTGGGGGGTCCTTCTGTAACCGCTGCCTGTGGCAGGGGGGGTTCCCCACCCGGCTGCGGGTCCTGCTGGAGCTGGAGGGGACGCGGCTGGTGCTGGAGCTGGAGCAAAACTGGTGAGTTGGCAGCTGGCTGGGGCGGAGCAGGAGCGGGATGGGGTCCCGGGGGTGCCGTATCCATGCCGTATCCCCCATCCAGGGGACCTCCCCCATGCAGGTGAGAGGTCCCGTGGGCTCCGTCTCCATCCGTGGTGCAGAAGGGGTGGGGGGCTGGGGTCCCCTCTCTCCATCCGTGGTGCACAGGGAGTGGGGGTCCCTTGTTCCCCTTCTCCATCCTTGGTACACGTGGGGCGGGGGTCCCGGGGACCCTGTCTCCATCCGAGGTGCACCCGCAGCAGGGTGGGAGGTACCGGCATCCCCACTCTCATCAGCGGTGTGCTCAGAGCGGGGTGAACTGGGGGGTCCCTGCTGGGGGGTCCCGGCTGCAGGGGTGACGCATGCCTCTGGCAGGGAGCTGGTGCTGGGCACCGGGGCGCTGCTCTACTACCTGCCCAACGGCACGCGGGTGACGCAGGAGGCCAGCGAGCAGGTAGGGCCTGGGCGCGTCGTGTCCCCGGTGGTGTCCCCAAGCCGTCCCCGTGCCCTGGGGGGACCCCAGTACAGGGCTGGCTCCTGAGTTCCCCTCTCTGCTGCAGGAGCACTGCTGCTACCGGGGGACGGTGCGGGGCTTCCCCGGCTCCTGGGCCAGTCTCTGCGCCTGCGCCGGACTCAGGTGAGCCCCCAGCCCCGGCGGTCCCCGAGCCCGGCTCCCACCGTGCCGCTGATGCCTCCTCTCCCTTTCCCCAGTGGCCACCTCCGGCTGTCAGAGACCAGGAGCTACGGGCTGGAGCCGGACGCCGGCAGCCCCCTGGGGCGGCACGTGGCGTACCGGCTGCGGGAGGTCCGGCTGGCGCCGCGGGCCTGCAGGCAGGGCCCCCTGGACCCCCCGCGGGCGGAGGAGACGGAGGCTCCCCAGCCGCAGAGGGTAGGTCACCCACGGGTCCTACCCCGCCGGAGAGGGTCCCCTCGCCCATGCCCTCACCCCCTCTCCTCCCCAGGGCAAGCGGGCGGTGGCGGAGCAGCGGTTCGTGGAGCTGGTGATGGTGGTGGACCACGCTGCGGTGAGTGCTGGGCAGATGGCCCCGGCGCAGGGGCTGCCCCGCTCCCCCGCCAGCCCTCCTGACGCCCCTCCCTGCACCCCCAGTTCCAGAATTACCGCGACCTGCAACGCATCCGCACCCGGACCTTGGAAATCGCCAACCAGGTGGACGCGGTGAGTCGCTGCCATGACCCACTGGGCACCGTCCATCCCGGCCCGGTGCTCAGCTCGGCCGTGCCCTCGCCGCTGTGGTGCCGGGGGTCTCTGACCCCCTCGGTGCCCCCCAGTTCTTCCAGCCGCTGGGAGTGCGTGTGGCCTTGCTGGCGGTGGAGGTCTGGAGCGAGGGCGACAGGTTCGTGGTGGGCGGCAGCGGCCGGGCTGCGCTGGAGCGGTTCCTGCGTTGGCGCCGGGAGGAGCTGCTGCCCCGGCTGCCCCACGACAACGCCCAGCTCCTTACGTGAGTGGGGGACGGGGACGGGGATGGGGGACGGGGCGCACAGGCAGCCCTCCCCGACCCCCGCGCTCTCTCCCCAGGGGTGCCCGCTTTGAAGACGTCTCGGTGGGGATGTCGGCTCAAGCCTCCATGTGTTCCCCCGCGCGCTCCGGGGGGGTCAGCATGGTGAGTACCCCCCGTGCCGTCCCCGTCCCCCCGCCGCCCGCCCGCTCTGACCCCCCCTGTCCCGCAGGACCACTCCATCAGCGTCCTCGTCGTCGCCTCTACCGTGGCCCATCAGCTGGGGCACAACCTGGGCATGCGCCACGACGGCACCGGGCGCTTCTGCGACTGCAGCGACCTCCGGCAGGACCGCGGCTGCATCATGGCGTTGCCCACGGGGTGAGGGCAGCGGGCAGGGCCACGGGGGGGGATGGGTCCGAGCCCCCTCCCTGCCTCACCGGCCCCTCTCTGGCTCCGCAGGCTGACGCCCGGCTTGAGCTTCAGCAACTGCAGCCGGCAGGACCTGGAGCGCAGCCTGCGGCAGGGACAGGGCTGGTGCCTCTCCAACGTCCCCGAGCCCCGGCGCCTGGTGGGGAGCCCCCGCTGCGGGAACGGCTTCCTGGAGGCGGGCGAGGGCTGCGACTGCGGCCTCAGCGTGGTACGGGGGGCTCTGGGTGGGCTGGGGTCCCCCCTGCAGCCACCCTCTGTCTCCCCGAGGCCGGAGCCGTGGCTCTGCCCAGGGACGCCGTGTCCCGGCCCTGCCGTGGGGCTGGCAGGGGGGGATGCCGGTGCCACCCGCTCACCGCAGCCCCTCTGCCGACAGGAGTGCACCGATCCCTGCTGCAACAGCAGCACCTGCCAGCTGGTGCCCGGGGCCGAGTGCGCCACGGGGGACGCCTGCTGCCAGGACTGCCAGGTGCGTGGGGACGGGCACGGCGCTGGCGCTCCAGCCGCTCCCCAGGGGGGGTTTCTGGGGGTCCCCACTTGTCTGACTCTGCCCCCCCCCCCCCCCCAGCTGCGCCGTGCCGGACACCCGTGCCGGGAGCCCCTGGGCGAGTGTGACCTGCCCGAGTTCTGCGACGGGGTCTCACCGCGCTGCCCGCCCGACGCCTTCCTGCAGGACGGGCAGCCCTGCGCCGGCGGGCAGGCGGTCTGCTACGGCGGCGCCTGCGCCACGTACGAGGAGCAGTGCCAGGAGCTGCTGGGGCCAGGTATGGCGGGGCCGGGCTGGGGAGCGGTGGCAAGGTGGGGGTGCTGAGGCTCGTTGCCCCGCAAATGCAGGTGCCGGCCCCGTCTCCAGCTCCTGCATGGCCTCCCTGAACGCGAAAGGGGACAAACGCGGGCACTGCGGGCAGCTCCCCAACGGCTCCTATGTCGCCTGCGCCCAGTGGTGAGTGCCGTCCCCCCCGTCGCCATCCCCCCGCCTCACCGTGTCCCCCCCTCGCCGTGTCCCCCCTGACCCCCCTGGCTCTGCAGGGACGCCGGCTGCGGGATGCTGCAGTGCCAGCGTGGCACCACCCAGGGGGGCACAGCAGCGGGGTCCTGCCAGGGCACCCTCCTGCCCAGGGACAAGGACGTGAGCGATGCGGCCATGGTGCTGCCGGGCACCGCCTGCGGCCCCGGGAAGGTGAGCGCCAGGGCAGTGGGGAAGGGGCCGGGGGGCTCGGCCGGTGATGACACCCTGTCCCCCGGCAGGTTTGCCTCCAGCGCCGGTGCCAGGATGTCTCCGCGCTGGGTGACCAGCAGTGCCAGAACAAGTGCCACGGGCACGGGGTGAGCGCAGGGGGCTGGGGTGGGTGCTGGAGGGGGGGACCCGCCGGGGACTGAGGCTCGGCGTCACCCACCCAGGTCTGCAACAACCATGGGCGCTGCCACTGCGAGCGGGGCTGGGCCCCTCCAACCTGCGAGAGCCCCGGCGCAGGGGGCAGCCAGGACAGCGGCCCCGCCACCCTGGAGCGAGGTGAGGGCAGAGGCAGGCGGCCACGCACGGAGAATGGGGCTTTGTGCGGCCGGCGCGGCCGGAGCCGGCGTGGGGTGCGGCGGGGGGGGGCTGACGTGCCGCTCTCCGCAGGAGGGATCGCCCTGCCCACCGCCCTGCTGCTGAGCGCGCTGCTGGGGCTGGTCCTGGCGCTGGGGCTCTGCTGCGCCCGCCGCACCCGCCTGCACAAGCACCTCTGCCAGCTCAGCAAGGGGACCTCCTGCCAGTACAGGTAACCCAGCCGGCGGGGACGGGTGGCACGGTGGGTGACACGCACGCCTCTGCGTGTGCCGTGGCAGGGACCGGCGCTGCCTGCCTGCATGCGGGCGTGCACACGCGTGTGGCGGGTAAGCGGGCACGTGTGTCCCGCGGCGGCTGACCGAGCGGTGCGCGTGTCCCCGAGCAGGTGACTGTGTGTGTGCGTGCATGTGCCTGCGCGCGTCCCCCCGCAGGTAGCGGACCCCGTCGTGCATCGTCTCCCCGCCGTCACCGCGGTTCCTCCCTGCCGCCGTCGTCCCCCCCCCCAGGGCTGAGCCCCCCACTCTTTTCCCCACAGCGCTGAGACCCGGGTCCGATTCCTGGGTCCAGAAGCCGCAGACGGCTGGACCGGGTAACGTCGCTGCCGGAGCCCGGGCGTGGGGCTGTCCCTGAGCTCTCCTGCTTCGCAAGGCCTCCGGTGCTGCGCTCTTCCCCTGGCAGTGCCCGTGGGGTGCGGGGCAGCCCCGGGTTGCAGGGTGTCGCATAATCCGGTGCTGAGGGGTTCGTTTCTCTTGGGCTTCTGCTGATGTTGGTGTTGCTTGGTGTTGTGCGGGCTCCCCGCAACCGCCCGGAGCGAGCAGGGCCTGATCCTGCTTCTCTCCTGCAGGATCTCGCAGCCGGAGCCCCGGTCTGGCAGCCAGGGCCCCCCCGAGCGGCCCCGGCCCCCAGAGTGGCATCGGGCCACGGAGCTGCAGGTCATGCACAGCAGCAAGGTGAGAGCCAGCGGGGCCGGGGATGGAGGGGGCTGCTGGCGAGGGTGATGCTGTCGCCGTGGTAACGGGCTGCGGTTGCCGTGGGTACCAGGGTTCGGTCTGGTTGTTGCCGAGGAGGCGGCCCTGGGTACCAGCTCTGAGCATCCCTCTGCGCCGGGGGCCGTGCGGTTCGACTCCGCGGCGCCCTGGGACAGGAGCAGCCTGGCACGGCCCTGAACCGCGCTGCTCCGGTGCCCTGTGCCGCGCTTGGCGCTGGCTGCGTTTCTCCAGGATCAGTGGCCGGCCAGGGGCCGCGGCGGCCAGCCGAACCCCCCGGAGCCGAGCCCCGGAGCTGCCCGCTGTGGGGGGGGGTCTGTGCTTCGCGGTGGGAGGGGGGTCTCCGCATGCTGCACGGCTTGCCCTGCTCCAGGGCTGCATGGCGCGCCTGCCCCCTCTTCCCTCTCTCCGCAGCCGGCTGCCCTCGGCTTGGCCCGGCCCGATCCGCCCTCCCGGCCTCTCCCGCCGGACCCTACTCCCAAGGTAACGCCCGGGCCGGGGTGGGGGGCCCGGGCAGCACCTCCCTGGCCACCGGCCACCGCTGCATGCCTGGCTGCGCACCCGCTCTCGGGGACCTGCGGGCCGTGCCACGGCTCCCGGTGCCCACCGCCCGGAGAGCCCTGACCCCCCAAAACCCCCCCTGCCCGGCGGGAGGCTCAGCCCCGCGGCCGCCGGTCCCCGAGCTGTCTGGCTGTCCCCCAGCTGTCTTTCTGTCCCTGCTCTCTGCCCAGGCCCCCCCCTCGGACAGGCCGCCCCCCCCCACACGCCCGCTGCCCGCGGACCCCGTGGTGCCCGGCACTCAGGTAACGGCGGCACGGCGGCGGCACCGGCGTGTGGGGCAGGACGGCGGCCACCGGGGCCTCCCTTGCCTTACCCTGGGGCAAGGGAGGCGGTTTGGGCCCCCCCGAGCCCACCGGAGCTTTGACACCCCCATTCCTCCGCAGCCCCCAGGTCCGGCCAAGCCCCCCCCGCCTCAGCGGCCGCTGCCCTTGAACCCCCCGGGCCCTTCGCTCCCTGGCAGCGAGACCCCCCCCCCATCACCCCTACGTCACCGTGATTCCCTCCAGGTGAGCGTGGGGGGCCGGGGGCGCCAGGGTGGGGGGCTGCGGGGGCCAGGGTGGGGTGCAGGGGGGGGCTGTAGGGGCCAGAGGGAGTGGGGGAGGCTGTGGGGTGCCAGGGTGGGGGGCTGCGGGGGGGCTGTGGGGGGTCGGGGGGGATGGGGTGCTGGAGCAGGGGTCCAGGGGGTGCAGGGGTCCAGGATGGGGGTCTAGGGGGGCCAGATCAGGGTGCAGGGGGGGCTGTAGGGGGTCGGTGTGGGGGACCCAGGGCTGTGGGGAGCCAGAGTGGGGTGCAGGGGGGCTGTAGGGAGGGCAGAGGGGGAGCCAGGACGGACGGGGGACCAGGAGGTGCAGGGGGCCAGGGTGGGGGCTGCGGGGGCCACAGTGGGGTGCAGGGGGGCCAGAGCAGGTGGGGGGGGCTGCAGGGGGCAGAGCAGGGTGCGGGGGGGGGCTGCAGGGGCTCGGTGGGGGCAGCCAGGAGGAATGGGGTGCTGGAGCAGGGGTCCAGGGGGTGCAGGGGGCCAGGGTGGGGGGCTGGGGGGGCCAGAGTGGGGTGCAGGGGGGCTGGGGGGTGCAGGGGTCCAGAGTGGGGGGGCCAGAGTGGGGTGCAGGGGGGCTGGGGGGTGCAGGGGGCCGGGGGGTGCAGGGGAGCGGTGCGGGGGGCTGCGGCAGCCGGAGCACGGTGCCACGTTGCGGCCCCAGCCCCGTCACCGCCCGCCTCTCTCCCCCCAGACCGGCTCCGCCGCCGCCCGCGGGGGCCCAGCGGGAGGCCTGAGCCCCGGGACCGGGACCGGGACCGGGACCGGGACCGGGACCGGGACCGGGACCGGGACCGCCGCAGCACTGGAGCCGCGGGGAGGAGGCCTCGCCCCAGGCCCCGCGGGGCCTCGCCGCCCGCTTGTCCCCCAGCCGACGCCAATAAATGGGCTGTGAGCCGCCTCCGCGCTGCCTCCGCCGCACAGGGGGGAACCGGGGCGGGGGGAACCGGCGGGGCCGCGCCGCGGAACTACAACTCCCGGCAGCACCCGCGGCGCCCGCCGGAAGCTCCGCCCCTGGAGCAGGAAGTGGCTCCCGGCCGCGACCGCCCCCTGGCGGCGGCCGTGCTCCCTCGGAGCCACGTGGGCACGTGCAGGGCCCGCCCCCTGTGCGCGGACGCGGGTGGGCGGGGGAGCCGCGCACGTGGGCGCGCGCGTGGACGGGAGCCGCCTCGTGGGCACGGGCACGTGCGCGTGCAAGAGCTGCCCCGCGCACGTGGGCACGCGCGTGGGCAGGAGCCACCCTCTGTGCACGGACACGCGTGTGCAAGAGCTCCGGTGTGTGCACGGGCACGCGCGTGTGCAGGAGCCGCCCCGTGTGCACGGACACGCGTGTGCAAGAGCTCCGGTGTGTGCACGGGCACGCGCGTGTGCAGGAGCCGCCCCGTGTGCACGGACACGCGTGTGCAAGAGCTCCGGTGTGTGCACGGGCACGCGCGTGTGCAAGAGCCGCCCCGTGTGCACGGACACGCGTGGGCAGGAGCGGCCCTCTGCACGGCCACACGCGTGTGCAAGAGCCACTGCACGTGTGCGTGCACATGCGTGGGCAAGAGCTGCCCCCCGGGCACGGGCACGCGTGTGTGCAGGAGATATGGGGTGTGCATGGACACGCGTGTGCAAGAGCTGCCACACATGCATGCATGCACACGTGTGCAGGAGCCACCCCATGTGCACGGACGCGCGTGGGCAGGAGCTCCGGTGTGGGCACACGCGTGTGCAAAAGCTGCCCTGTGGCCACTGACACGCATGGGCAGGAGCAGCCCTCTGCACGGGCACATGTGTGTGCAAGAGCCACTGCACCTGCATGCGTGCGCATGCGTGGGCAAGAGCTGCCCCGTGAGCGTGGGCACATGCGTGTGCAAGAGCCACCCTCTGTGCACAGGCACACGCGTGTGCAGGAGCTACGGTGTGTGCATGGACACGCATGCGCAAGAGCCACCACACCTGCATGCACGCACGCGTGTGCAGGAGCTGCCCCGTTTGCACGGACACACGTGAGCAGGAGCTTTGGTGTTTGCACAGGCACACGCGTGTGCGAGAGCTGCCCTGTGGGCATGGGCACGTGCTTGTGCAAGAGCCACCGCACCAGCACACGTGTGGAGGAGCCGCCCTGTGTGCACAGACACGCGCGTGCAAGAGCTCCGGTGTGTGCATGGGCACACACATGTACAGGAGCCACCCCGTGTGCACAGACACGCGTGGGCAGGAGCGGCCCTCTGCATGGGCACACGCGTGTGCAAGAGCCACTGCACCTGCATGCGTGCACATGTGTGGGCAAGAGCTGCCCCGTGAGCACGGGCACACGCGTGTGCAAGAGCCACTGCACCTGTGCGTGCACATGCGTGTGCAGGAGACACCCCCTGGGCACGGGCACATGCGTGTGCAGGAGCTATGGGGTGTGCATGGACATGCGTGTGCAAGAGCCGCCACACCTGCATGCATGCACACGTGTGCAGGATCCGCCCCATGTGCATGGACACGCGTGTGCAAGAGCTGCCCTGTGCCCATGGGCACATGCTTGTGCAAGAGCCACCGCACCAGCACACGTGTGCAGGAGCCGCCCCGTGAGCACGGACACACGTGGGCAGGAGCTATGGTGTGTGCACAGGCACACGCGTGTGCAAGAGCTGCCACACCTGAGCAAGCACATGCGTGTACAGGAGCCGCTCTCTGTGCATGGCCACACGCGTGTGCAGGAGGTACGGTGTGTGCATGGACATGTGTGTGCAAGAGCCGCCCTGTGTGCACGGGCACGCCTGTGCAGGAGCAACTGTGCGTGCATGGGCACACACATGTGCAAGAGCTGCACGTGTGTGCAGGAGCCACCCCATGTACATGGACATGCGTGTGCAAGAGCCACTGCACCTGCACACCTGCACATGTGTGTGCAGGAGCCGCTCTGTGTGCACGCAGGAGCTACAGTGTGTGCAAGGACATGCGTGTGCAAGAGTTGCTGCACCTGCACGCACACAAGCGTGTGCAGGAGCCGCCCCGTGTGCATGGACACGCGTGTGCAAGAGCCACCTCACCTGCATGCGTGCACACGCGCGTGCAAGAGTCACCCCATGGGCATGGACACGCGTGGGCAGGAGCTCCGGTGTGTGCACGGGCACACGCGTGTGCAAGAGCCACTGCACCTGCATGCGTGCACACGCGTGTGCAGGAGCCGCCCCGTGTGCACGGACACGCGCGTGCAAGAGCTCCGGTGTGTGCACGGGCACACGCGTGTGCAAGAGCCGCCCCGTGTGCACGGACACGCGCGTGCAAGAGCTCCGGTGTGTGCACGGGCACACGCGTGTGCAAGAGCCGCCCCGCCTGCACGCACACACGCGTGGGCAGGAGCCGCTCGGACCGGCGCCCTCCCCCCGCCGGTGCCGGTCCCGGTCCCGGTGGGCGCCGCTGCCCGGGCGGGGGCGCAGCTGGTGCCGGGCGGGGCCGGGGGTACCGGGGGGGGGGGGGTGGGGCCGGGGCCGGTCCCCGTGGGTGCCGGTGGGTGCCGGGGTACCGGCCCCGGGGCCGGTGGATGGCGGGGTTGCCGGTCCCGGTGCCGGTCGGTCCCGGGATGCCAGGTGGTCCCGGGGGGTGCAGGGGTCCCGGTCCCGGTGCCGATGGGTGCGGGGTGGGTCCCGGGGAGCCGGTCCCGGTGGGTGCCGGGGTGCCGGGTGGGTGCCAGTCCCGGCAGCGGTGGGTGCCGGGTGGATCCCGGTGCCGGTCCCGGTCCCGGTGGGTGCCGGTCCCGGTCCCGGTGCGTGCCGGGATGCCGATCCCGGTGCCGGGTGTGCTCTGGGGTTTCGGTCCCCGTGGGTGCCGGTCCCGGTAGTGGTGGGTGCCGAGTGGGTCCCGGTCCCAGTGCTGGTGCCGGGTGGGTCCCGGTGCCGCCCCCCCCCCCCAAGGGTTAATGGCGCCGGGTGGGCCCCGGGGTGCCGGTCCCGGTCCCGGTGCCGGTGCCGGATGGGTCCCGAGGTCCCGGTGCCGGGTGGGTCCCGGGGTCCCGGTCCCGGTGCCGGATGGGTCCCGAGGTCCCGGTGCCGGGTGGGTCCCGGGGTCCCGGTCCCGGTGCCGCCCCCCCCCAAGGGTTAATGGCGCTGGGTGGGCCCCGGGGTGCCGGTCCCGGTCCCGGTGCCGGTGCCGGATGGGTCCCGAGGTCCCGGTGCCGGGTGGGTCCCGGGGTCCCGGTCCCGGTGCCGCCCCCCCGCCAAGGGTTAACGGCGCCGGGTGGGCCCCGGGGTGCCGGTCCCGGTCTCGGTGCCGGATGGGTCCCGAGGTCCCGGTGCCGGGTGGGTCCCGGGGTCCCGGTGCCGGTGCCGGTGCCGCCCCCCCCAAGGGTTAATGGCGCTCGGGGAAGTTGCCGGGCGGCGGCGCGGCGCGGATTGGCCCGAAGTTGGCGGGGCGGGCCGGGCCGTGCCGAGCCCCGCCGTGCCGAGCCCCGCCGTGCCGCCCCCGGCCCCCGCCCCGGCCCCGGCCCCGCCGCCCCCCGCCGCCGCCGGCGGAGCCATGCGCCCCGCGCCGCTGCTCGGGCTCCTGCTCTGGGCGCCGCTGCTCTGGGCGCCGCCGCCGCCGGTGCTCGGCCTCCGCCACGGCGTCCACTGGAACGGCAGCAACCCCAGGTAGCGCCGCCGCCCCCGCCGCCGCCGCCGCCTTTGTGCGCCCCGGGCCCCGCCGAGCCCCGGGCCCGCGCCGCCGGGAGGGTCGGGACGGCGGGCGGGGGGCTCCCGGGAGGGGCGGGGCTGGCGGGCACCGAGCCACCGGGCTGCTACCGGGCGCCCCCGGGGGCTACCGAGCCGGTGAGTGGCTCCCGGTGGTACCGAGCCCCCGGTGGTACCGAGCCCCCGGTGGTACCGAGCCACCGGGCGCCCACGGGTGATACCGAGCCGGTGAGTGCCTCCCGGTGGTACCGAGCCCCCGGGCGCCCACGGGTGACACCGAGCCGCTGAGTACCCCCAGGTGGTGCTGAGCCCCGGGCAGTACCAAGCTGCCAGGCATCCCCGGTGGTACCGAGCCCCGGGTGGTACAGAGCCACCAGCCATCCCCAGGCGTTACCAAGCCGCTGAGTACCCCCAGGTGGTGCTGAGCCCCGGGCAGTACCGAGCCACCAGGCATTGCCGGTGGTACCGAGCCCCAGGGCGGTACTGAGCCCCCGGGCACCCACAGTGGCACTGAGCCCCGGGTGGCAGCGAGCAGGTGAGTACCCCCCCGGTGGTACCGAGCCACCGGGCACCCACAGGTGACACTGAGCCACTGAGTACCCCCAGGTGGTGCTGAGCCCCAGGCAGTATGGAGCCACCGGGCACCACCGGTGGCACTGAGCCCCCGGCGGTATCGAGCAGGTGAGTGCCCCGGGTGATGCCGAGCCCCGGGTGGGACCAAGCTGGTGGGTGCTCCCGGTGGTGCCAAGTCCCCGGTGGTGCCACCCTGCACCGAGCGCGGGCGCCCTTGGCGGTACTGAGCTTTGGGTGCATCCTCCGGTGGCACCGAGCCCGGGCACGCTTGCTGGGCACGGGGCTGGTGGGCACCGAGCCTGGGGTCACCCTGGGTGCCATCAAGCCGGCGGGTGGCAGTGCCAGGGCTGCGGGTCCCCGTGGCCGCTGTCCCTGCTGGTGGGAGCCATCGGGCACGGCGCGGCCACTGCCCGGCCAGGGGTGCTGCTCTGCCATCCTCGGCGGGCCGGGGTCCGGCCCCTTCCCTCCTCCCGGCCTCCTCCATTTTGGGCCTGTCGCTGCTCGGGCAGCGGGGACGCAGGGTCGCGGCGTTGCGCCGGCGGCTGCGCTCCCCCCACGGGGGTCTCGTGCCCTCGGCCTGCAAAGCCGGGCTGGGGCAGGTGGGCACGAGCTGGGGGCACCGATGCTGCCTTCCTCCCCCCGGAGTGGGAGACGTGGGAACCCACCACCCATGGGTGCCCCAGGAATGGGGCCAGGGGGCCGCGTGCCCCTCCGCAGGGTCAGGGCAGGGCCCCGGCGGCCCTCGGCTCTGCCCGGGCTCGTCCCGGCCAGCGTCGCCCGGCGGGATGCTCTGAGTCAGCGGGGAGCCCGCGCCCGCTCCCGTCCTCGAAGAGCCCCCGGCCTGGGGGGGGGCGGCTGGGGCCCAATCCTCCCCAGCTTGACAGCGCTGCCGGCCCGGTGATTAATGCACCGGCCTCTGCCGCAGCTGCCAGGAATCTGTGTCTGGTGTAAACACCGCCCGTGCCTGCGCCGGGGCAGGAGGAGGGGGCTGAGCCGGGCCTGGGGTCCCCCCGCCAGCCCCCTCCCCGGTGGGACGGGGCGACCCTGCCAGCCGGGCGGCAGCTCGGCAGCACCATCCCTGCCGCAGCGCTGCCGGCAAGGCCAGGGCCCTGCCACGCTGGTGCGTGCCTGGGCCGCGGCAGGATCCAGGCGGTTGGGAGACGCGGGCACCGGGGCTGGGAAGGGGGAGAGGGGCTCCGGCTGCGTCGCCTGTCCCGGGTGGGCAGGACCACGCGTGTGCACATACGTGTGCACATGTGTGTGTGCCTGTGCGTGCACGCGTGTGCCTGCAGAGGTGTCTGCTCCACCCTGGCCTGGCCGCACGCGCTGTTTGCAGCCGTGAGCTTGTGCTGTCCCAGCAGCCGCGCCGGTGCCCGCGCTGGGCCCCCTCCCCTGCCTGGCCAGGCAGCAAACCCCCCCGTGCCCCCTGCCCCGGCCAGCCGCCCCGCTGCGAGCACCGTGCCGGTGCTGCCGGTGTCACGCGAGGCAGCCCCCCACCGGGGTGTCAGCACCGATCAGCGCCGGGGGCGGTGAGGCGGGTGCCTGGGGCGAGGGGCTTTGTGCCCCGGCCGGCGTGGCTGGGCTCCCCCCGGCCACAGCGGCCGAGCCCATTCAGCTCCAGCGGCCTGCGGCTAATCCGAGCTGATGCCTGGTTGTGTGGAGCGGCCGGGTACCCGGTAGCCATTTCTGCAAAAGCTTGGCCACCCGCTCTTGCCGGAGCGGGGGACAGCGAGGCGTCCCTCCTGGGGACAGCGGGACCCCCGGCGCCCGCTCCCCGGCTCACCCTGCCCGGCAGGTTCCTGCGGGACGACTACACCATCCAGGTGGCCATCAATGACTACCTGGACATCTACTGCCCGCACTACGAGGGGGCCGTGCCCGCCGGCCGGGCAGAGACCTTCACGCTCTTCATGGTGGACCAGGAGGGCTACCGCGGCTGCTACGAGACCCCCGGCGCCTTCAAGCGCTGGGAGTGCAACCGGCCCCAGGCGCCCTTCAGGCCCCTCCACTTCTCGGAGAAGATCCAGCGCTTCACCCCCTTCTCGCTCGGCTTCGAGTTCCAGCCGGGGGAGACCTACTACTACATCTGTGAGTCGCCGCGCGGCGGCCGCGCCGGCGGGTGGGTGCAGCCGGGGTCGGGTCCCACCGGGGTTCGGCTGCACCCAGGGGGTCTGGGTGGAACGGGGTTTGGGGTACGCGGGAGGGTTGGGGTGCACCGAGGAGCTGGATGCAACCAAGGGTCGGGGTGCAACCAGGGTTGGGGTGCACGGGGGGTCTGGATGCAACCGAGGGTCGGGGTGCAGCCAGGGTTGGGGTGCACGGGGGGTCTGGATGCAGCCGAGGGTCGGGGTGCAGCCAGGGTTGGGGTGCATGGGGGGTCTGGATGCAACCAAGGGTCGGGGTGCAACCAGGGTTGGGGTGCACGGGGGGTCTGGATGCAGCCGAGGGTCGGGGTGCAGCCAGGGTCGGGGTGCACGGGGGGTCTGGATGTAACAGGGGGGTCTGGATGCAACCAGGGTCAGGATGCACAGGGGGTCTGGATGCAACCAAGGGTCGGGGTGCAACCAGGGTCAGGGTGCAACCAGGGTTGGGGTGCACGGGGGGTCTGGATGTAATGAGGGGTCTGGATGCAACCGAGGGTTGGGGTGCAACCAGGATCGGGGTGCATGGGGGGTCTGGATGCAACCAAGGGTCTGGGTGCAGCCAGGTTTGGGGTGCACGGGGGGTCTGGATGCAACAGGGGGGTCTGGATGCAACCAAGGGCTGGGGTGCACGGGGGGTTCAGGGTGCACAGGGGGTCTGGATGTAATGGGGGTTTGGATGCAACCGAGGGTTGGGGTGCAACTAGGATTGGGGTGCACAGAGGGTCTGGGTGTAACTGAGGGGGTCTGGATGCAACCAAGGGTTGGGGTGCAACCAAGATTGGGGTGCACAGGGGTTCTGGGTGTAACGGGGGGGGAGTCGGAATGCAACTGAAGGTTGGGGTGCAACCAGTGTCAGGGTGCACGGGGGGTCTGGATGCAAGCGAGGGTTGGGGTGCTGGGGGGGGGTCCAGCTGCACTTGGGGATCTGGATGCAACAGGGATCAGGGTGCTCCGGGGGTGGGGGTGCCCCGGGGTGGGGTTGTCCGGGGTGGGGTTGTCCGGGGTGGGGTTGTCCGGGGTTCGGGGTGCCCCGGGGGTGGGAGTGCCCCGGGGGTGGGGGTGCCCGGGGGTGGAGGTGCCCGGGGGTGAGGGTGCCCGGGGGTGGGGGTGCCGGCCCCGCAGTCCGCCGGGAGGGGGAGCCCCAGGCCCGGCTCTGGCCCCGCCGTCGGGGGGTCCCGTCCCGGGCTGGGGGGGCCATGGTGGGGGTGGCGGGGGGGTGACCCCTGATGTGTCCCCTCTGCCCAGCTGTCCCCAGCCCCGAGAGCGCCGGGCGCTGCCTGAGGCTGCGCGTCTCCGTCTGCTGCAGAAGCACCAGTGAGTCCGGCCGGGGGGTGGCTGCACCCCAAAAATCTGGGGATCTCCTGCCTCTGGGGCAGCCTAGTCCCTGCTGGGGGCACTGGTTTGCACTGGGGCCTTGTGGGGACACCGTGTCCCCCAGGGGAACCGGTCACATCGTCGGGGTTTGTTTCAGCGCCGGAGCCGGTGACGGAGGTTCCCAATTCGCAGCCCCGCGGGCGCGGGGGGCCAGAGGGTGAGTGCGAGGGGGGCAGGGGGCCGGGGGCCGGGCGGGGGCACCGGGGGCTGGCGGGGGGCCGGGGGCCAGCTCGCCCTGACGTCTGCTCCTGCCCTGGCAGACGCGGTGCCCGGCCGGGGCATCGCGGTCCCGCTGCAGCCCCCTGCCCCGTGCCTGGCGCTCGTGCTCCTCGCCCTGTTCTGGATCTGACCCTCGGCGCAGCCCATGGCGGGGAGATGGGCTCCTCTGCCCCGCTGCCTGCTTCCAGACTCTTCCTCCACCGCCATCCCGCCCCGAGCCCACGGGGCAGCCCTGGGCCACGACTCGCCCGCCGGACCCCCACGGAGCCGAGCCGGGGCCAGGAGCTCCGGGCTGGAAGGTGAGGGGTACACGGGGGGGCTCCCAGGCGGTGGGTGCCCCTGGGTGCTGGTCCCCCGCAGCATCCCCTGATGGGGCTCTCCCCTTCCCAGGGACCTCGCTTCCCGCCGGCATCGCCGCACGCCAGCCCCACCAGCCGCCCTGCCCCGGCGCTGGGCTCCCCGCAGCTCGGCGGACGCCTGCTCTGCCCCAGGGCCGTGCCTCATCTCGTGCCTTCCCCCATGGACCCCCTGCCCCGGGGGGCCGGGGACCCCCAGGCCCTGGAGCGGGGTGACAGCTCCTCCGGGTGCCAGATGGAGGCAGGCACCCAGCCCCTCCACTGCCTTGTCCTCCGGCGAGGACACACCGATCTGTCTTCTGGGAAGACGCCTTCCTCCGTGCCGTCACCGGCCCCTACGGTTTGGTTTTAACCCCTGGTAGTGACTGAGCCGAGCAATACAGTATTTGCAAGATCGCTGCGCCCTCGGGCTGTGCGGCCCCCGCCCCTGGCCTCGCGCTGCCCGCGGTCCCCTCCTGCCCGTACCCACCTGCCCGCGGTCCCCTCCTGCCCGTACCCGCTTGCCCGCGGTCCCCTCCTGCCCGTGCCCACTTGCCCACGGTCCCCTCCTGCCCATACCCACCTGCCTGCGGTCCCCTCCTGCCCGTGCCCACTTGCCCGCGGTCCCCTTCTGCCCATACCCACCTGCCCGCGATCCCCTCCTGCCTGTACCCACTTGTCCACAGTCCTCTTCTGCCTGTACCCACCTGCCCGCGGTCCCCTCCTGCCCATACCTACGTGCCTGCGGTCCCCTCCTGCCCATACCTACGTGCCCGCGGTCCCCTCCTGCCTGTACCCCCTTGCCCTTGGTCCCCGTCCCTGCAGGGACCCCGGGGGTGCCTGCGCCTCTCGCCGCGACCTTTCAGGCCGGGGGTTTAATTGCAGCGATTTGATACTGAGACGTCAGCTCATGTCACAGGGAAAGCTTTAATTACAGACGAGCTGCCTGCAATTAGTGCCTGGCAGCGGGACCGGAGCTGGCCACCGGCGCCTGCTAAGGGACAGGGACGAGGGGTGGCGGCACTGGGGGGGTCGCTCGCCCGGAGCCTCCGGCCGGGCGCCCCTGGTCCTGCTCACTGCCCTTGGCCGGGCTTGGGCTGCCCACAGGGCGGTGGTCCTCCATCCGTCTGTCCATCCACCCCTCGCGTACCCCGTTTCCAGCACCGCAAAGCAGGGGGCTGTGGGAGCCGCGGTCAGGGTGTCACCCTTTGCCCGCAGGTCGCTGCGGGGGCCGGTTTCACGGTGTGGCCGCACCGTGGTCACAGCTCCGGTGCAGCCGGCGGCCATGGGACGGAGGGTCGCTGGCAGGAGGGTTGCTTGATGCTTCCGCAGCGGCCGGTGGCTCCTGGCCCCCCCACCCTGCGGGTGCAGCCCCCCGCCGCCCTGCTCGGGGGGCCCAGCCAGGGCCGAGCCCCCCACAGGGCCGCTGGCAGCCAGGCCTCCGCAGCCCCCTCCCCGCGCAGGCGTTGCCGACCGCCTGCCGCAGTGGTGCTGGGCACGTCAGACAGGTTTTATGGCTTCTCGGGAGAAACTGCTCGGCAAGAGGCTGAGCAAAAGCATCGACCGTGCCGTGCCCCTCCCCCCTGCGCCGCTGCCTGCCCTTCCCCCGCTGCACCCTGCACCCCATCCTCGCACGGGTGGGGGCACCCCGGCCCCATGGGCGGCAGTGGGGCCTGGCCCCACCGCCGATGGCCGGGGTAGGGGGGTCCGTGCCCTGTGGGACCCCCATGTGGGGATCCTGGGGGGGGGGTAGGGGCTGTGCTTTGTGGGACCCCCGCATGTGGGGGTGATGACATCTGGGGGGGGGACCGTACCCAAGGGACCCCCATGCGGGGATGCTGGGAGCAACCGTGTCCCACGGGACCCCCATGTGGGGATGCTGATGGGGGGCATCCTCCCAACAGACCCCCACGCAGGGATGTCGGGGGTGATGGTGCCTGTGGGACCCCCACGCAGGGATGTCGGGGGTGACGGTGCCCATGGGACCCCCACGCAGGGATGCTGGGGGGGGCCATGCCCTGCAGGACCCCCGTGCAGGGCTGTCAGGGGTGACGGTGCCCATGGGACCCCCACGCGGGGATGCTGGGGTTGGTGGTGCCCATGGGACCCCCACACAGGGATGTCAGGAGTGATGGTGCCCATGGGACCCCCCATGCAGGGATACTGGGGGGGGGGCCATGCCCTGCGGGACCCCTGTGCAGGGCTGTCAGGGGTGATGGTGCCCTGGAGACCCCCATGCAGGGATTCCGGGGCGGCCGCCCCCACCCCAGCCCCCCAGGGCTCTCCCAGGTAAGGCCAAGGGGTCCCGGCGGGGACCCACGGGTGGGTGCTGGGTCCCGGAGCAGCCCTGTCCTTGAGCGGGGGTTGCTTGGTATGCGGGAGCCGCTGCCGGCTTCAAATCCCATCGACTTCCAATGAGCAATGCCATCAATAAAAGCTAATTGATGGCACGGCCGCTCCAAATCAGATTCCCCATCCCCTGAATCGAATTGATGGCTCCGCGCCCCGCAGCCAGCCGCGGCAGAAATTGAATCTATTAAAGGAATAGGCTCCATTAGCCCGTCCCTTCTGTCTCGCAAGCTCCCCGCCTCGGGGCTCCCCACCACCCAACGCCAGCTCCCCCGCTGCCACCCACGCCAGCCGGGATGCTCGGGTGCCAGGACACCCAGGTCCCACCGGGCAAGGACATGGGGTGAGGGTGCTGGGTGCCCTCAGCCGCGGGTCCGTGGCCCACAGGGCGGCCCCGGGCACCATGGGCGGGTGGGAGTTAAACCCTCAGAAATTGGGAAGGAAGAATTTATCACCAGGAACAGAAAATGATGTGAAACAGTAATAGGCAGCTCTGAGATGAAGAGGGGGATAAAGAGGCGGCGGGTTGTGCCGACAGCCTGGGAGACACCGGCGGCATGGCGGGAGGTGAGGTGGAGGCACGGCGTGGCCGTGTCTGGCCCTGTGCGCCAGCTCGCTGCCGGGACGGGAGACCGTGGGTGCACTGTGGCGAGCCTGGGCGCAGGCCCCCGGCCCCGTGGTGCTCCTGGCAGCGTGTGAAGAAGCTCCTGGCATGGGGTCCCCCAGCTGGCCACGCTGCTGGGGTCCCCTCACCCAGCCGTGCCGGGACAGGGGAGCCGGCACTCCCCGACGCCCCTCGCCGCCCCAGGGTGCGGATGAGGTCAGGCACTGCGGCCATCCCGGATCCCAGGGGCAGCCCCAGGGCGCACAGGGCGGGACGTGGGGCCCGGCAGCCCCCCAAGAGGCTGGAAGGGAGGAGCACGGCCCCCCCGGGGCAGGGGGGCCCGTCCCTGCCCGTCTCCCATGGGTGCAGGGCAGCGGCTGCAGCCCCCACCCGAGAGCTGCCGAGAGCATCCCGGAGATGGGAAATGGCTCCGTGTCACCATGGAAACGGGGCCACCAGCTCACCATGCCGAGGGGACACGCGTGCCGAGCCCCGAGGAGCGCAGCACCGGGCGAGCTGGGCACTGGGTACCACGCACCAGGCAACGGCCGCAGGCACCCTGGAGCCGCACCACAGAGCCCATCACCCGCCTCGGGCCTGCTCTCGCCTCACCCACCGGTTGCGGGCATTTGGTGTGATGCCACCCCAGCGTGATGCCACCCCGGTGTGTTGCCACCCCGGTTTGTTGCCACCCCAGCTGGGCAGCTCTGCGCCGCCGCGCCGGTGCTCAGCGCTGGGTGCGTGGGGCCGGAGCCGGCTGTTCCCCGAGCAGCCGCCTGATGATGCGCATCGTCAAGGTTATAATTTAGCAAAACACTCAGCAGGGGCTTTGGAGGGAGCCGGCCCGCGCCGGCTAATTAGCCAGAGCCGCACGCACCGAGCCCGCGCCTGCCATAGCAATGAGGGTGCGTGCACCGGGTGTGCCGGCTCACACCGGCGCGGAGCACACGTGCAGGGGCCGTCGCACCCCGCAGGGCCGGGGCAGGGTGCCGGGTGGGCAACCGCATCTCTGCTGGCCAATTCCCGCTGCCGGGGTCGGAGCAGAGGGCACCGCTGCTTATCTCCGCTGGCCCGGGGCCAGGAGCAGCAGCCGGCGCGGTGGGGAGAGCGCGCGGGAGCGCGGGGCACGCGCTCGCCAGCGCGGGCACCGGTGGGTTTGCGCACCCCGGGGCTACGGGCGGAGGCAGATGCTGCGTGCAGGCATCCCTGCTCCGCGTTGGGGTGTCTGTCTGTCCCTTCCGGCGTCCGTCTGCCTGTGCCCCCCGCACGTGCCGGGGTGCTGGCAGCGGCTCGGCAGGGCTGCTCCCCCCAGCCTGCTGTAATCCTGACGGACAATAATCCGGCTGTGCCGGAGCTGGGATGGGCAGGAGCTGCCCTTGCAGCGGCAGCGCGATTCAGCTGCCGGCTCTGTCGGTGCTGCCTGCACCGGCTGCATACTAAGGGCCTTCGGTGCTGGCTCAGCCGCGCCCCAGAGTCCCTGCGCTGGGACCCTCCCTGGATCCATGGGGATGGGGCTGGTGGCCCACGGGACACCCAGCCTACGGCGTGGGATCTGCCCCAGGGCACGTGGGCAGGGTGCGGGCAGGGTGCAGGCAGGGCTCCCACCTGGGTTTTAAGCCTCCTGTCCTCTTGCCCCTTGTTAGTTTTAACCGGAGCTGGGTCCATCCCAGGACTCACAGGCTGGCACCGGCCCCGCTGGCGGAGGAGAGCGGAGCAGTGGCTGGGAGGACTGGGACAGGACGGGGTTGGTGCAAAGGACGGCGTCACCCCGCAGTGCGCGGCGTCCCCGGGGCAGCCAGACAGTGATGCTGGGGTGGGTGCCCACCCAGGGCAGTATCTTAAAGGGTGCCCGGAGCGGGTGCTGCGAGGGTCGGCAGCGGGGCTGGATGCCGGGGTTTCACCGCAGCCCTGGCGAGCGGTAGCCATGGGCCTCTGTCCCCTCCGGGCGCACGTAGGGCTGGGAGGATGCTGGGGGAGGATGGAGGGGTCCCGGCACCGAGGGCTGGAGCTGCCGGCGCGATGCCCGGGCATGGGGCCGATGCGGGTCCCCGGGGGGCTGCAGGGCAGCGGGGACCCCGTGGGCTCCTGCATGGGGGTCCCTCCCCGTGGCCTGGTGCGGGAGCCCTGCGGTGCCTCTGTGCCTGCTCCCCCCGTTCATGGAGCCGCCCCAAGCTCCTTTGATCGTCAGGCTGCTAACGAGCTTCCCTGGCAAAGACCTCGTTTGCCACACAAGAGCCCCACGCTGCCTGGCCAGCATCTGGCTTCGGTGGGCACAGGGCCGGTGTGCTCGGCTCCACCGTGGGCAACCTCCTGGGTCCCCACTGGTCCCAGCCCGGGGAGAGGGACGGGGACAGGCAGGTGCCAGTGGCTGGCAGGAGCGCGGCGCGGCCGGCCCACGGCCAGAAGCAGGAGCAGCAGGAGGCGGATCGATGCGCTGAATTATTTAGCGAGGGAGCGTGAAGCAGCTGCGACGGCAACACCCTGTGTGCGGGGCACGGGGCCACGCTCACACCCGGGCACGGGCCCCCCCCTCCCCCAGCCCAGACAGGGCAGCCGGGCACCCGCTGCCGGGCTGCAGGTTCGGTGCACCCACCCGGGGTCCTCTGCCACCCCCTTGGGCGGTGGGTGCCAGCGGCACAGGGCACCCCACTCCCCCCAGCACCTCTCCATGCCCTGCTGGCCGTGCCATGCTGTCCCCGGGCGGTGCCACCGGCACGGCCTGCTCTGTCCCCAGCCGCACACCGCTGCAGTGGCACCTAGCCGGCACCACGGGGCTGGCACAGGCCCCACCGGAGCCCGGCGGCTGCGGCTGGCCGAGGGACCACCCGTTTCACCAGGACCCCCACATCTCAGGGAAGCGCTGAGCCCTGCCCGCCCTCACCCCACGTCCCCAGCCCCTCTCGCAAGCCTTTTATAAGCGATGCATTATTAAAACTACCCCGCGCCATCGCTCACGGCCGGCGTGACGGCGGGTGCCGCATCAAACCTGATGAATATTTCAGGCCCTGAAATCTCCCGCGCCTGCATGCTTTATCCTGAGCCCCCCCCCGCCCCCCCCCCCCCCCCCCGCAATTTATTAGCTTATTTGCTTCCCCGCGCTTCTGTCCGGCACCAAGGGCGCAGCAGAGCAGGGTCACTGCGTGCACCGGCCACCGTGGCTCCAGCCCAGGATGGACGGGGACGGGCTGACGCCGAGGGGCGGGTGGGCAATGCCGGTGCTGGTTGCCCATTCCCAGGGCAGAGCCAGAGCAGCCCCGCGCTGCCAAGCTCGGTGCCAGCCAGGGGTCCCCAGGATGGCTCCCGTGGCCCCCGGGACCCCTGCACCCAGCCCTCATTTGGCACCAAGGGCCTGCAGTTCCCCTGGCATCGTCACCTGCAGGATCAGGGCAGGAGCACGGGGACAGCCCTGGGCAGGTCACAGCGTGGACCTGTCCCCATGACCCCAGCCTGGCCCCCTGCCGTGTCACCCCTTCCACCTCTGCCAGCGCTCCCGGTCCCGGCAGCCACGGACGCTCATTGCGGCGGGAGCTACGTACGGCGGGAGCGGGATATTGATGCTGCCTGTCACCCCTCGATCAGATTAACGTCACTTAGGCACCGGTAATGGGCGGCTCGGAGATCTGCCACCGGGGCTGGCGGGGGCTCCAGCACCACCATCCTGTACCGGCGCAGCTGCCGGGTCCGACCTGCCACCGCAGGCCAGGTCCCTGCCCAGTCCCACGGGTGCTTCGCCAGCTCCATCACCCCTCACGCCTCTCCTGGCACCCGCGGGGAGCCGCCCCGTGCTCAGACCCCCCCCAGGGCCACGGCACCACGTGCATAGCTGCCGGCGCGGTGACGCACCAGGGAGCCCCTGCGCACACCGACAGCCCTGGCACGTGCGCTCCTGCACGCGCCCATGGGCGCTCGCTCCCGGGCTGCACGCGGAGCCCCCGGTGCGGGCAGCAACGGCAGAGCCAGCGCGGCCCAGGCACAGGCAGCATTCCGGGAGGGCACGATGCCACTGGGGCTGAGCAGGGCTGCGTCCCGGGGATGCTGCGAGGGCGAGTCTGGGGTGCGGGGTCCCTCGGGGGGGCTGGGGTGTGCTCGGGTGCTCCTGCGGCTGCTGGCAGCAGCGGGGCTCAGGTGGGGTGGTTACGGCTCCTCGTGGCCCAGCCACGCGTGCCATCAGCCCCGTGTTCGGCTCTCCGTCGCTGCTCTGCCCACCGCCGCCGCTGCCTGCCTGGCTCTGACGGGTGCTGGGGGGGCAGCGGGCCATAGCCCCCACCCCAGCTGGTGCCTGCTGCAGCCCCCAGCCACCGTGCAGGGGACACCAGGGTGGCACGGCCAAGGTGAGCGGAGCGCCAGGCTCCAGGGCCAGCAGGGACGATGCCAGCAGGGAGCCGAGCGCCGGGGCCGGCGGTTGCAGACCCAGCTCCGTGTCCTTGTCCCTTCCCTGGGGAGCTGTGGCTGCTGCGCTGCAGCGGGGCCAGGTGCCAGCGCCTGCTACGCTCGCCGTGCCCACGCTGGATGGCTCCATCCCAGCACGGCCCTCGCACCCACTGGTGCATCCTTGCCGTGGCCATGTCGGAGGGGCTGGACCGGGGCCAGCGGGGCTGGGGTTGCCACTGGTGGATGATATTGGAGTGATCTTGAGGCTGGGAGGGAGGAGAGGAGAGGAGAGGAGAGGAGAGGAGAGGAGAGGAGAGGAGAGGAGAGGAGAGGAGAGGAGAGGAGAGGAGAGGAGAGGAGAGGAGAGGAGAGGAGAGGAGAGGAGAGGAGCCGGCTGAGTCACCCAGTGCCAGCTGCTGACTCAGGCGGTTCCTGCCAGGTAGCCCCCGCCACCGGCGCGTGGGCTGCCGGGCCGCGGGACGTGGCGGAGGGGGCAGCTGGGACCCTGGCACCTCCCGGCACCCCAGTCCGGCACCCGCGGTGCCGCAGGGGTGGTGCAAGGTGAGAGCGGTGCGCGCGTGGATGCTGGTCTGTGCCTTGGTGACCTGTTTCTACCTGGGCTCACCCGCCAGCGGTGCAGCCGCATGCCGGGGTGGCGTGGGGGGACCGTGGATGCCGGGCCGTGGGAACCATGAGGAGCTGGCTGCCGTCACCTCCCGCCTGGCACCTCTGGGTGCCCACACACCCAGGACTGGTGGGAATTGGCACGGCGGAGCCCGCTGGAGCCAGGTTTCCGGCAAGCAGGCGCCCGGCGCCCAGGGCAGGGACCCTGCGGCTTCCTCCCCGCCGGGCAGCAGGAGCAGCCCCAGCGCTGTGAGCCAGCCCGGGGCTGGCAGACGGAGAGGCCGGGAGCCACGCATGGCTTCATCCGGCAGCTCCGCGAGGAAACTGATTTCCTCCGACAGCCCGGCTCTGCGCCGCCACCGCCGCTGCCACCCGGCGCAGCTGCCTGCTCGTGGCTGCGGCCCGGCTGCTGGCGGCCAGCTTTGCGTTGGCAATTAACCCTCCTCTGCGATCCCACGCCATCAAGCTCCGCGTCAATTAACTCAAGCTGCCGAGGTGCTAATTAACGAATCACCCCCATGTCCATCTGCATAGCGGGGCTCACCTCCAGCCCTCCCCGGTATGGGGCCGCTCTGGCTGGACCTATGGCTTGCCGGGGAGGTGGGCCGGTGGCCGGTGGCATTGCCACCCATCTCCACCCACCCTGTGCCACATCCCCGCCCTGGATCACGCCGCCGTCACCCCAAGCCCAGCCCCAATCAGCCCCAGGAGGTCCCATGGGACGCTTCCAGCGCTGGAGGTCCCCCCTCTCCCCGGGCGTGGGGAAGTCGGCACCCCGCGCCCTCACCGGGGCGGCGCTCGCCCGGCGCTTCCCAAGAGGCTGACGCGGCGCGACCATCCGTGAGGCCTTCATTCAAATTTAAAGACCGACATGGGGATAAAAAGGGAAAGGGGCAGCGAGGAGCAGGGCGGCTGCAAGCCCGCGGGCGTGCGGCGAGCCTCCCCCAGGCGTGCCGGCCGGGCGCGCTCCCCGGCAGGACGGTGGCGTGCCCAAGCGCCGGCGCGGGGCTGCATGGGGCTGCCCGATTTGTACGGCTAAGCGCTGCCAGGAGGAGCCAGCAGGAGCCGGGGGCCACTTGGCTCCGTGCAGACATGCCAGCACCGCCGGCTACCAGCTCCCCAACCCGGGTGCCGTGTCCCTGTGGCTTCGGCCGCCCACTCTATGTGCCATTAGCATGTTCTTGCCGTGTCCGGCTGGACACATGCCGGCACCTGGCTCCTCCCGGCAGGTCGGGAACCCTGAGCTCAGCGTGTTCGGGGCCGTGTAGGTGTGGCTGGTGAATATTTCATGCCCGCATTCACCGAGCCCTTTCTTGGTTACACTCCTGCCTCCTCCCCGCGCTCTCGCCATGTTTATTTATTTAATGAATTATTTATCGGCTCCCCCTCTCGCTCGGCTGGGCACTGCTCCGCCGCTGCCCCCCCGCTCGCCCCCCCCGGCTCCCAGCCCAGCGCGATGATTTATTGAATGCCGGCTCTGCTCTGCGGTTGCGACATGCTGTCACAGGAAGCCGCGGTTAAATATTAACCAGGGCGGGTGAAGCGGGTCCCCTGCCCTGCCGGGCACGCGCCACCGGCCGGACCCCCGAGCCCACACCGCTCCGGGCACGGTGGCCACCGTGGCTAGTGGCCGTGGCTGACCGCTCCAGGTGGCGGGTGGGGGGCTTTGCTCTGGTCCCCCCCTGCTTTGAAGCAGAAACCTGCTGGATCGCGGTGCGATGGGCGGAAAGAGGGTGCGAGGGTGGAGGAGACGGGGGGCATGGGACTGGGGGGGAACCGGGGCCGCTTCGTGGCCCGGCTCTCCTGGAGAGCTCGAGGCCTCTTGAGTCCTCCTGCGAGAGAAGCCACCCGGCTGGCGGTGACCCCGGCTGTCCCCACTGCAGATGCCATCTCCTGCTGTGGTCGGCAAAACCCAGCCAAGCCCCCTCCGCGTGCCGGCTGCCGCAGCAGGGCTCCATCCCCGAGCCCCGGGGGTGATGCCCGGTGGGTGCCCGCGTGTGGGCGCACACCGTGATGCTCAGGGCCCGTTCGGCCGCCCGCGTCCCTCCGTCCCCGCGGGAGCGCTCGGTGCATCCCACCGCGGCCCCGCGCATCGGGGTGCCCCGGCGCGGGGTCCCCCCCCAGCGAGCGCGGCCGCGTGCGGGTGCCGGCGGCGGCATGCGCGTTGCCATGAGCGGGGGGGTTTCCATGTGGAGGTGTGTGTTGCCATGGGTTTGCCGAGCCAAGGCGTTTCCATGGCGGCAGCGCGGTGCTGCTGGGCCCTTCCAGAGGTGCGCAGCCCCCCGGGATGCCCCAGCACCGGGGTGCAATGGGGAGGGAGCAGCCGCCGCCGCCACCGCGCCCTGGCACCTGGGTGCCCTGGCCCCTGCAGCCCCTCCTGCCCCCCCAGCACCCCTCCGCCTCCGCCCCCCCGGGCCAGCCAGAGCCCTTTTCCACGTCTTGTGTTTTCTTCACTTCACTTCTCCGGATGAATAATTAATAAAGGCTTTTTTGGTCCTCCAGGCCCTTCCGCCGGCCCCCTCCCCCTTCCCGGCAAGGCTTTGGCAGGGGCTTGGCCCCCCCAGTGCCGCCGGCGCGGATGGGGGCTGTGGGGCTGTGGCACAGCCCTGCCACAGGCACCGCCGGTGCTGGGCCCCCCACGGCGCTGAGTGGGAGTGGGGTGGCCTCGGCAAGACCCTGGCCACCACCGTCCTCATCCCCCTCCGTGGGCCGGGGCAGCACCCGCACGTCCGGAGGGGTGCCGGGGAGCCCGAAACAGGGCCCCGAGGGGGGAGCGGCTCCGCTCCCGCGCCGAGCTCCCCCGGCAGCTTTGGGGAGCCGGGAATCCCTCTTAACCTCGGCATTGGGCAGCAGATGCCCTGAGCCCAGGGCTACGCCGTGTCACCTGCCCGGGCCTGGGAGCCACCGTGCCCAGGCAGTGGGGACGCGGGGATACGGCGTTCGGCCCCGCACCGCCCCGGCCACGCTCGCCACTCCGGCGAGATGGCTCCCTGCGGGAGCAGCCAGGGCTGGCTCAGCAAGCCCAGCCGCGGTTTCGATATCCTCCCGGTTTCGTTTGCAAGTTCTTCGGGCTGCCAAATCTCCGGGTCATGTGCGAAGCCGGAGCAGGGGCCGTCGGGACGGTGCCAGCGGCGTGCGTGGGCTCGGGCGCGCTCCCGCATGGGAGCTCACGGTGAGCTGCATGTCCCCGCGCCGGCGCGAGCGTGCACACGCGTGTTGGGGCGTGGATCACCTGGCACACGGGACCACCGGGTGGTGCCGCATGGCAGTTGCTAAGGGATCTTGCCAAGGACGGACGGCTGGAGCTGGCACCCAGCTCAATCCCTTCCCATGTGGCCGGCGGGGACCGGCACCCGGGGAGCACCCACCGTCCCCGTGGCTGCCGCCGGCACGGTGGGCGCCTCTGCCGCACGGACCCTCGGGGGGAACGGGGCGGGGGTGTGGGAGGAGGGATTGGGCCCACGGGTGGGTGCTCGGCCACGTGCAGGCTCCCGGGGCAGGACCGGGCAGGTGGGAGAGCCTGGCACCGTGGCTCTGCTCCTCCGGCAACCGGGCTGCCGTGGCACGCTGGCCCCAGCCCGCCTGTGCCAGTGGCAAGTGGCTGGGTGCCCACCCTTCCGAGCGGCTGGGTGCCCACCCTTCCGTGTCCCCGGGGCGGCCAAACCCCTCTGCAAACACGTGTGACCCCCACGGTGCCACCAGCAGCACCGCGAGGACCCTCTGGGGCCCTGAGCCCCCACCCACGGCTCTGCCAGCCACAGGGACCCACGGGGGCCGGTGCCCCGAGCCCCAGCGCTCCCACCCGGGGAGACCCCAATGCCAGTGGGATCCGGCACCGGTGCCCCATCCGTGGGGGGTCCCAGCGAGACCCCAATGTCAGTGGGACCCCGTCCCGGTGCCCCCACCCGTGGGGGTCCCGGTGAGACCCTGAGCCCAGTGGCACCTGATCCTGGTGGGACCTGGCCCCAGTGCCTCCACCCACGGGGGTCCCAGTGCGACCCCAATGCCAGTGGGACCCCGTCCCGGTGCCCCCACCCACGGGGGTCCCGGTGAGACCCCAATGCCAGTGGGACCCCGTCCCGGTGCCCCCACCCACGGGGGTCCCGGTGAGACCCCGAGCCCGGTGGCACCTGATCGCGGTGGGACCCGGCCCCGGCGCCCCCACCCTCAGCCCAAGCCCGGCGCGGCCCCGCTCCCCGCCGCCCGGTGCCGGTACCGGTGCAGGCGGACCCGGAACGGCGGCGGGGGCGCGCGCGGGGGCGCGGCGGCGGCGGGCGCGCGCGGGGCGGAGCTGGGCGGCGGGGGCGCGGGGCGCGGGCGGCTCCGGCTCCGTTCTCCATTCATTGGGATCGCGGCGGGCTCGGCGGCGGCAGGGATGGCTGCTCGGTTACCCGTGCTCCTGCCCCTGCTCCCGTTACTGCTGCTGTTACCGGGCCGGGGGCTACCGGGGGCCCTGGGCAACCGGCACGCCGTGCACTGGAACAGCTCCAACCTGCAGTGAGTGCGGGGCGGGCGCCGGGCCGCGCGGGGGAGGCCACGGGTACCGGGCACCGGGAGGCGGCGGGGGTGGCCCCGGGGCCGGGCGAGGCGGGGGGGAGCCGGCGGGAAGGACGCGGCGGGGACGCGGCGGGGATCGCGGCGAAGGATGCGCGCGGCGGCGGCGGCGGCGGCGCGGGGGGGGGCGGCACCGGGCCAGGGGCGCGCGCGCGCCGGGACTGCGGGACCCCCCCCCCCCGGTACCGGTGTCGGCGCGGCGCCCCCGTGCGGGCGGGGCTGCGGGACCACCCCCCCCCCCCCCCCCCGGGCCCGGTGCGCTGCCCCTGGCGGCCCCGCGCACCCCGGGGCTGCGCTGCCGGGCGGGGCGCGGGCACCGGTACCGGCGGGGTCGGGTTCGCCGCTGGAGCGGGGCTCGGCGGCTCCCGCTGCGGGGGGGTCGGTGGCTACCGGGGGTCGAGCCCTCCCCGCCGGCGCTGACCACCGGGGTGCTGCGGGAAGGGCACGGCCGCGCCTCTTCCCCCCCCCCCCCCCCGCCGCCCCCGGTGCGGCGGCCCCGCCGCCAGCCGCGCCCCCCGCCTGTCTGGGTGCGGGAGCGGCACCGGCGGCGCGGCGGGGAGCGGCGGGGGGGGCCCCGAGGGGTGCCCGCCGCCCCCCTCCCCTCTCCGGTGGTAGCGGGGCCACCCCCGGCGCAGCAACCGAGGGCGGCGGGGCCGGGGGCTCCCGGGGGGTGCGCAGGGGCGATGGGGGGGCTGCGAGCTGGAGGGGTGGAAGCTGCCGTCACGCCCACGGCCACCGGGAACGGAGCCACCGGTAGCCCCGGGCAGATCGGTGGCCACGGCCCCGCGGCACCTCCCTGACACCCTGTGCCGGGCGCTGCGCCCAGCCCTCGCCCAGCCGAGGGGCTGCGCGGGGCGCGGGGCTCCCGCACCCGTGGTTGGCGTGGCCGCGCCGGAGGGGCGCGGGCCCCCTCCGATGCCGGGTCCCTCCCGGGTCGGGGGGCTACGAGCCCACGGCGGCTCCGTGGACCCCCTCCACGAGGATCGGGGAGCTGCACCCACCGCCATCGCCCGTCTCCCCTTCCCTCGCCGGTGCGAGCGCTCAGGGGTGTGGCGGGGACGCGCGCCCAGCCGGAGCGTCCCCCCCCGGGACCCCTCGGTGCCGGGGGTCCCCGGGCTCCCCCCGCCCTGCGCCCCTTTGTGCGGGGAGGGAGCGTCCCCCCCGCAGCTCCTTCCCCTCCCATTGAGATTGTGTCGCCAGGCGGAAGCCCGGGCCCCATAAATTGTACGTGTGTGCGACGTGCCGAGGCGCAGCACAATGGCGAGGCGCTCGGTTCACCTCACCGCGCTCGGGCATCCCCCCTGCACCCCGCTCCTCCGGTCGGACCCCGCTTTCTCACCGGCCTCGTCCCCACGCCGTGTGACATTGCCGGGCCCTCGGCGGGTGGGACGCTCCCTCGCCCCGCCGTGACCGAGGGGTCGCCTCTCCCCACCCCATCGCCCGCAGCCGTGTGCCGTCGCCCGGCGCTGCCCTGACACCTCCCGAGGGACGGGGCGGAGGGGGTGCCGGCGGTGCCCGCGCTGTGCCGAACCGGGGGTGTCGCAGCCAGACACCCGCGCCCGCTGCGCACGCGTCTCTGGCACGGCTGCGAGCGTCCGGCTCAGGGCACGGGTGGCGCGGTGGGGGCGGCTGCGGCAGAGACGTGTCCCAGGGACTCCGGAGCGCGGATATTTATTGTTAGGCAGTGCGGCAGCTCGGCCGCAATTATGGCCGCGCGGTAAAGTGTCTGGATTAGATAAATTATGGGGGGAATTAGGCTCCCTGGGCCGCAGCCTGCAAATCCCAGCAACCCCGCTGCAATCAGAGCAATAAACAAGCCCTGCGCGGCCCCGCGGGGCTCTCCGGGGAGGGGGGAGCGCCGGCAGGCTCGGCTGCGGGCCACTCCTCGGGGGCTGCGCCAGGCCCCCCCGAAATTTATTGCGTCTCCCGCCCCGGGCGCCCCTGCGGCTCCCCTCGGCGGGAGGACGGGGCGAGGGGTGGCCCCGCGGAGCCCGCCCGCAGCACCCAGGGTGCTGCCGGTGCCTTGGGGAGCAGGGGGCTGGTGGCAGCTTGTCACCTTTGGGCACGTGGCCGGGGTCCTCGGGTCCCCTGGCCACCGCGGGGGACGGCTGGTGGTGCCGGGGGGCCAGGGAGGGCTACCGAGGAGCAGGGCACCCCTCCTGCAGCGGGTTCGGGGGGCTGATGGCAAAGCCCGGGGGAGGCGCGAAGGCGGGATCCGAGGCTCGGACCAGCGCCGGGATCTGCTTCTGCTCAGCCAGGCTGTTGGTCTGGCTGCGCTTTCCGTCTGTCCCGATGTCTGTGCAGGTGGTGGCCAGTGAGCCCTGGGGGCGTGGGACGATCCTTGTCCGGTCGCTGCCCTCCGCTCCCGAGTCCTGCCGGGAACAGGCATGGTGCCACAGGGCAAAGGTGCGAGGTGGCCGCGTCCCACCCAGCGCTGGCCTTCGCGGGGGCTGCGTCCCTGGGGTGCCCCACGGTGGGGGGCTGGGGGCTCCTAGGGGTGTCCCCAGCCGAGCCGGGCCCTGGCGTGCCGGTGCGTGCGGGATGCCACCTCCCTGCTGGGTGTCCCGGATGCCGAGATGGGGACAGCGGTTTGTCCCCGTGCATGGGCACCGGCATTGCTACCTCCCCCCCGCCGCCACTGCAGCCCCCAGGAGCCCCCCAGCGCGGGTTGGGGTGAGCCACGCTGCGCCCCTGGCTCCAGGGTGCTGGGGCCTGAGGCCTCGGGGTGTCTGGTCCCGTGGAGGGGGCACAGCGGGGTGGCCGTCAGATGGGGGTACACAGGGTGCCGGTGCCCGGCTGAGGCAGGCGGGTCGGAGCCCACCTGTGCGTGGGGAGCATCGCGTGCGGCCCCCCCAGCCGCCGGCGCTGCCGCCACGCTTGCCTCTTCAAGGCGGCTTTTATCTGCCTGACTTTGTGTTCCAGGCGGCGAGAGCTGGAGCTCTCGAGAGCCCTTGTGCGGAGCAGCCGCTCCCGGGGGAGCGTCTCGCGCGGGAGAGGAGCTGCGTCCCCGCTCTGTGCCCGCCGGCGGGGCCTGGGGGTCCCCGGATTCCTGGGTCCTCCGCAGTGGCTGGACCCTGACCCCGGGGCTGTGCCCGGCCCCATCCCTCCATCGCTCCCGTTGGCACCCGCGGGGCTGGGGCTGGTGTCGCCTGCGGTGGAAGGGACCCCCGCCCCCCGGCGGGTCCCGGGGGCACCCATCAGGAGGTGCTGCGGGGCGCGGGGCAGTTGTGGCCGATGAGGGGCAGGTCCCCGCCGTGGCGTGTGCCCGGCTGCGGGGCCGGAGGTGGTGAAGGTGATTACACCTCTCGGTGACCCAGCCCCACCGGCTGCGGCATCCCCAGGCGGGCTGGGGGCCTCCGCCGCCCCCCACCCCACGGCTGTGCCCCCCAGGCTGGTCCCTGGGGGGCGCAGCCCCCCCCCCCCAGCCACCCATGGGTGCTGGCTGTGGCGCTGGCGGGAGCTGCTGCCCGGGGGCAGAGGGTGCCGTGCCCCGTGAGTCACCGCGCCGGGCGGCACCGAGCCCCGGCAGCGCGGCCAGGGCCTGTGGTGTTCCCGTGGGAGAAGGGGCTGCAGCGCTGGGGTGCGGAGGCCGTCCCGGGGTGCAACAGGGCCGGGGCCACCCGATCCTGCCCAGGCTGGTAATTGAGTCACTGGCTGCAGATTGATGGTTTAATTAAAACCCAATTAGAAACCTCATTGATCTTGTTAGCAAAGCGGGAAGGTACGGGCTTTAGCAGGGATTAAAGGGATCGCCTGGCCGTCGATAGGGACGGGGGGGTGCGGGGGCACCTGTAGGGTGGTGCTGGGGGTCCCGGGGCGCTCGGGGTGGGCCGTGGCCGTCACCCTGGCATGGGCGTTGCCCCGTGGCATCACGGTCCCTTCGCCCCCTGCTGCGTCCCCGGGGAGCAGCCCCCCATCTCCCCAGGAGCCCCGATTCCCTGAGCGGGGTGGTTGGCCCCGGGGACGCCGTGTGCCGGCGATGCTTTTTGCGCCCGTACCTCGCGGCTGCGCCAGGCGTGGCGGGGGGGAGAACGGGGTGGGCCGTGCCGTGGCGCCGTGCCACCCGTGCGCGTGGGCTGCGTCGCAGGCGCTGTCTGCCGAGCCAGCGCGCGTGTGCGCGGCCGTCTGGGCGCCGTGACTGTGCAGCGCTGCCTGCGTGGGGAAGGGCTGGCACGGGGGGGGGGGGGCATCTCCCCGGCGGCTGAGCGATGGGCACGGGCGGTCGGTCTGTCTATCCGTCCGTCTGTCCATTGGGGTGGATCGGCTGTGGTGATCCTTTACCTCTCGCTGTCGCGTGGGGTGACTGGAAGGGGACCGTGTAAATCAATGGCACTTTTTTGTTTCCCCGGCTGATCGATGGGCCCTGGACGTGCCGAAAGGGCGAAGCTGCCGGAGCCAAACAAAGGGTCCGGCTGGGCCGGGGTGGGGGGGCCGCCCTGGCCCCCAGCGTCGGGGGCACCACGCTGTCACCCGCATTGGGGGATGCCCCGTGTCACCCCAGTCCTCACCACTGTCACCACCACCATGGGATGCTGAGCCCAGCTCCAGCCCCGCCGCGCTCCAGGCCTTTCCCGCACCGTGGGGATGAGCCTCCGCAGCACGGGGGTCCGGCCGGGGGTCTGGTCCCCCCCATGCCGCTGCCGCCGGGGCCGGGACGTGCTGCAGTGCACCAGGCGTTCCCTAGCAGTGCATGAGCGAGCGTGCGGCGCTCAGCCCAGATTTATCGCAGCAGATGGGAGCGGAGCGGCCGCCCAGCTCACCAGTGGCTGCGGCTTGCCAGGTAGCCGGGGTCCCGCCGGTGCGGGGCCAGTGGGCGCTGAGCCCAGCCTGCGCTCGGGACGGTTCTGCCAGGGGACATCCATCTGCCCAGCGCCGACAGGCTGCTGGAAGGTACCACTGCCTTGCAAAGCCCTGCTCTAAAAATGCAGTCGTGCAGAAGTGATGCTGCCCGTTCTGCTCCTGCGCTTAACCCTTCGGGCACTGCCGGAGCCTGCCGTGCCCTGCCGGCCGCGCCACGGCTGCCAGAGCCCAGGAGGGTCCGTCCTGACCCAGGTCGCCTGTTGCTGGAGCTTCCCAATGGCCGCGGGGTCTGGCAGGGACTGGGCAGCCCGTGCCTGCTCAGTGGGTGTCAGTGAGAAAGGAGGCTCAGGCTCTCGCTCTGGGTGTCTGTTCCCATCCTCCTGCCTGAAAACAGGGCCCGTGGGCTCCCTGCCAGCTCTGCCTGCCCTGCGCTGCCGGATGGTGCCGCAGGCAGAGCTCAGGGTGCTCCGGCGATGGCACTGGGGCTGCCGGGGTTCGGGGGCATCCAGCTGTGTGGGGTGTTGCTCTGTGCCCGTGGGGCTGGCGGTCACGGTGCAGGAGCCAGGCGCGGTGGGGACACAGCATGGTAGCCAAAGCTGCTGCCGGAGTCCCCTGGACGTGGCCTGGGCCATGGTGGCCCCGTGGCTCTGCCTGTTTGGGCCTGGCTCCAGCCTCTCCCGGCTGGCAACGATGCTCTGATACCTGCAAGCTCCCAGCACACGATGGCCAGCGATGCCCGTGGGGCTCACCGCCGCGGGGAGCAGGGCTGCCAGCCCCCGCCACACCGGCTGGGGTCCCCTCTACCTCCCCATTGCGGTGCTGGTGCGGCTCAGTCCAGGGGGGACCTCGGTGCCGCGTGGAGCAGCGCTCATTAGCGAGGCTGTTTACCAGGAGCCACGCTTCCTAACGAGCCGCAGAGCGGGGTCCCGGGGGGCAGGCGCTGTGCCTCGGCGCTGGGTGCCGCAGGGGAATGGGGTGGTTATGGCTCCCCGGCACCCCAGGACAGGGTTTCACCCGGCACAGCGGGAAATGGAGCCGGGTGTCGCTCCCGTGGGCGCAGAGACCCGGGGTCTGTGCTTCCTCCGGCCCCTCGTGCCCGCAGCACGGCCACGGCCCGGCCGCAGCGAGCGCCGGCTGCCGGTGCCCAGCCCGGTGTGGGGCAGCCAGCTCGGAGTGCGCTGGCGTCCTGGCCCTGCGTCCCGCACGGAGTTAATTGCAATTTTCTCCTCGGGGCCATTTCTTTAATAACAATTCTTCCCCCCCCCCCTCCCCCCTTCCCACCACATCAAAGCGGGAAGATGAAAGGTCCCGGTGCCCTGCGGAGCAAGGGTGGCTGCCTCAGCACCTTGCTGGCGGAGGAGTTGCCCAGCGGCTGACGGGTGCCGGGCTGGGCTGGGGAATAGCGGCTGCACGGCAAGGGAGGTGCCGCGTGGGGCTGCGCTCCCTGCCCCACGGGTGACGAGCTCTGCTGTGGGCCCCCCACAGCCCCCGGTGCCGGCAGCAGCCCCGGACGAGGAGGCGGCGCTGCTTGGCGGACGCCGGGTCCCCCCCTTTGGTTCTCTCTCCAGCACCCAGCTTCTGGGGTGCTGCGTGCCAGGGTGCCGCGGGCCCTGGCAGGGTGCCGGGGCTCCCCAAACAGCGCCGGGGGCGGTTGGGCAGGGTGGGGCGTCTGCACGCGCGGCCCTGCCCGCTGCCTGCCCGGCCCTGCCAGGGAGACCCGGGAAGCCGGCTCCGCTGCGGGCAGGGCCCCGGGGGGGGGGGGGGGGGGCTGGCGGGACCCCCCGTGGGGCGAGGGGACCCCGAGTGCAGGGGCTCGGGGACACGGGTTTGCCATGACGGGGACCCCGAGCCGGAGCGACGCAGCGCGGGGGAGCCCGGCCACGCGTGCCAATGTGGTCGACGTCCCCGGGGGAGCCCAACCAGGGGACCCCCCCAACGCAGAGGGGTGCAGGGGCCGCACCGGCGCGGTGCAGGGGGACGCCGCCGCCGCTGCTGAGCCGGCTGGGGGAGCCAGGTCCGGTCGGGGTCTGGTACTGCCGCGGCAGCTCGGTGCAGAGCCAGCGCCTCGCAGCGCCGGCTCATAATTAATTGGCAGGAGCAGTGGGTCAGCGCGGCGGCGAGGATTACCGCGGCCGGGATTTCCATCGGGCGCGGATTAGGAGCCAGCGGAGCCTCTCCTGAGTGGATCTGAGGGGATTGCTGCTCCTAATCAATGTAAATGAGGCTCCCCCAGGGCCACCCTTTACGGCATTAACGAACTAACGGGATTAGCCAGAGCAGGGTGAGAAATCCTCTCTCTGAGCTGCGGCGCGTGGCGGGGCCGGGGCCACGGTGGGTAACCGCGGTGGGTCGGCCGCAGGCTGCCGGAGCCGGGGGAGCGCCGGGGCCCCGTGCCCTTCCTGCATCCCGCAGGGTCCTCGGTGCCTTTGGGACCCTGGTGTCCATCAGCCCCGTGGCCGGGTCAGTCTGTCTGTCCTGCTGCGCCTGTCTCTTTCTCAAGGCTGCCGGCACGTTGCCGGCAGGACCCAGCAGCGCCGTCTCGCGCACCCACGCTCTCGCAGGCGTCCCACCCCTGCGCGCGGCTTGGCGCCCGTAGCCTCCATCCCCAGCCGCGTCCCTCCTGCCCCAGACCGGCCCGCGCCTCCCGAGACGGTGACGCCGCACCGCGGGTCTCTGGCGCTGATGTTGCGCAGGGCTCCCGGTGCGTTGGGGGGCTCGAGCAGGGGGGATACCGCTGCCCCCCGGGATCCCTGCTCTGGGCCCTGCCCGTTCTCCAACCTCCAGTCCCTTTCAAGGAGGGGCCGGCGTTTGGGAAGGCGCAGGGGGTGTCCCTGACCCCCTTTTTCTCCTTACAGCCTGAGGCGGGAGGGCTACACGGTGCAGGTGAACGTCAACGACTACTTGGACATCTACTGCCCGCACTACAACGCCTCGGTGCCCGAGCACCGGTTGGAGCAGTACGTCCTCTACATGGTGAACGCGGAGGGCTACCGCACCTGCAACACCAGCCAGGGCTTCAAGCGCTGGGAGTGCAACCGGCCCCACGCGCCCCACAGCCCCATCAAGTTCTCGGAGAAGTTCCAGCGCTACAGCGCCTTCTCGTTGGGCTACGAGTTCCGCGCGGGGCAGGAGTACTACTACATCTGTACGTGGGGTGCTGGGGAGGGACCCCCCCACCCCGGCGGGTCCCCCCGCGCCCCCCAAGTTGGGTGGCTGCAGCCAACCCCCCCCCCCACCCCACCCCGGCAAGAGCGGGCACCCTGACCTCGGGGATGGGGGTGTGGGGTGGGAGGGTTGGGGGTGCAGGGGGGCGTCGTGGTGTAGGGGGGAGGTGGGGGCGTGGGGAAAGGGGGGGTGCGGGGGAGCAGGGTGGGGATGCGGGGGGCGGTGCTGGTGCAGGATGGGGATGCAGGGGGTGCTGATGCAGGTGCAAAAGTCAGGGTGCTGCTGCAGGATTGGGGTGCTGATGCAGGTGCAAAAATCAGGGTTCTGATGCAGAATTGGGGTGCTGGTGCAGAATTGGGGTGCTGGGGGTGCTGATGCAGAAGTAAAAATCAGAGTGCTGATGCAGGATTGGGGTGCTGGGGGGTGCTGATGCAGGATCTGGGTTCACGGGGTGCTGATGCAGGTGCAAAAATCAGGGTGCTGATGCAGGATTGGGGTGCTGGGGGGTGCTGACGCAGGGTCTGGGTTCATGGGGTGCTGATGCAGGATTGGGGTGCTGGTGCAGGGGAGCAGGGTGGGGATGCGGGGGGCAGTGCTGGTGCAGGATGGGGATGCAGAGGGTGCTGACGCAGATGCAAAAATCAGGGTGCTGCTGCAGGGTGCTGCTGCGGGTGCAGCTTCAGGGGGCGGGATGAGGGTGCTGCTGCATCCCCCCACCCCAGAGCGCACCCCGAGGCCGGGCCAGACCCCAACATGCCCGCACCCACCGAGCAGCCGCTCACCGTGCCTCGGGGTGCCCAGGGCTGGGGTCACCGGCTCCGGAGCCACCCCAGCCCGCTCTTGCCTTGCAGCCACACCGACGCACAACCACCGCCGGGCCTGCCTGAAGATGAAGGTCTTCGTGTGCTGCGCCTCCAGTAAGTACCCCCCGTGCGGGGGCTGCGGGCGAGCGGGGGGCGGCGTGGCCTGCCGGCGGGTCCCCCATCCCTCCCAGCTGGGGTTGGGGGGCTGCGGCGCGAGGCGGCCAGGGAGCGTGACCCCCGTCCCCCCCGTCCCCTCTCTCCCTCTTGCAGCGTCGCACTCCGGGGAGAAGCTGGCGCCCACCCTGCCGCAGTTCACCCTGCGGCCCGAGGTGAAGATCGAGGACCTGGGTGAGTCGGGCAGAGCCCCCGGCCCCGCAACGCCGCGTCCCCCCCCGCCGCCGCCCGCGGGGCAGCCCCGGCCGTGGGGTGGGGGTTCGGGGCCACCCCGGGGCCACCCTCACCCTCTCACTTTTCCCCGTAGAAAATTTCAACCCGGAGATGCCCAAGCTGGAGAAGAGCATCAGCGGCACCAGCCCCAAGCGGGAACACTTGCCCCTGGCCGTGGCTGCCGCGCTCTTCCTCATGACGCTGTTGGCCTCCTAGCTCCCGGCGCCGGTGGGGGCCTGGCTGGCGTGGCTTTGCCGAGTGGGGACCCCCCGACCTGCCGCAAGAGCCGTCGGGGAACCGCCGCGGGACCACCCGGCCCCTCCGCACCGCCACCCCCTTGCCCGGAGAGCCGCCCCGCGGGGCAAGGGGCCGCGGCACGCACCGATCCCGGCTGGGACTCGTCCCCCACCCCGCCGATGGCTGCGGCCACGTCTGCGAGGATGCGGCTCGGCGCTGCCGCGTGCACCTCACCTTCCGCCGACGCCGTCCCACAGCGCCGAGTCCTGCCCGTAGCCCACCCAGTGCCCCGTGACTGGGGGCCGGTGCTGGATTGGGGAGCCCGGCGAGGGCAGGGACCCCCAGGGCCGGGCAGCCTGTACATACCTATATAGAGATCTATACATACTGTACAGAGAGCGACTATATAGATATATCTATACTGTACCATAGGCAGCGGCGCCGGCCCCGGGCTGGCTTGTACATAGTTGAACGTGTTGGATTTTCCTCGTCTTCCGTGAAGACCCGACCTATGCAAACGCACAGACACTTTTTGGGGAAAAACAAAACAAAAAAAAACAAACTCGACCTTTTTTTCAAGTGCTTTGGCTGGTGATTTTCATATTCTGCTCTTAGTCTATAAAAAAGAAAAAAATAATAAAAGGATAAAAAAACCTGACCCCTGTCACGGCAGCGTCCAGTGCTCCCAGTCAGCCGTCGGCCAGCCCTGCCCGCCGGCACGGTGGGCTCCGGCCGGGGCGGAGGTGCCCACCGTCACTGTGCCGCCGGCCCCGGGCACGACAGCTCCGGTCGCTGCCGGCGAGGGCACCCCAGGGGGACACGGGGTGCTCCCCCACCGGCTCTGCTCCCCATTGACCCCCAGGCACGGAGCATCCGGCAGGCACCCGGTGCTGCCCGCAGGACGGCGCAGTGTGGATGGCAGGCGGCACCCGCAGGTAAGGGCAGTGCGGGGCCGCGTCCCCGGGGTCCCCGGGGGGTGCTGGGGTGCAGCGGCTGGGAGCAGCCCCAGGAGGAGTGGGTGCAGGAGAGCCCTCGCCATCCTCACTGGCTGCACGGGGCGAGCGCCCACCGGCAGGCACCCCGATGTGCCCGGGGGTGCCAGGGAACCCCCATGTCACCCCCACCGGTGCGTCTGGCTCCACCGGGCATGTCGGCTCCTGCCGGCACGGGGGGGATCTGGCACAGGCCCGTCTGCGCGGCAGCTCCGGCAAGATGGGGGGACACCCTCGGCTTCCCCCCGGTGCCTCCAGCGAGGCAAGGGGACGCGTGGGGAGGGGGCCGAGCCCAGGGACCCACTGCTGCTGGGGTCACACCTGGGGGGTGTTGCTGGGGCTGTGGAGGAGTGGGGTGCACCCAGCCCCATGGCTGGCACCCCACAGCCCCGGCGGGTGCAGGGGAGCAGGCTTGTGGGTGCTGACCCTGCACCCCGCTGGGCTGGGGGGGCCCGGGGCCCCCAGGAGGGGGGCAGCCGCTCTCCCCGCGAGGCAGCGTGGGACCGGGGGGGGCTGCAGCCCCTGTCCTGGTGGGGACGGACCTGCTGCGGGTGCAGCCTTGGATGGGGGGTCCCCACGGCCATGGCAGCGGGGCGGCCACGCTCCCCCCACCCCAGCAGGCGCTGCTGGGCGGTGGCTCGGCGTCCCGCCGGCCCGGGCTTGTCCGGGTGCAGGTAGAGCTGGCGAACCTGTCAGACGGGTCCTCCGAGTGCTCCCGGCAGGCACTGGGCTCCCCGTCTTCCCCCCGCGCTCCCGCAGGCCTGGCCCGCTGTGGGCCCTGCCCTGGACCCCCTTCCCCAGGGACTCGGGGTGCCAACCCCGGGCCAGAGCTGTGTGGCATGGCCAGGGTCCAGCCGGGGCGGCATCACCCAGCGGTGCCGAGGGCCGTATCCTCCTGGACGCTGGCTGACGGGAACCAGCCGCAGCCCCCGTCCCGGTGCGTGGCTGTGCCGGCGGCACGTGGCAGGGTGGGCTGGGGAGCCTGGTGCAGCCCTGTTGGCCGATGCATTGCAGGGGGGAGCAGGGGACTGAGTCAGCCGCCCCGGCACAGCGTGGCACGGCGAGCTCTGCTTGCAAAATCCCTCCTGCTGCTTGCCTCTACCTTGGCACAGCTCCCCGGCGGGTGTGCAGCACCGCCGCCAGCTCGGTGGGAACCGGCCACCCAGCCCTGCTCCGCTCCGTGCCCTCGGGCAGGGCGCAGCGTGGCACACCGGGGCAGCCTGGACCAGCTGGGAGACTCCTGGGGTGCTGGTCCGGGGGATCCCTGCTGCCCCGAGGCGGGGGGGAAGCCCTTGTTGGGACCCCAGCGCTGGGGCTTGGGTGCCGCGAGGGCTTCCACAGCCCCAACAGCGGGTCCGGCGTGCGCCTGGACCGGCCGTGCGGCACGAGACTCGGCATCACCCCGCGGCAGCATCCATCCTCCGCAGGCAGGGCTGGGTGCATCCCGCTCTCCGGCCAAACGCGTAAGGGCCTGGCGTGGCCAGCCAGCCTCGGGGACGCAGCTCTGCCCCTGCCACGCGCAGCCTGGCGTCGGGCCGTGCCTACCTGCCGGGCTGCACGCAGCCGGCGCGGAACGTCACCGTGGCCTTTGCTCCCGGCTGCGGACTGGACGGCTCTTCTTCCTTCTCCGGCCTCGCCGCGGGTGACGTCAGCCCAGGCAGGGGCTGGGGCGCACCTGGGTGTCCTGAGCTGAGAAACCATAAATAGTTTGTCACGAGCTCCGTGGCCTCTGGCCGGCTCCACCTGCCCCGTGCCGCTCTGCCGCGAGTGTTTATGGTGCAAAATGGCTTCACCTTTGTCCTCCTAACCGCAGCCGGCGCAGCAGGAGCCCTGCCTACGCAGGCATCGACCCCGTCCCACGGTCACCGGGGGCGGCCCCCAGCGCCGCACGCACGAGGCGGCGTGGCCGTGACCGTGCGCACGTGTGCGCCACCGCTGCCGTTCCCGGTGCCGCTGCGGGCGGGTGGGTGCCCACCCTGCATGGGGCATTGCCCACCCTGACGGCCACCCCGTCCCTGCCGTGGCTCGTCCCCCAGCGTCGAGCCCCACGGGGGGGTAACGGGGCACCCTCCAGCCCCAGCTTGTCCCTCGGGCTGTCCCCAGCAGGGGACATGTGCTTGTCCTTCGGGTCCAGCCCCCGATGGCCGCGGGCCAGGCAGAGCAGTGACGCTGGGACCCGGCCGGGTCCCCGTGGTCTCGCTCCCAGCCCTGTCCCCGTGCGCTGGTGGCCCTGCCCCAGGGCTGGGGACCGCAGCGGAGGGGATGGGGGAGCCCCTCAGCTGACGGCGCTGGGTACCAGATCCCAGTCCCATGGGACGGATCCGGCGTGGTGCTCCAGGGGTCTCGTTGGCTTGCACCGGGCTTTGCCAGGGGCTGCACCCCGCATCGCTGCTCCCTGCCTCGGTTTCCCCAGGCACCCGGCACAGGCGCACCCCGTCTCTGCCACGGTGGGGGCAACACCGGGGCGATGCCAGGACCCCGGGGAGGGAAGCGGCTGTGGTGCTGACTGGCTCCCACCACCGTCCGGCTGCGCCCGTCCCCACGGCTCACACGTGCCACGCTCGGGCTCTCTGATCCCGGCGGGCCGTGGCCCCGGGGGGGGGTCCCGGGCGGTGCTCCCCTGTACAAGCCACGGCAGCGCCGGCTTCCCGGGAGCAGGAGGCCTCGCACCGTCATTAAGGTGCAGGGGATGATGTCAGGCCTGGCCGCAAGGAGGGAGGATGGAAGGGAAGAAGCGGGTCCCCCTCCCGCGGGAGCCGAGGGTGGGGAGAGAGGCTGGGACGCGGGGGGGATGAGGGTGGGACGTGGGGCACCCCAACCCCGCGGCCTCGGCCCGGTGGGAGCCCTCGGCTGCCAGAGCCAAGAGCCCGCTCTCCGGTTACAGCCGCGGTGCCGGCGCCTGCCCGAGTCCCTCCAGCGTGCCAGGGGAGCGCTCCTCGCACGGCTGCAGCGGCGGGCATGCAACATTACCCACAATCAATGGATCATTATGTAATAAACAAGAGGAAAGTTGTTTTGCAAATGCGGCTGAGTTATCACTTCACAACACGGCGGCGAAGCATCTCTCCGCCGAGCTTAACAAGGATGGATCGGTGTCGGGGGCAGATGGGAGCAGATAGCGAACCGCCGCCGCGTTTCCCCGCCAGGCAGCCGGCAATGCGCCCGCTGCGCCCGCAGCCCCCCGCGCTGCGGGGTGACGGGGGGGGGGGGGAATTTCATAATATGGAGCAAACGGCGGGGCGGGGGACGCGTGCGGGGTTCGAGCGGCGCTGAAGCCTTGGGAGAGCGGAGCTGATGAGGGCAGGGGGAGGAGGAGGAGGAGGAGGTGGGGGGCTGCCCCTGCCCCCCCCAGCCCCTCCGGGACCCCGGCACTGCGGGGGCTGCGGCTCCCCAGGCCCCGCTCGCCCGGGGGCTCCTGATGCCCCCCAGCAGCTCAGGGGTCCCCACGCTGATGGCGGGGCCGGGGACAGGCCTGCAGGGGGGTGTCCCCCCCCCACAGCCAGACCCCCCCCCGCTGCCCCCCGGCCAGGAGGGGACGGTGACAGCTCGGCCCCTTTCCCCCCAGCCCCGGGGGCGGGGGACACCCCACCTCCCGCGGGGCACAGCCCCCCCCCCCCGTGGGTGACCCCTGCCCACGCACCCGCAGGACCATGGCATCGCATCCCGCCCCCCCCCGCAGGTGGGGAGGGGGGGTGGGGGTGGGGAAGGCCCCTGCCCGGTCCCGATCGCGCGTGGGGCCCGGCGCTGCCCGGTGTTGTTGTTGTGTCTCGGCCCCGGTGCGCGGGGCGGGGCGGGGCGCGGGCGGGGCGGCGGCGGCGGCGGCGGGGCCGTACTTAAGGCGGGGGCCGGGCGCGGTGCCCGCCCGGCGGAGCGCGCCCCGCGGAGCGCATGGAGCGGCGCTGGGGGCCGCTGGCCCTGCTGGGGCTGGGGCTGTGCTGGGCGGCGGCGGCGGCGGCCGAGCGCCACACCGTTTTCTGGAACAGCTCCAACCCCCGGTGAGTGCCCCCCGGGATCCCTCCCCCCTCTTACCGGGAGCCGGTGGCCCCGAGGGCGCGGACGGTGCCGGGGCTGGGCGCTCCTCGGCGGCCTTTGTCCGGGGCGGGCGGCGGGGAGGGAGCCGCGGCGGGGCTGGGGAGGGGGGATCCGAGGCCGGGGCTGGGGAAGGAGGCGGCGGGGGGGGGGGGGGTTTAACCCCGGCGGGGCCGGTGCTGAGCGCCGGCGGGGCGGCCCCGGGGCGCAGGCGGGGAGCGGCGCGGCTGGTCCAGGTGCGGGCCGGGGGGGAACCGGGGGGGGAACCGGGGGGGCCTTTCCGTTCCCAGGGCCGAGCAGGAGCGAGGCCTCTTCCTTCCCCGCGGGGGTGGCGCGGCGCCAGCCCCGGCGCCGGGGCAGAGGGAAGCGTGTTGACAAACACGGGGCTGGCCCCGGCCCCGGCCCCCGCCGCCCGGGCAGGATGTGTCCCGGGGAGGGGGGGGGGCTGACCGGGACCGACCCCCCCAACCCCCCGGCTGGGCCCCGGCACCGGCCCCCGGGACGGGCTGGGGCTGGGGGGGTGCCCCCATCCCAGGCATCAGCCCCCCCCCCGGGCTGCAGGGGTGCCCCCCCCCCCCCCGGGCTGCAGGGGTGCCCCCCCAAGGCACCAGCCCCCCCAGACCGTAGGGGTGTCCCTCTTGGCTTTAGGGGAGCTCTCCCAGTAGCTATCGGCCCCCCCAGGTTGTACAGGTGCCCCCCCCGGGCTGTGACCCTCCTGGTTGTAGAGGTGGCCCCCCAAGGCACCAGCCCCCCTTGGCTTTAGGGGTGCCCCCCAGTAGGCACCAGCCCCCCCAGTAGGTACTAGCTGTCCCAGACTTTAGGGGTGTCCCCCTTGGCTTTAGGGGTGGCCCCCCAGGCCATGACTCCCTGGTTGTAGGGGTGCCCCCCCAAGACACCAGTCCCCCTAGACTGTAGGGGTGCCCCCCAGTATATACCAGTCCCCCTAGGTTTTAGGGGTGCCCCGTGCCCTGGCTGATCCCCCCCTTGGCTTTAGGGGTGCCCCCCCACCCAGGCACCAAGCCCCCCAGGCTATAGAGGTGCCCCATGCCCTGGGCCAAGCTCCCTTTTCACTTTAGGGGTGTCCCCCACTCGGTACCAGCCCCCCAGGCTGTCGGGGTGCCCCGGGCAATGCCCCTCCCGGTTGCAGGGGTGCCCCCCACCCGGGCACCAGGCCGTAGGGGTGTGCGTCCCCCCAGGAGGGCCGGGTCTCGTGGGGTTTTGAGACCCAGGGCTGGCACCGGTGGGTGGCCGTGCCTTCCCCGAGCCACCGCAGCCCGTGGGGTGAGGGGACCCCACGGAGGCCCCCGGCTGCCTGCCAGGCCGTGTCCCCCGCCCCCCCCCGGGTGAGGTGTGGGGAGCAGCAGGCGCTGGAGCCGGGCCGGCTGCCCCACGGGCGAGAGCCGCCGCCTGGCTGCGGGAGCTTTGGGACGGGCAGGGCGCGCGTCCCAGCGGGTCCCCTCCCCGCTCCCTGGCTGCTGGGGTGCCCTCGCCAGCCGGCTGCGGGGGGGCCGATCTGGGGGGGCTTTGCCTCCCGAAGCACTGCACTTTGCCCGGGGAAGGGGGGACCAAAGGTTGCCAGGCTCAGGCTCCGCGGAGCTGCTGCGGGCAGGAGGCCGCTCTCCCTTGGCCGCCTTAATGAGTGGGGGGATTTGGGGGCGCAGGGGAAGGGGGACCCCCCCCCAGGCCTCTCCCCGCCGGAGGTGACCCCGCTTCCCCCCTGCCGCAGGCTGCTGTGGAGCGACTACACGGTGGAGGTGCGCCTGAACGACTACCTGGACATCATCTGCCCGCACTATGAGGAGGGGAGCGTGGACCCCCGCGCCATGGAGCGCTACACCCTCTACCTGGTGGAACCCGAGGAATACCAGGCCTGCAAGCCCCGATCCAAGGAGCAGATCCGTTGGGAATGCGACAAACCCAGCGCCCTCCACGGCCCCGAGAAGTTTTCGGAGAAATTCCAGCGCTTCACCCCTTTCACGTTGGGGAAGGAGTTCAAGGAGGGGCACAGCTACTACTACATCTGTGAGTGCCCGGGGGTCCCGCCGTGGGGCTGGGGTCCCGCCGTGGGGCTGGGGTCCCTGCCGGGCTCCCCCCCACCCTAACCTCCATCTTCCCTTGCAGCCAAGCCCATTCACCACCACGGCGAAGCGTGCCTGAAGCTGAAGGTGACGGTGGCTGGCAAAGGCAGTGAGTATCGCCCGGACCCCCCGCGTCCCCCCCTGTGCTTCCCGCTTACGGCGTCGGTGCCCGACTCGGCCTTTCCTGAGCTGAGTCATGGCCGGGCCGTGGCCCCCTGCCAGCTCCGGGTGTGGGTGCCTGCGGCTCGGCCGGGAAGGTGCTGGCGGCTGCGGCGGCGGCAGGGGGGGACGGTTCCTGGTGAAATCTGGCTGTGGGGGGGTCGGGGAGCTGCCCTTCGCCTGCCTGACCCTGCCTTTGCTTTGCAGCCCAGGCACCGCCAGTCCCTGCCTCTACCCAGAAGGGGGGCATCCAGGCAGGTAGGTTGGTGGCCACAGGCAGGCGGATGGGTCCAGGTGGCCGTGGGGCTGGTGGGAGAGCTGGGCCGAGCCTGGCCGCTCTCCCGGGGGGGGGGGGAATCGGGCAGGAGGGTGGGTGGCAGCCCCTGTGTGGGTGACGCGGTGCCGGCTTGGGGCACGGCACCTCCCTCGGGGATGCTGACGGCTTCTCTCTTTCCCCGCAGACGACGCGGCTGCGCACGTGCTGAGGAGCGTGGGGCAGAACTCGGCGATGAGGGGCAGCAGCCCCTTCACCTTCATCAGCCTCCTCACCTTCATCAGCCTCCTCCTGCCCCTCCTGGTGCCGCAGGGGCTGTGAGCCGCCCGCCCCCCCCGCCTGGATGGACCGAGGCTGGGGACGGAGCCGGGATGCTCGGGACCCCCGTGGTCATCACGCGCACCCCGGAGCGGCCTCCCCCCGCACGCGTCTGGGCGAGGAAAGGATTTGTCAGTATTACAGGGCCAGAGGGCCCGAAGCCGAGCTGAGCAGCCGAAGCCCTCGGGCCACCCGGGTTCCCGGGATGCTCTGGGCAGCCGGAGCCCAGGGCCGGAGGGGCTGCGTGCCCCGGACTGGAGGGGAGCGGGGGGCTGGCACCCCCGCCCCAGGAGCTGAGCTCGCCCACGGACGGCCCTCGGGTCTCTCTGCTGTGGGCTCGGACTGGGACGCGTCCCGCAGGCAGGGACGCGGCGCTGGCCCCTGTGGCCGGCCGAACGCCACCGGCGCTGGCTGCGGCAGCACCCTGGAGCCGCGGTCCCTCGGCTCTGGGAGCCTGGATGTGCCGGAGATGCCTGGCGGAGCGGAGCTGTGGGAAATACCCCCCTCCCCACCGCGCTGCGCCCCTTCCCCATCCTCCATCCCACCCCCCCAGCCCTTCCCCTCCCCTCTGCCCGGTGCCGGAGGGGCACCCCCCCAGCAGCGCCCGCCGCAGGGTGCCCACCCTGATTTGTACAGCTTTCTAACGCGGGACTTTTTATACGTTTGTCTTGAATAAATAACCAAGACCACGGTGAGTGGCTGGGGCTGGGGTGGGGGGGTCCCCCGCTTCGGGGGGGCTGGGCTCTCCTGGCCTTGGAAGGGGGCTTGGTGGGGTGTTGGTGCTGGTTAATTAATTAATTGGCTGCTGTTTGCACAGGGCTTTGAAGTGGGGAAGTGCCCCAGCGGGGGCTGGCGCTATCGGTTGTTCTGAGCTGGGGACACAAAGCCCTCCCGGGGCTGGGGGTTTTCTCCCCCTTCTCCCCTGTTCCCTGCACTGGGATGAGTGGGAGCTGGGGAGGGGAGGGGGCGTGGCTGGAGGCTGGGCCCCCGGGGGGTGTGGGGGGTCCCTGGGCTTGGGGGGGGGGGATATAGGGATGGGGGATGTCAGGGTGTGGGGATCACAGGGATGGGGGGCCCCGGAGGTGTGAGACACCACCCCCCCCGGGGCTGCAGGGTCCTGGGGAGGGGGGTCCCAGGGAATCGGGATCACAGGGATGTGGGATCTGGGGGTGGGGGACCCTAGGGGTGCAAGGTCCTGGGGAGGGGGGTCCCAGGGAATCGGGATCATGGATGTGGGACCCTGGGGATGTGGGATCGGGGGTGGGGGACCCCAGGGCTGCAGGGTCCTGGGGAGGGGGGATCCCAGGGAATCAGGATCACAGGGATGGGGGACCCCAGGGTCCTGGGGAGGATGGGGGGAGGGGATCCTAGGGACATGAGATCCCTGGAATCTGGGGTTGCAGGGATGGGGGATCCCAGGTCTGCAGGGTCCTGGAGGGGGGGTGTGGTGTCCTAGGGCATTGGGATCACAGGGGTGTGAGATCTGGGGGTGGGGGACCCCAGGGCTGCAGGGTCCTGGGGGGGGTCCCCAGGGGTGCAGGGTCCCGGGGATGGGGGATCCCGGGGGTGCAGGGTCCCGGGGGGGGGGGGGGGAGCTCCCCTGCCCTGCGCACACCGGGCCCGGGGTCCCGGCCCGCGGTGCCGGGGCGGCTGGGCACGCTGCCGGTGCCCCCCCCCCCCCGGCCCGGTCCCTCCCCGGTAGTGCGTCCCGCCCCGCCCCGCCCCGCCCCGCCGCGGGCAGCCCCGCCTCCGGTGCCCGGTGCCGCGGCCCGGCATGGCCCCGCCGCCGCTGCTCGCCGCCGCCTGCCTGGCCTGCACCCTCGCCATGTTCGGGACCGGCCTGTGAGCGGGGGGGCGGGGGTCCGGGGGTGCAGGGGGGCCGTGGGGGGGGTCTGGGGGTCATGGAGGGGTCTGGGGGTGCAGGGGGGGCCATGGGGGGGTCTGGGGGTGCAGGGGGGCCGTGGGGGGGGTCTGGGGGTCATGGAGGGGTCTGGGGGTGCAGGAGGGGCCGTGGGGGGGTTGGGGGTCATGGAGGGGTCTGGGGGTGCAAGGGGGGCCATGGGGGGGTTTGGGGGTGCAGTGGAGGCCATGGGGGGTCTGGAGGTGCAATGGGGGCCGTGGGGGAGGTTTGGGGGTCATGGAGGGGTCTGGGGGTGCAAGGGGGGCCATGGGGGGATTTGGGGGTGCAGTGGGGGCCCTGGGGGGTTCGGGGGTGCAGTGGGGGCCGTGGGGGGAGGTTTGGGGGTCATGGAGGGTCTGTGGGTGCAGGGGGGCCATGGGGGGGGTCCGGGGGTGCAGGGGGGCCATGGGGGGGTCTGGGGGTGCAATGGGGGCCATGGGGGGTTTGGGGGTGCAGGGGGGCCATAGGGAAGGTTTGGGGGTGCAATGAGGGCTGTGGGGCAGGGGGACTGGGGGGTGCAGTGGAGGCTATGGGGGGTTTGGGGGTGCAATGGGGGCCATAGGGGAGGTTTGGGGGCCATGGGAGGGTCTGGGAGGTGCAATGGGGAGGGTGCTGGGGCAGCTCAGGGGGTGCAAGGGGGTCCATTGGGGGCTGGTGTGGGGGGGGTTGGGTGGCCAAGGGGGAGCAGCCTGGGCCCAGTTCAGGGGGTGCAATGGGAGAGGAATTGAGGGGTGCGGTGTGGCGGGCACTGGGGGCGGTTTGAGGGGGCTGGGGGCTGACAAGGCTGAAGGCAAGGGATGCCGGGGAAGGGGGGGGTGGGGGGCATTGAGGGCCCTGGAGGGGGGTGGGCACAAGTGCAGCGGGGGGGGGGGGCTGGGAGTATTTCAGGGTGCACATTTTGGGGGGTGCCTGCTGGCTGCAGAGACCGCAGCCCCCCCACCCCGCCACCCGCTCCCCACCGCTCTCCCTAGGTCCGACCTGCGCCAGATGTTGGCGACCAAGAGCGTGGAGAACATCCAGTTCCTGCCCTTCCTCACCACCGATGTCAAGTACGGCGGGGCCGAGCCCTGGGCGGGGGACGGGGGGGTCACAAGCAGTTGGGGGGGGTTACATGGCGGTGGGGGAGGGCAGAAGCCCCCCCAGACCATGGCAGCAAGCGCCGGTGCCGTTTGCCTTGCAGCAACCTGAGCTGGCTGGGCTACGGCTGCCTGAAGCAGGACCGGACGCTGATCGCCGTCAACACCGTCGGGGCGGCCCTGCAGACCCTCTACATCCTGGCGTACCTCTACTACAGCCCCGCGAAGGTGGGGGCCGGCCTGGGACGATGGGGGAGACGGGGGGACCCTCGCCCTGACCGTCCCCCTCCTCTCCGCCCCAGCGCCCCGTGCTGCTGCGGAGCCTGCTGCTTCTGGCTGTGCTGGTCGCCGGCTACGGCTACTTCACCCTCCTGATTGCCGACGCGCGGACGCGCCTGGGGCGCCTGGGGCTCTTCTGCAGCGTCTTCACCATCAGCATGTACCTCTCGCCACTGGCCGACCTGGTGCGTGGGGCTGGGGGGCCGCGGTGGCGGCGCCGGGGCTGCCCAGCCCGGGACCGGCCTGACGCGCGTTTCTGCAGGCCAAGATTGTCCGGACCAAGTCGACGCGCTGCCTGTCCTTCCCCCTGACCGTCACCACCTTCCTGGCCTCCACCAGCTGGACGCTGTACGGCCTGCAGCTCCGCGACCCCTACATCACGGTGGGTTGGGGTGGCGGGCAGCTGAGGGATGCTCTCCTGTCCTGGCCTATCCATCCCATCCCATCCCGTCCCGTCCCGTCCCGTCCCATCCCATCCCATCCCATTTCCTGTCCCATCCCATCCCATCCCATTTCCTGTCCCATCCTATCCCATCCCGTCCCGTCCCATCTTGTCCTATCCCATGCTTTCCCATCCCATCCTTTCCTGTCCCGTCTGGTCCCGTCCCATCCCATCCCATCCCGTCCCATCCTATCCTATCCTTTCCCATCCCGTCTGGTCCCATCCCGTTCCATCCCATCCTTTCCTATCCCATCTCATGCTTTCCTATCCCATCTCATCCCATCCCATCCCATCCCATCCCATCCCATCCCATCCCATCCCATTTCCTGTCCTGTCCCATCCCATGCCATCCCTTCCTGTCCTGTCTGGACCCATCCCATCCCATTCCATTTTTGGTCCCGTCCCATGCCATGCCATGCCATGCCATGCCATGCCATGCCATGCCATGCCATGCCATGCCATGCCATCCCATCCCATCCCATCCCATTTCCCATCCCGTCCCATCCCATCACATTTCCCGTCCTGTCTGGTCCCATCCCATCCCATCCCATCCCATCCCATCCCATCCCATCCCATTCCATTCCATTCCATTCCATTCCCTTCCCCATCCTGTCTGGTCCCATCCCATCCCATCCCATCCCATCTCATCCTATCCCATGCTTTCCCATCCCATCCTTTCCTGTCCCGTTTGGTCCCATCCCATCCCATCCTTTCCCATCCCATCTGGTCCCATCCCATCCTTTCCTATCCCATCTCATCCTTTCCTATCCCATGCCATCCCATCCCATTTCCCGTCCTGTTCCATCCCATGCCATCCTTTCCTTTCCTGTCTGGACCATCCCATCCCGTCCCATCCCAGCCGCCCCCGCCCCGTGCCGTTCGGCTGAGCGGTTGGCACCGGGCCGGCCCCCGGCCGGCGTCACGCGTGTCACACAGCAGAGCCCGTGACTGGGCTCAGCAAGCCGAGTATCGATTGTAATTAATTAGCTGGTATAAGGCCAATAAATCTCCCCCGGCAACGCGGGGCCGGCGCGGCGGCAGTGGGGGAGGGTAGCTCCGCTCTCCTCCCGCAGGTCCCGAACGTGCCGGGCATCGTCACCAGCGTCGTGCGGTTCTGGCTCTTTTGGCGCTACCCGCCGGGCCAGGACAAGCCCTACAGACCCCTGCACGCCTGAGGGGGCCCCGCCGGCCCCCGGCGCTCGCGGACCCATGAAGGATCCCCCCCCCCATTGCCAGCGCGGACCTGGGTGACGCCGCAGCGCTGCCGTCCCCCTCGGCCAAGGGCCGCCCGCTCCCGGCAGGACCAGGGCCCCGGGATGGCACCTCCTGCCTCCGCCGCCGTGGTTCCCCCGCGCCGGCGTCCCTCCGGCCCTCGGTCCTTTGGTGACGGTTGGTTTGGTCTCAGCAATGCCTTCGGGGTGCCGGGAGCCCCCCACCCCACCCCCAGGGCACCCCGCCTGTCCCTGGGGACCCCCCCGGACGGTCTTCCGCGCCCACGGCTCCGTCCCAGCGCCGGGCCGGGGCTGCCGGGCAGCCCCGCGGCTCTTTTGTACGAATTGAAGTGCCTTTAATAAATCAGAGACTCTTCCCAGCGCCCGGTTGTTGTCCCCTCCCTCCCGGTGTCCTGGCGGCGGAGGCCAGGGTGGCTCTTGTCCCCACAGCCGCTTTGTCCCCAGGATGCGGGGGGGGGGGGGAGGGGGGGGCTCATTCTGGCACCCCCTGGGCTCCGGCAAACCGGCATCCAGCAGCACCCACATTCCGGCAGCGAGGAGGGTGCTGGGCTGGGGGCACCGAAGGCGGCAGCGCTGCCCCGGGGAGGCCGCGCCGAGCCCTCGCGCAGTGGCCTGGGGACGCCGGTCACAGCGGGGAAAAGAAAAAAAAAATCCGTTCTGCAGCCTGGAGAGGGGGGTTTGCTCCCCCCGCAGCAGACCAGGAAACTTATAATCGATTAAAATCCTCATTAAAACCACAAGAATCGAGCGTGCGCAAATCAGGCGGCCGCTGGCATCGCCCCAAACCCGATGACCAAATTAACAGTGATCCGGAATGAAGTGCTCAGGCATCAGCAGAGGGACGGGAGCGCGGTATTCGGGCGAGCAAATGACACCACAGAGGCTGGAGCCTTGCGAAAAACGACCCCCCCCCCAGGATGAGGAGCCCCGGCCCCGCAGCTCCGGCGGCGCGGGCAGGTCCTGCATCCCGCCTGACGCAGGCCGGATTAAGGAAGCGGTGACGAGGACTTTGGCAGAGCCTGCGCTACGGCTCAGACGCTCGTTTACACCTTGCAACGTGGCCTGGGGAAAAAAAAAAAAAAAAAGAAAAATCAATACGGAGGCGAGCAGCCGGAACGGGGCCGAGACGAGAGCGGTGTCTGAGAGTGAACCGAGCGCCCGCTGCGGCGCGCAGCCCCAGCCGGCGCGGCTGCAGGGCTCGCCCGGCGTGCTCCGTCTTGCTGCCGCGGAGCCGAGGCTCCGCTCGTTCGCACCGGCTGCGCTTGCAGGTGGCTCTGCCCCGGGGGCTCGCCCCGCGGCCGCGCTCGCTCCCCCAGCAGCCCCGCTCCCCGCCGCAGCACCGGGGTGCAGCTCCCAGCGCCGGCGAAGGCGCTGCGGGAGGATCGGCCGCCCCGGGAAAGGGCAGCTTTCCCTGCGGACGCACCAGGCAGAAACTTGGCTGCCGAGCGGTCGCTCGGGCTGGCATGTGCCGCGAGCGGCTGGCGGGAGCGGCCGTGACGTGGCCCCCCCAGGCGCGAGGCCGGAGGCGAGCGGAGCATCTCCCCGGGGACGCGAGTGCCCGCAGCGGGCACGTGGCCGTGCAGAGAGGCTCTACTGCCGTGCTGCTGCCTGCCGAGCTGCCGGAGGGCTGTGAGTAGCCCCTGGGTGGCCGTCAGTAGCCCACGGATGGCTGTCAGTAGCCCACAGAGGGCTGCTGTCCTTGCCCTGCGCCAAGGCTGCCGGCCCTGCCCCAGAAAGGAGCCGCTTTGCCGAAGCCGGGGTGGTGCCACCCCACAAACAGCCGCGCGCAGGCGAGACCGCGGGAGCTGCCCACCCTGCTCTGAGCTGCCATTGTTGCTCAGGAAACAGCTAATTAGTCGCTCCTGCTAATTAGCCCGAGTCCTCCCTCATGATACCAACTGCTCCTTTTTGCAGAAGGATGCGCAGCCGATAATTAAAAACAAGAAAGTCCTTTGGCTGGTATGCGAAGAAGCTGGGGCGGCTGCCAGGACGGCAGGCCCCGGCATGCGTCACCACCAGCCGCGCAGCTCTTCCAGCCGGGCCGGCAGCGCTGGGTCTCGGGCACCCCCGGACAGAGGGACACCCCCGGACGGGGACCAGCGAGGACCCACCCCACCCGCAGCGGGGACGCCTCCGCCGCAGGGCACCCGTTGCCCTTCCCGGAGAAGCCCGGCGCGGTGTTGCCGGCGAAGGTGGGGGCAGAGGAGCGGCAGCTGCAGCCGCCGCGCCGGCAGGAGCGGGGAGCAGCCCCCCGGCGTGGGCTGAGCCGCCCTGGCAGGTCCGGGGGAGACCACAGGCTCTCGGCACTCCGCATTTTAAAGGCTGCGCCGCCTGCTCCACCCAGGCAGCCTCTCTCCTCCTTCCCCTGGAAAGCGGCCAGCGGGGCCGGGATGAGTCTTCTCCGGCTCCCAACCTGACGGCGCCAACCACATCTGAAGGGGCAGCCGGGAACGCGCTCTGCCCGCAGTGCTACCCAGCGCCGCGGGCCTGCGGGGCGAGGCCCCATCCTGTCCTCCCCACCTTGCATCCCTGCCTCTGGAGCCAAGCTCCGAGAAGCTCAGAAAGGGAGAGGCCGGGCTGGGACGGCCCCTGCGGGGTGGCGGGAGCGCTGAGGGGGGACCTGGGCCTGCGTGGAGACCCCTCCTCTGCGCGGAGCTCCCCGAACCCCAGCCTCACGCTGGGGAGACGAACGATTTCCCTCCCGGCAGCGCCCCGGGGTCCTCGGCTGCCCCCGGGCAGGGCAGCACCGGCCGGGGGAGCCCCGGCTGGCGGCCCCCTGTCCCCCCGTGCCGCCGGCAGCACCGCACGCCTCAGGCAGCCGTCGTCCCTCAGCTTTATTGGCCTCAGAAGCGCAGCCCTCGTCGGCGCAGGTCGGCCCGCGCCGCGCTGATGTCCTCCTGCAGCTCGGCGGCCGCCTCCTCACAGTCGTTAAAGGTGGCCAAGCGGTAGCCCACGGTGGCCAGGGAGTAGCAGCCGAAGGCCACCAGCAGGTAGACGGGCAGGGGGAGCAGGGCCTGCCGGTACGGGGCCGGCAGCCGCAGCCCCGGCGGCGCCAGCGCCAGCGCGGCCCAGGCCGAGCCCAGCAGGGCGAATCCGCACAGCCACTGCCCCAGCTTGGTCATGGCGGCCTGCGGAGAAAGGAGCCGTGAGAACCGAACCGAACCGAACCAGACCGGACCGGACCGGACCGGACCGGACCGGACCGACCCGCGCCCCGCACCGGCCGCCCCAACCAGGCCGGGCCCGGCCCCCTCCGGGCCCTCCCGAGCAGGGCCCGGCCCTGAGCCCCTCCGGGCCTTCGCCAACCGGCGCCGGGCCCCGGCCCCGACCCCGGCCCCCACCCCCGAAGAACCGGTACCGCCCCCGGCTGCCGGTACCGGCCCCCGCCCCCCACCTGGATCGGTCCCGGACCCCAGCGCCCGCTCTGCCCCCCCCCGTCGCCGGGATGACGTCACGGCAGCGCGCCGCAGCGCGGGGGCCGCTGGGAGCTGTAGTGCGGAGCCGCCCTCGCCCCCGGGCGCATGGCGCATGCGCGGCGGCGGGGCGCCCCCTGCAGGCGGGGCGCCCCCTGCAGGCGGGGCGGAACCCCCGGGCCGGGCCCGGTGCCGCGGGCAGCGCCGGGCTCTGGCGGCCGCCGGGGCCGAGGCCGAGGCCGAGGCCGGGGCCGCAGGAAGCATCTGGTTTCCTCCGCGTCCGGCCGCGCCGGGAGGCCAGCGTGGGAGCAGGCCTGGCCAGCCCTCCCACGGCTCACGGGGCCCGGGCCCTTCCCACGGGCACCCCCCGCCCCGGGGCAGCCCCGGTGGCTCCCCCCTGCCCGTAGCGGGGAGGGCACGGATGCGCCTTTGTTCCCCTGCCAAGCGCCGGCAGCCTCAGCTGCGCCAGTGCAGGGGCTCAGCGGTGACGGAGCTTCACCCGCGGCGGCTCCCCCACCGGAGCCGCGGGTGCCGGTGCCGCCCCCGCCAGCTGCGGCGACCCCCGCAGCCCCCGCCAGCCCGGCCAAGCCCCTGCGGCACCGGAGCCTGCTCCAACCCGCCCTGCTCCGCTGGGATTTTCCTCTCTTGCAGGTCCGGGCAGACGAGGCACTGTCAGCACATTTTCCCTGCGAGGCGGCGGGGGCGTCGGCGGCCGCCTCCTGCCCCAGCCGCACTCCGCCGAGCCTCCGCCGGCACCGGCGAGGCGGAGAACCCACCCCAGGCTCCGCGGCAACCCGGCCGAGCGAGCGGGGTCGCTCTCAGCCACGCCGGAACGCCACGGTGCGAGGAAACCGGGCCGAGAGCTGGCAGAGGAACCAAACCCGAGGCAGCTGCGAACAAGGAGCTACAAAGAACCGGCTTTATTGGGCGGCTGAGAGCCCCAGTCCGGCCCGGCGGGGACGGGGCTGCCCCGGGACATCAATTCCTCTTCCTGCCTTTGCCGACAGCCTTGGCGGGAGCAGCGACGGGCGCTGCGGACTGGTAGAGGGTGGAGGAGATCTTGTTGATGTAGTAGAGGCCGACCATGGAAAAGATGAGGCTGTGAGGAAAGAAGAGAAGAGGCTGCTGAGCCGCTGGCAGGCAGGAACACGCCAGGGCTGAACCAACACCTTCCCCTTTGATCCCGCCGCGCTGCGGTGCCTAACGCTGGCCACCCTGGGCGTCCGTGGCCAGCACTGGCCCTGCCCGGTGCTCCATTCCCCTCCCAATGGCAAGCATGAGCCACCAGGGTCCCTGGCAGCAACCGCAGCCTGGCTGCGCCAGGGCAGGCTCTGGACTCACCAGGTGGTCACGCAGACTCGGTGAATGAGGCCAGAGGCGAAGAGAGCCAGCAAGAGGCAGGTGAGGACTGCAGGGGAAAAACAGGAGAGAGAAAAGATGCAGCCGTGCTGCCCCAACGCATAACCTCAGAGGACAAAGCGGGAAAAACTCAGGGTGGGCCCTTCCTCCGGGACGGGGCTGGGACCCTTCGGTCCCACGGGCAGCGCGCACGGGGCAGGGCCACGCCGCAGCCCCTTCGCAAACCCAGCCCCGCCGCGAGCCAGCGCCCTCGACGCCTTCGGATGAGGCCGTGCTCCCCGTCCTCCCCGCCCCGCGCCCCTCCGCAGCACTTACTCTCGGGGAATATCTTGGCCTGGAAGCCTTTACCAAAGACGAGGTTCTCCAGGTTGTTGAAGGCCTGGTCGGAGGAGGGTTAAGGGACAGAACGGGGACGCCGCAGCCCCGGCCCCGCTCCCCGTGGCCCCAAAGGATACGGTGAGGGAGCAGATGAAGAGCGCGGAGCCCAGCAGCCCGCCCTGGATGGTCAGCCACTCGGTGGAGGCCAGCTGCCGGCTGTACATCTGCATCCCGGCGAAGAGCAGCAGCGACAGCAGCGAGGAGAGAGCCAGGGAGGTGCCCGTGCCTACGGCTAGGGAGGTGGCCTCACCTCAGCACGGGCACCGGGGGGGACGGCGAGGCCAAGGCCGCATCCCGGGCCTCGGGCCTGGCCTGCCGCGCCCAGGCCCCGGCCTGCCCCCGGGCCGGGCCCAGGCCTTCCCGCAGGCCCCGGCCTTCCCGCAGGCCCCGGCGCACGCCGCAGCCCGCCCGCCCGGTGCCCCCCCCCCCCCGTTACCCATGGTGGCCCCGGTCCGGTCCCGGTGCCGCCGCTCCGCGCAGGCGCACTGCGGCGGCGCCGGGCGGGACACGGCATCAACCGGGAGGTGGGGAGCAGCGCGCATGCGCGGGCGCCCCCGCCCCTCCCGGCGGACTCGGGCGCCCCCTGGCGGCCGGGCGCGGCGCTGCGGGCCCCGGCGGCTCGGGCGCCCCCTGGCGGCGGGGAGAGGCGCGGCGGGGACCCGGCCGCAGCCCCGCTCCCGGTCCCGGTTCCCCGCTGCCGCCCGCCCGGGGTCCGCCCCGGGCGCCGCTTGCTGAGCCGCGCTGCCGTCCTCACGGACCCGCCGGGGGGTACCCGGGGGTGCGGCGGGAGCCTCCCGGTGCCGCCACCCCGCCGCCGCCGGGGCGGGTCCCGCCGAGCATGCGCGCCGCCGCCCCCCGCCCTCCCCCCGGCTCCGCCGCTCCCTGCAACAGACCGGGGCGTCCGCGGCCGCCGCTGCTGCTGCCGCCGCGGGGACCGGCGCCGGGAGCGGGCGCGGAGCCATGGCCGAAGGCGAGGACCTGCAGACCTTCACCTCCATCATGGACGCGCTCGTCCGCATCAGCGTGAGCGGCGGCGGCGGCGGCGGCGGCGGGGGCGGGGGGGGGGCACCGCGGGGCGGCCGGGCCGGGCCGGGCTCCCCCGGGACCGGCGTTGCCATGGCAACGCGGCGGGGCCCGGTGGCGGAGGCGGGCGGGATGGCGGGGGTGCCCTTGAGGCCCCGGCGAGGCCTCGGATCCGCGCCCCGACCCACCGGGCCCGGGGCCGCCGGTCACCGGGGAAGGCCGACAGCGGGCCCCCCGCCCCGCCCCGGGTCAGCGCCGGGCCCCGAGCACCGGGAGCACCGGGAGCTGCCTGCACGCCCCTGGGCGGGGGTCCCGGGCCCCATCCTGGTGCCCAGCCTGGCCCTGGCCCTGGTCCTGGTCCTGGTCCCAGGCCTGGCACTGGTCCTGGCTCTGGTCCCAGTGCCGGCCCCATCCTGAGCCCAGCCCTGGTCCCCATCCTGGTGCTGGTCCCAGTGCTGGTCCTGGTCCTGATCCTGGTCCTGGCCCTGGTGCTGGTCCTGATCCTGGTCCTGGTGCTGGTCCCAGGCCTGATCATGGACTTGATGCTGATTCTGGCTCTGATCCCAGTGCTGGTCCCAGTCCTGGCCCTGGTGCCAGCCCCAGCCCCAATCCCCATACCAGTCCCAGCTCTGGTCCCCATCCTGGTCCTGGTCCCAGTCCTGGTCCTGGCCCTGGTGCTGGTCCCAGACCTGATCCTGGCCCTGGTCCTGGTCCCAGTCCTGGTCCTGGCCCTGGTGCTGGTCCCAGACCTGATCCTGGCCCTGGTACTGGTCCCAGTGCTGGTCCTAATCCTGACCCTGATGCTGGTCCTCATTCTGGCCCCAGTCCTGGTCCCCATTCCAGCCCTGGTCCCAGTGTCAGTCCCAATCCCGGCCCTGGTGCCACCCCCAGCGCCAGTCCCCATCCCAGCCCCAGCCCTGGTCCCCATCCTGGTCCTGGTCCTAGTGCTGATCCTGGCCCTGGTGTTGGTCCCAGTCCTGGCCCTGGTGACAGCCCCATCCCCAATCCCCATCCCAGTCCCAGCTCTGGTCCCCATCTTGGTCCTGGTCCTAGCTCTGGTCCCATTACTGGTCCTGATCCTGGCCCTGGTGCTGGTCCCAAGCCTGATCCTGATCCTGGCCCTGGTGGTGGTCCCAATGCTGGTCCTGGTCTTGGCATTGATGCTGGTCCTCATCCTGGCCCCAGTCCTGGTCCCCATTCCAGCCCTGGTCCCACTGCCAATCCCAGTCCCGGCCCTGGTGCCAGCCCCAGCCCCAGTCCCCAACCCAATTGCAGCCCTGGTCTCCATCCTGGTGCTGGTCCCAGTGCTGGTCCTCGTCTTGGCATTGATGCTGGTCCTCATCCTGGCCCCAGTCCTGGTCCCCATTCCAGCCCTGGTCCCAGTGCCAGTCCCTGGTGCCGCCCCCAGCCCCAATCCCCATCCCAGTCCCAGTCCTGGTCCCCAGTGCTGGCCCTGATCCTGGTCCCCGTGCTGGTCCCAGCCCTGATCCGGTCCCAATCCCGGCCCCGGCCCCATCCGCGGCGCTGACGCTCCCCGCTGTCTCCCCAGACCAGCATGAAGAACATGGAGCGGGAGCTGGTCTGCCCGGTGTGCAAGGAGATGTACAAGCAGCCTCTGGCCCTGCCCTGCGCGCACAACGTCTGCCACGTCTGCGCCAGCGAGGTGCTGCTGCAGCACGGCTACCTCTGCTGCGACCCCACCTCCGAGCCCTCCTCGCCCGCCGCCACCCCTGCCACCCGCAGCCCCCGCCTGGGACGCCGGGCCGTCCCCAAGCCCGACCGCCTCGACCGCCTCCTGAAGTCAGGTGGGACGGCCGGAGGGGACGGGGACGGGGTCCCCCGCGGGAGGGCCGAGCGGCTCTGGGGCGTCGAGCCCCTCCTGACGCCCTCCCCGCCTCCCTCCCGCAGGCTTCGGCACCTACCCGGGGCGCAAGCGCGGCACCGTGCACCCCCAGACCGTCAGCTTCCCCTGCCCGGCCTGCCAGCGGGACGTGGACCTGGGCGAGCGGGGCCTGGGCAGCCTCTTCCGCAACCTGACGCTGGAGCGGGTGGTGGAGCGCTACCGCCAGACCATCAACATCAGCGCCGCCATCATGTGCCAGTTCTGCAAGCCCCCGCAGCTGGAGGCCACCAAGGGCTGCACCGAGTGCAAGTCCAGCTTCTGCAACGAGTGTTTCAAGCTCTACCACCCCTGGGGCACCCAGAAAGCCCAGCACGAGCCCACGCCCCCCACCCTCACCTTCCGCCCCAAGGTACGGCCTCCCCGTCGGGGTCTTCCTTCCCCACGCGGGGTTTTGCGGGTGTCGGGGGGGAGCCCCCCGGAGGGGGGCGGACGCGGAGCCCCGCTGAGCTCCCCGGTGCTCTGCGCAGGGGCTGATGTGCCCGGAGCACAAGGAGGAGGTGACTCACTACTGCAAGACTTGCCAGCGGCTGGTGTGCCAGCTCTGCCGCGTGCGACGCACTCACACCAGCCACAAGATCACCCCGGTGCTCAGCGCCTACCAGGCCCTCAGGGTAAGCGCCGCGGGGGCCGCGCTTGGGGCTCGGCAGGGAGGAATCGGGGGCGCCGGCGGAGCCCTGGCACAGATGGGGTGTGCAGGTCGGGGGGCGCGGGGGTTGCCGGCACCTCGCCTCACCTCCTTCCCTGCAGGAGAAGCTGACGAAGAGCCTCGCCTACATCCTGAGCAGCCAGGACACGGTGCAGACCCAGATTGCTGAGCTGGAGGAGACGGTGAAGCACACGGAGGTGAGGGCGGAAGGCGCCTGCCTGTCCCCGAGCTGTCCCTAGGCAGGGGGTGGCACTGCCAGGCGGGTCCCCTCTCTGCCCCGGGGTGTGCGGCACGCTGACCCTGCCGTCCTCGGCAGGTGAACGGCTCGCAGGCCAAGGAGGAGGTGTCGCAGCTGATCCAGGGGCTGTGTGCCATGCTGGAGGAGAAGCGGGCGACCCTGCTGCAGGCGATCGAGGAGTGCCAGCAGGAGCGGCTGGCCAGCCTGCACTGCCAGATCCAGGAGCACCAGGCCATGCTGGAGAATTCGGGCATGGTGGGCTACGCCCAGGAGGTGCTGAAGGAGACCGACCACCCCTGCTTCGTCCAGGCTGCCAAGCAGCTGCACAACAGGTACCGGGGCTGCGGGGACCCTGGCGGGCACGGGGCTGACCCTCGGGTGCCCAAGGACCACCCTGACGTCCCTGCTCTCCCGTGCCACAGGATCCTCAGGGCCACCGACTCGCTGCAGAGCTTCCGTCCCGCCGCCACGGCCTCTTTCAGCCATTTCCAGCTGGACGTCAGCAGGGAGCTGAAGCTGCTCACCGACCTGGCCTTCATCCGAGGTAAAGGCAGCAGGACCCGGGCACCGGCTGTGCCCCGTGCGGAGGTACAGCCCCTGCGGGCAGAGCGGCTCCCTGCCCGCCTCGGAGCCGGAGCTCAGCCGCGGCCGCGGGTGCTCGCGGATCTGCCGGTCCCCCCCGTCCCCGTCAGGGCCACCCCGGCAGCCCCCAAAGCCATCCCTGCCCCTGCCCTGTGCCGGGGGCAGGACAGGCAGGGCCGCGGTGCCAGGTAAGGGCAGCAGGAGCGCCGGAGGGTGAGTACGGAGCGGAGGCTGCCCCGCTGCAGGGCAGGAGCCGCGTGGCCCTGCCGGACCCGCTGCCGACACTTTTCAGACCTGCTTCTACCTCTCTTTGTTTATAGGCTGCGGCCGCTGCTGAGTCGTCACCGAAGTAACTGAGGCAAGTCACATCCCTGCCCCAGAGCCGGCCCCGCTCTCTCTGTCCCATCCCTCCATCCCCGCTCCCGCCCCGTCCCCACTCCGCTGCCATCCTCCATCCCCGTCCTGCCCGCGGGCGGTGGCTCCGCGCCCCTCTCCATCTGCTGCCGCTCCTCCCGCCCCCTCCTCGCCCCATCTCCGTCCCCTTCCTCGCCCCATCTCCGTCCCCTTCGTCACCCCATCTCCGTCCCCTTCCTCGCCCCATCTCCGTCCCCTTCCTCGGCCCCATCTCCGTCCCCTTTGTCACCCCATCTCCGTCCCCTTCCTCGCCCCATCTCCGTCCCCTTCCTTGCCCCATTTCTGTCCCCTTCTTCACCCCGTTTCCATCCCTCTCCTCACCCCATCTCCGTCCCCTTCCTCACCCCGTTTCCATCCCCTTCTTCACCCCGTTTCCATCCCCCTCCTCACCCTATTTCTGTCCCCTCCTTCCCCCATCTCTGTCCCCCTCCTCACCCCATTTCCATCCCCCTCCTCACCCCATTTCCATCCCCTTTCTCGCCCTGTTTCCATCCCCTTCCTTGCCCCGTTTCCATCCCCCTCCTCGCCCCATCTCTGTCTCCCTCCTCACCCCGTTTCCATCCCCCTCCTCGCCCTATTTCCATCCCCCTTCTCACCCTATTTCCATCCCCCTCCTCGCCCTATTGCCATCCCCCTCCTTGCCCCATTTCCATCCCCCTCCTCGCCCCATCTCCGTCCCCCTCCTCGCCCCACTTCCCCCCGCCATCCCCTCATCTCTCCGCCCCCGCCTTCCCACCCTGCCTCCCTGCTCTCGCCGTGCTGCCGGCATCTTCACACCACCCCGCCATCCCCATCTCCTCCCCTCCTCCTCTCCTGCTGCCTCCATCCTCTCTCTTTCTCTCTCTCTCTCTCTCTCTCTCTCTCCTCCCTCCCCGACTTGCACTCAGCCTGTCTGGTCCCTGGAGCCCCACAGCAGCGAGCTCCTCTGTCTCCCCGACTCTTGCTCTCCTCTGGTGCCTACACACGGTCTCCGCAGTCAGATTCCCCTAGACTCCTGCTGGTTGTGCGTCCGTGCGTCCGTCCGGAATGCCCCTTCCCTGCGTCTGGCCGCCTCCCCGCCTGCCGGGGGGGGGGATGCTGCCTGATGCCCGCCGGTGCCTCTCCCCGCAGCGCCCGAGGCCCCCGTCATCGACACGCAGCGCACCTACGCCTACGACCAGATCTTCCTGTGCTGGCGGCTGCCGCAGCACTCGCCGCCCGCCTGGCACTACACGGTGGAGTACCGCAAGACGGACACCAAGGCCAAGGGGCTGAAGCTGTGGCAGCGGCGGGAGGAGGTGCGCGGCACCAGCGCCCTCGTGGAGTACTTGGACACCGACAGCGTCTACGTGCTCCGGGTGAAAGGCTGCAACAAAGCGGGCTTCGGGGAGTACAGCGAGGACATCTACCTGCACACGCCGCCCGCCCCAGGTGAGGGGTGCTGGGGGCTCGGAGCACCGATCCGGAGCACCCCGCCGGCCGTTGGCGCCGTCCTTCTCACCCAGCTCTCCTCTTTTCCTCCCTGCAGTCCTCAACTTCTTCCTGGACAACCGCTGGGGCTTCAACCGGGACCGGCTGGCCATCAGCAAGGACCAACGCGCCGTGCGCAGCGTCCCCGGCATCCCCATGCTCTTCGCCGCCGAGCGCTTGATGACCAGCTGCCACCTCTCCATCGACCTGGTCATCGGCGACGTGGCCATCACGCAGGGCAAGAGCTACTGGGCCTGCTGCGTGGATCCCAGCTCCTACCTGGTCAAGGTGGGCGTGGGGCTGGAGAGCAAGCTGCAGGAGTGGTTCCAGGTGCCGCAGGACGTGGTGAGCCCCAGGTGAGCGGGGGTTCAGTGGGTGCGGGGGTTCCTCCGCCTGTTCCTGCCTCCCCGCCGAGCACCGGCTCTGGGGCGCGGAGGGGAGCCCCAGCCTGTCTCCGGCGTGTCCGCACCGGGGTTCACCCGTCCCCCCGCCGCAGGTACGACCCCGACAGCGGCCACGACAGTGGGGCGGAGGACACGACGGTGGAGGCGCCCCCGCCCTACGCCTTCCTCACCATCGGCATGGGCAAGATCTTGCTCTCGCACGGGTCGGCGCTCACCTCTCGCGACCCCAATGGCTGCACCGTGCCCTTGCCCCCGCGCATCGGCATCTGCCTGGACTACGAGCAGGGCAAGGTGAGCTTCTACGACGCCGTCTCCTTCCGCGAGCTCTGGGAGTGCGGCGTGGACTGCTCGGGGCCCGTCTGCCCTGCCTTCTGCTTCATCGGAGGGGGTGCCCTGCATCTCCAGGAGCTGGTGGCCAACAAGCAGGAGCGTAAAGTGACCATCGGGGGCTTTGCCAAGCTGGACTGAGCCGTGCCCGTGCTCCCCGCACGCGCGCTGGCTGCGACCCCCGATTGCCCAGCGAGCTCCAGGGCCTGGGGGGCACGCGAGCGAGCGGGGAGCAGAGCACAGCGAGGGCAGCCCCGGCCCTGCTGCCAGCTGGGAGCAGGCCAGGCGTTTGTTTTGTGGGATGGGGGGGGGACGGGGACAGCTCTGCCGTCCCCTCCTCTCCCCATCCGCCTGCCGCTTTCCCCAGCGTGGCTCGAGGCCGCGGGCAGGGCTGGGCAGAGGGCGCGCGCCGGATCCTGGCAGAGGGTCGGCCCTAGAGATGGACCGGGGAGGGGGGTGCGAGCGGGATGCGGGGCTGCGCGGGGCGGGGGGGCGGCAGGCGGCGGCGGGGGTGACGGCGGGGGGGAGAGGCTGGGTGCTGGCTGGGGTGGGGGAGGCAGCTGGGCTTGGGGAGAGAGGGCGGGGGGAGGCTGGGCTGGAACGAGGTGTGAAGAGTTTTTTAAATATGGCTCATTTTCAGTGCGGCTCACCCGGCTGCAGCGCCGCGGCCGGGCACGGCCACCGCGGCCGGGCACAGCCGCCACCGGGTCTGTCCCGCAGGCTGCCGGGCTGTGGTCCCGCTCTCCCCTGGGGCTGCAGAGCGCCGCTGGCTGCTCTGCCCTGTCCCCAGGGGAGCCATGCGCTCGGCCAGCCCTGCCTGTGCCCCTGCCTGCACCGGGCACCGGCCCACATGCTGCCTGCACGTGCTCCGGCAGGACACGCTCGGCCTCCGTTACACCGCTTGGTGCCAAACCGCACGCAGCCAGGGCAGGCTGGAACTGCGGGGTCACAATCCGACCCGGGGCCGCCATCCACCGCGGGGGCCCGTGCCGGCGGTCGCGTGCCGGGATCCGTCCGAGCTGCTGTAGTTTCTCCTGGGTTCTGTTACATTTGCTGTATTTTCATGGTTTCCTACAATAAACTGCGATGCCAGAATCCTTCAGAGCCGCCCCGTGGCAGAGGGCAGCTGCTCCGCGGGGAGCACCGGCACCGGGGGCTGCGGGGTTCTGGCCGCTCGCCGGGGTGCGGCACCCATGGCCAAGGCCGTGGTGCTGGCCCTGGCGGCGAGGCCACGGGGCAGGGCTGTCCTTTGGGCCGTGGCCAGCAGGGGCCAATCCTGCCCAGGGAAGGGCCTGGGGCAGCTGGGGCAGTGCTGACGTGGCCGGTCCCTGCCCGCGCTCTGCCCGGCCACGTGGCCGCTGCCGCCGCGTCCCTGGGTGTCCGGGTGCTCCTGGACCGGCTGCCAGCGGGGACCATCTCCCTGCTGGGCCTGGAGAAAAACCCTGATAGCATTAGTGTGGGGGTCCCAGGGGGGGGCCGGGCCAGCTCAGGGGGCTGCTGGGTGCTGGGGCATCCCCTGGGGGGGGCTGGACCCCCCCCACCCGGGTACCCACGTCCCGTGGGGCCTTGGGGAGCGGCGTGGCAGGTGGAGGAGCCACGTATGGGGCTGGGCCCCCCCCGCGCTGGCTCCCGTCCCCGGGGAACACCAGTCCCTTCCGCTCAGAGCCGTTGGGGCTGCGGCGGCTGGGCTGGGCTCCCTGCAAACAGGCGGCCCTTTGTAGGGCCCAGGCGCCCGTTTCGATTCCTGCGGGCCCTGCCCAGGGCTGGCGGGGCGCGGACGCGGCCTTGCCCAGCCCCAGGCGGCGGCGGCGGCCCCACGCAGGCACCCCACGGGCCCCTGCCGTGCCACCCCTCAGGCCTGGTTTTAGCTTTGCCCCTTCCTTCTGGCACGCGAAGGTGGGATCCGGCGGAGACCCCCAAAGCCCCCCAAAGCCCTCCCTGCGCCGAACCCCCCAGCTCCTGCCCTAATCCCCCCCCGGGGCGCACCCCGGCCCCGTGCCTGCCGGGCTGGAAACCCGCTGGGTTTGGCTCTTGCTGTTGGCAGCTCTGGCTATCGGCAAGGCACGCGGAAAACCAAAAGCAGCAGAGACACCCCCCCACCCCACCGCCAGCCTCGGGCCTTGTGTCCCCTCCTCTCGCCGGGCAGCCCCTCGCCCGCACCCCGGCATGGCCCAGGCACCTCCTGGGGTCCCCGGGCACCCGGTGCGGCCGCGTCCCCCACCCGCAGCCCACGTGCCGCGGCCGAGGCGCCCACCAGCCACATGCCGCCGGGCCAGTCGCGGGGCTGGTACCCGGCGAAGCAGCTGGCTCCGTGCCGGAGCTCACAAGGGATTTCTCTGGGGAAGATTTGTTTCCTTGTTCTTCTGCCTTTTCAGTGGTTGCCAAAGCCCTCCCAGCCCCCAGCGCGGGCCCAGCCCAAACTGGGACTGCCGGGGGGCCGCCCCTCTGGCTCAGGGCACCGCCGTCCCGAAGGCTCGTGGCCCGGCACAGCCCAGCACATGGCTCCAGGCCAGGCGGGCCAGGTCCCGCTTCGGTCCCCGGGGCCACCCCACTGCCCCTCGGCACGTCCTGCAGCCCTGCCACGCTCCCCTTCCTCCCGGCAGCCCCCAAAGCCGTTTCGGAGCTCACTCGGGGTTTGGAGGATCCCGAGCCCGGAGCAGGCAGGTGAGGGGAGCGGGACCGGCCGGGCTCGGACACGGCCGCGAGCGCACCCGTGATGCACGTCCAGCCTCCACGGCGCTCGCCGCGCCGCTTTATGGCCCCGTCGTCACCTTTAAGTTCCGCTTGTGCAGCTGCGGGAAAACCGGTTGTGGCAAATGAGATGATGTTTGCTCACGAGACAGAAACCGAGAGTGCGGGACGGGCGGGCGGGATGTGAGCAAGAGGGACGGCTTCCCGGCAGGACACGGTCACACCCGGGGGGACGCAGGGGACAGGGACACCACCCGCGCCCGGCCGACTGTACGTACAATGACAGCAAGCGAGAAACAACCCCAGCGCGAACCCCAGCTCTGCTCGGCCCGAGAAATGAGAGCGGCCCCCCCCCCCTCCTCGAGCCGATGCCACCCAGGTGGGTGACGGCCATGCCAGGGATGTCCCACCACGGAGCAGACGGGGGTCACTCCCCTAGGGAGGCACCCAGCCCCAAGGGACATCGGCGCCCGGCTGCATCCATCCTTTTATTGGGAAATGGGGTAAATATACCGCAGCCACGGACCCCGCCACCCCGCTTCCCTGACGAGCCCAGTGCCAACACCCCGTATATATATTTATATAAAATAACACCATAAAAAGAGCAATGGAACCCCCAGGGGCAAGCGAGCCCGGCCCCCCACCCACGGCACAGAGCCGAGCGAGCGCGGGGGCCGGGGGTGCAGGGGACCCTCCCTCCCGCCCCGAATCTTTCTCCAGTTCTGTCATGCGCATGAATCCAGCTGCTCCAGAACCATCCGGCTCCCGCTGTCCACGGCGAGGGGCCCGGCAGCACCGGGGGACACGGCCGGGGCTGGTGCTTCTCCCCCGGGAGCGGGGGGGCCGCGGCCACCCCATCCCCTCGGCGGCCGCCCTGCGTCCCAGCGCGTCCCTCAGAGGTTGTCGGAGCCGGCGGCAGGGCTGGTGTAGGTGAAGGTGCCGGACCCCACGCCCTTGCTGCCGGCCACCTGGGGAGGGAGCGGTGGGGAGACGTCAGAGCCGGGCTGGCGAGGGGCCGGGCTGAGCCCGGGGACTGCGGGGGAACCCCCCCCACCCTCACCATGGACACCCCGGTGCTGGGCTTGGCCAAAAAATGCATCCCCCTCTGCACGGTGCGCAGCTGCCCAAGGCCACCACAGGCACCTCGAGCCCCCACGGGCACCCCGAGCCCCCACGGGCACCCTGAGCCCCCACGGGCACCCCGCGGTGGCCCAGCTGCTGGCAGAGGAGCTGAAGCGGCCCTAGACGTGTTCTCCTCCTGCGCAACAACCCTGCCCGCCAAGAGCAAAGGTAAATATTTACCCAGGCCCCTGGTATTTGAACAGGCCGAGCTGCTCCCACGGAGCCCAGCAGCTGGATGCGGCCCCCGACGGCAGCAGGGGAGCGCAGCGCAGCGGGGGGACAGGGCTGGCCCCCCAAACCCCACGTCACTTGGGGGGAACCGTGCCCTTTGCATGTGTGGGCAGCTCCCGACACCGCAGCTCCCATTTCAGAGCCATTGGTGCAGGATACGGGGTGCGGGATACGGGAATCAGCTCCCCCACCACCCCTGCACTGCCCCGGCCTCAGCCCCAACCCCGCTCCCCGTCCACGGCAGAAGGATGCCCCGACTCCGGCAGACGCGAGGGTCCGGCTGGGACGCGGCCGAGCCTGGGAAGGGGCAGCACGGGCAGGCAGCGAGTCCCCTGCCTGCTGCCCAGGGCTGGGCAGGGGAAGCAGGTGCCCAAGGTCGCGGGGAGCTCCCCGGAGCCGGGCTGGGTCTGCCAGCACCGGCCGCGCACCCAGCGCCGCTGCTCCATCCAGGCATGAAAGTTACGCTCACCTCCAGCCGGGAGGGGACCGGCGTGGGGCGGGCTCCCAGGGCCACCCGTCCCCTGCCCCACCAGCTCCGTTAGCCATTAACCCAGCGGTCAAGGCACCTGCACCGAAGAGCGACGCCGGGCACGAGCAGCCCCGGGGACGGTGGCACTCGGCTCTCACCTGGCTGTAGGGGTTGGGCTTGCTGTTGGGTGACATGTAGCGCCCGTGGCTCTGGTACGGGGAGTACTCGGCCATGGGGTGGTAGGAGTCCTTCGTGCTGAACAGGTCCAGCTTCCCTCGGCTTTTCTGGTTGCAGGTGGTCTGGGGGGGAGAGGGAAGGGGTCAGGGGCCTGACGGCATGGGGACGGGGACGGGGACACACCAGCAGAAGGCAGGTGAGGACAGGGACGGGGACAGGGGACTCACCATCAGAAGGCAGTTGAGGATGCTCAGCAGCAGCAGGATACAGACCAGGACCAGCAGAGCAATGGCCCAGTCCGGGACCACAGGCACCGGTGCCGGGGACGTCACCTCCACAGTGCCTGAAAGAGGACCAGAGCCGTGTCCGTGCCGCAGGGCAGAGCCGTGGGGCCGACCGGGACAAACAGCCCTGAGAGACCCCCAGGACGGGGCGTGAGGGGATGAGCCCCCCTCTACAGGGTCCAATTGGTCTTCCCAGCGCTGTCCGCCACGGACACTGGGAAACTCCATTGGCTCTGCTGGCTGCAAGCCCTGAACCTGTCCCACCACCCCGGCCAGGATGCGGCGGCTCTTGCGGAGCCCCCCCGAGCACCCCCACCCTCGCGTCCCCAGCCTGAAGCTCCCGCTCACTCTGGATGCTGGTCAGCTGCAGGTCCATGACGAAGCCATTCTTATCCAGGCTCTTCCTCAGCTGCTGCTCAACGGCGTTGCCGGTGACGGTGTCATTGCCGTGCTCAAACACGAGGGTGGACTGCACCGCCACCGAGCCTTGGCTGCCCGCGAGAGGAGGCGTTAGCGCCCGGATCACCGCGCCCCGCGAGGGGCTCTGCGCCGCGCAGCCGGGACGCGCCAGCCGCTGGCCCGCTCACCTGAAACGGAGCTCGCTGCACCCCTTGTAGGTCTGCTGGCCCATGCAGCTCGCGCAGCCAAAGACGGATTGGAACTGGAACAAAGCGCGGGGGTGACGGCCGCCTCCCAGCAGCCACCCCCTCCCTGCCATCCCCTCGCTGCTCCCCCTCACGGGGCCGGCCGCGGCTGCCGAAGCGGCTGGTGGAGCCGATGCTCGGGGCGCTTTCACAGGGAGCCCCGAGGGGAGGCAGCTCCTTCCCAGCACAGACTGGGGCGGCTTTGCTTGCCCGGGGCAACCCGTGGGCAGGGCTGGGACTCACCACGGTCAAGACAGCGTGGCTCAGGCTCCTGTAGTCCTTCGACGTGGGGTCGCGCAGGCTCTCGTTGAAGCTCCTGTTGAGGATGCGGAAGGACAGCAGGACGCGGAGGAGCAACTGGGCCGTGGCTTTGCTGTGGTTGGGACCACCAGTGCTGCCCAGCACAGCCATGGGGGTCTGCCTGGGAGCCGTGCTGCCCTGGGCGGTGGCAGAGGTTTTCCACGTGGGGATGACCTGGGCGCTGCTGCTCCCGCTGCCTTTGGTGCCGGTGACGGGGATCACCGCCCCACCACCCGCGGGGGAGGTGGGAACCGCCGAGCTGCCGGCGGTTGTGTTGGTGCCGAAGGGGGGGACCCGGTCGCTGCTGTTCGTGGTGGCGTTGGCGTGGGAGACGGCAGCGCTGCTAGGGACGGGCGCTGCGGTGCTGTTGGCTGTGGCGTTGCCTGCGGAGGTGTTGCTGGATTGGACTTTTGTGATGTTGCCTGCGGTGAGGAAGACTGTGGTGTGGGAGGTTTGAGTCCCGTTGACGCTCGTGTTTTTGGAGATGGTGACGTTCGGAGCGGCGGTCGTAGGGGTGGTGGTTGTCTTGGTGGTTGTCTCCGTGGTGGTCATCTCCGTGGTGGTTGTGTCGGTCGTGGTTGTCTCCACGGTGGTCGTGTCGGTCGTGGTTGTCTCCATGGTCGTCTCTGTGGTGATTCTGTCAGCTGCGGTTGTCTCCATGATGGTCTTGTTGGCGTCCATGGCACGTGTACCTAGAGGAAGCACCAGGAGTCGGTGGCTGAGACTGCAGCGGTGCTTTGGGAAGGTTTTACACATCACGGCTCCTCGGCTGGACACCCCCCGGGCCACAAGGCACCGAGAAGCACCGTGATGTCCAGGAGCTGACCGCTGCCGGCTCCCGCTGCCCACGAGGCCAAGACCTTCGGGAACATCCCACAACTGGGCCTTGTGCTGGGCACACGCGGCACCACCGAGGGTCCACGTGGTGCCTCCTGGGTGGCTGGCACCAGCTCCGTGCCCAGCCCTGCGGATCCCCCCTGCTCCTGAGGGGACCCTGCCACGCTGGGGGGCTTAGGGACAGCCCCCCCACCCCAGTAAAACCTCCTTCGCTGCAGGTCGCTGGGCTGGGAGGGTGGGGTGCCACCCCGGCCCCGCACGGCCTGGCTACCGGCCAGCACAGGTGGCTCCTGGGCGGTTTCCCAGTGGGTGCCGCGGGAGCTGGTGGCACTGGAGGAGAGCCCGGGGTCCGGACGGCTCACCGAGACACACCTGCATACCAGCCTGGGAGCCCCGGGCGCAGCCTGCTCTGGCTGGCCCCGGCACAGCCCGGCTGCCCGATCCTTTCAGACACGGCTAAGAGGGGCCACGGCCACAGCGAGGTCCCCAGGTCCCGGCTTTGCCGGGGACAACCAGCCCTGGGGTGCTGCACGCCAGGGACCGGACCAGGAGAGATGGCGATGTCCCTGCCACCAGGGTGCCGAGGGCCACCGGCGCTGGCGTCCCCGCTCCCCGCTCAGAAAGTAGCCCAGGGGACCCCGCTCCCGTCCCCCTGCCCCATTACCTCCCCGCTCGCCCGGGTCCCAGCCCGGCTCCCTCCGGCTCGGGGTCCCACCGGCCCCAACCCCTCACCTGCGCCCAGCACCAGCAGCAGCAGAAGGGCAGTGAACGCCATGGGGCTCGTCCCGGGGGGTCCCAGCGCCTCTCGGGGCTCTGCGGCGGCTGCTCTCCCGTTAGCCGGCGGCACGCTCCGTGATCCGGGGATCAGGAACTGGCGGCTCGGCAGCGGCGGGAGCTTTATAGAGCACCTGGAGCAGGTGGCGAGGCCCCACCCCGCCGCTGGCCCCGGGGAGGGGGGGTCCCTCCACCCCGCTTGACGCAGGGCACGGGGGTGCCGCCTCGCTGGTGGGGCCCCCATGGCATCCTCCCCCCCGCGCCGTGGGGGGACGCAGCCTCAGGTGGGGGCACGGGGAAGGGGCAGCAGCTGGGTGTCCCTGGGGAGGGGGGAGGGGAGCCACAGCCCCCAGGACCTGGTGGGGAGCACGGGGGCATGGAGCCCCCCAGCGCCTCGCTTGGGGGGAGCCTCATCCTCCGGCTCAGCCCGGGGTTAATCATTACCGGCCGGCCACTGCCTCGCCCTACGCTCAAATAAACACCGGTGATCCCCCCCCGAAATGCTTACGCAGGTGGGGCCCAGGGCCCCATAAAATCCCAGTACCTCCCAGTAACCTCCCCGCCAGGTCCCAGGGCCCCCCCCGGGCACGAGAGCCCCAGCGGGCGCAAGACCCCCTTCCCACTCAGGATGTGGCCCCTGGCCCAGGCTGACGGCCAGTGCCAAGCCGGATGCCGATGCTCCAGCCCCGAGGTACCCGGTGCCGCCCGTGCCAGGGCGCGGAGCCCCCGTCCTCCCCGGTGACACGGGCTCCTGGCACGGCCGGACCACACCGGCCTTTCTGGTCCAGGCAGGGCCCTGGTCGCGGCGAGGGCTTGGCGGGGGCCCCCCGAGGCCGGTACCCTGCCCAGCCCCGCGGGGAGCTGAACCGCCAGCCCAGCCGCGCCGGGGGGGACCCGAGGCGTGGGTGCAAAGGGGGCAGAGAGGAGGGGACCCCCCTTGTGCTGCAGTAACAGCGGGGCAGGGACGGGCGGCCTGGGCGTCAGCGCTGGTGCGATGGGACCCAGCTGCGCCCCGTCCCCCGATGGGGTCCGCAGCCTTGGTGCCAGGCAAGGGGAACGCGGGCAGGGCGCGGGCAGGGGACAGGCAGGGGACAGGCAGCCAAGCTCTGGGGGAACACGACCTCCCCGAAACCCCTCAGCCGTGGGGAAGGGCAGCTCCCGCACAGCGATGCTGGCTCCCACCGCCCTCGCCCGGGTGGCCGCGCCCTCCCGCTCCACCACCGCCTCCTTCTGCCCCCCCGCGGCAGGGACACGCTGCGTGGGGGGCGGCTGAGGGAACGGAAGGGACCGGACACGCAGAGCCCCGTCCCCTCGAGGCACCCCAGCACCCCCGCTCCCGCGGCCCCCGGGCAGCAGCCCCGGGCCCCACGCGTGTCCGAGGGGGGAGCGGGGGACCCGGGGGGGCCCCGTTCCCGCCACGCCCGGCGGCGCTGGAACTGCGGCGCCCCCTGGCGGCGCGGCGCGGCGCCGCGCAACGCTCGCCTCGCGCCCTAGCTCCGCCGAGCGGCACCGGTACCGGTACCGGTACCGGGGTGCCGCGGACGCCCCGCGGGGGTGGCAGGAGCCCCACGCCGCCGTGCACACCCACCCCCCCCCGCGGAGAGCGGGCGGGACGGGAAGCGCTCGGTACCGATTTCACCTGCCCCGGCCCCGCACAGGTGCGCGCAGCGACCGCCGTGATGCCCCGCCACCCCCCGCCCCGGGGCGGGAACGGGCAGCCGACACCGCTCGCACCGGTACCGGCGGGGCCGCCCCGCGGCCGCCGCGTTGCCCTTTTAAGAGGGGGGCCCGGGGCTCCCGTGCCCATTGTCCCCGCCGCCGCCGCCGCCGCGGGGGGGGGGGGGGCCGGGCCGGTGCCGGTGCCGGGCGCTCCGGGGCGGGGCGGGAGGAGGGGGGGGGTGTGCACATTCCGCCGCGTTGCCGGGACAGCCGTCGCCATGGCGACCGGGCACTGCCGCCGGGGCTCGGCGCGCGCCGCGCAGTTCCCACGGAGCGGCCCGAGCGGCGGCGGCGGCGGCTCCGCTCCCTCCGGGGCGGCGGGAGGGACGGGATGCGGTGCAGTGTTGTGCTCTCGCCTACCAATATTGCACTCGTCCCGGCCTCCCGCCGCCACGGGCTCCGCCGGTGGGACCGGCCGAGCACCGGGCTCACCCCCGCGACGAGCACCGGGATGGACGGCGAGGGACGGGACCGGGAGCACGGGGGGGGGGGGGGAGGGGGCAGTGCCCGCCCGGGGCAGCGGGACCCCCCCAGGAACCGGGCGCGCAGGCTAGAAAACACTCAAAACTTTATGGCCAGACTTCGGGCAGGGACCGCAGCAGGCAGCGCGCGGGGCAGGCAGCGCCCGGGGCGGGGCGGGGCGGGGGGGGGGGGGGCAGCCCCGCCACCCGCGGGGCCCCGCTAGCCCCGCTGCCGGCCGCCCCCGCCGGTACCGGCAGTGCAAAGTCCGCGGGGGGCCGGGAGCGGGGCCCGGGCGGGAGGGGCTGCGGGGCCCGGGGCGCCCCTGGGTGCCGCTGGCGGGGGGGGCCCGGCCCGGGCGCGGCCGCTCACTCGCGTCCCTCCAGCAGGAACCGGCGGAAGGGCTCGAAGTCGGCGGGGATGGTGTCTGCGGGGCGGGAGCGGCGGGGGGGGCGTCAGGAACCGGGGGGGGGCAAGCCCCGGTAAAGCGGGAGCCCCCCCCAGCCCCCGGAGCGACCGCCGCAGCAGGGCCGAGGGAGGAGATGCTCTGCGAGCTCTCGGTCCCCGCCCCGGTGCGGCGGGGCCCCGGTGTCGCCGGGGGGGGGTTGGGGGGCCCCGTGCTCACCGTTGCAGCGGTACTGCAGGTTGGACCAGATGATGTTCTCCTGGGAGAAGCAGAAGACCCCCAGCCGCCCCCCGCGCATGGTGGTGTCGATGATCACCCCGGAGTCGGCCACCAGCTGCGGGCCCTCGTACAGCCGCACCCTGCGGGGGGAACGGCCCGGGCCGGCCGGTCAGCGGGGCACCGGGACCCCCCCGGGACCCCCCCGGGACCCCCCCGGGCATCCCGACCCGGGGCTGGGGTGGGGAGCGGGGGCACCGGGCCGGGGCAGCCCAGGCTGGGACCGGGGGCATCCCGCCCCGGGGTGGGATGGAGGCACCGGGCCGGGGCCCCCCGCCGGGGCCGGGATGGAGCCCCCCCCCCCGCGCCGCCCCCGCCCCGGCCCCGCCGCCTTTGTCGGGCGCTTTGCATGTGAAAGGCGCCGGCGGCCGGCGGGGTCGCCATGGCGACGGGACAATGGCCGCGGGGGCCCGGCGGGGCGAACGGGCCCGGCCCGCGGAGCGCCCCCCCCCCCGCGGCGGCCGCCCCGACGGGATCCTTAAAGGGGAAACGCGCCCGCGGGCCCACCGGGACAGGACCCCTCCCCACGGCTGGACCACACCGGGGCTGGAGCCCCCTTCCCCGGGCCGGCATCCCCTCGCCGGTGTGGTCCCACCGGGACAGGACCCCTCCCCACAGCTGGACCACACCGGGGCTGGACCCCCTCCCAACGGCCAGCATCCTCCTCACCATGGTGGCCCCACTGAGGGAGACCCCAGTCCCAATGGCCACCCCACTGGTGTGGTCCCACCGGGGCTGGACCCCACCCCACAGCCACCATCCTCCCCACCAGGGTGGCCCCATCAAAGGGGACCCCCTCCCAATGGCCACCATCCTCCCCACCAGGGTAGCCCCATCGAAGGGTAGCCCCATCGAAGGGGACCCCCTCCCAACGGCCAGTATACCCCACTGGTGTTGTCCCACCAGGGCTGGACCCCTCCCCACAGCCAACATCCCTTCACCGCTGTGGTCCCACCGGGGCTGGACCACCTCCCACCAGCCAGCATCCTCCCCCTACGCCGTGGCCAGAGCAGCCCCCAGCCCAGCAGCCTCCGTGGCCACCCTGCGGCCGGCCCCCGCTCACCTGATGTAGCCCACCTGGGGCCTGTGCGCCAGCTGCCAGCGGTAGGATGTCTTGTCCCGCCAGCCCACGTTGCGTGGGTCCTTCCAGAGCAGGCGGACGTGGTCGGGCGTGTGGCCCGTGTGCCACAGCGCGTTGCGCAGGTGCTCGCCAGGGCCCGTCGAGGACTTCACTGCCTGCAGGTGCACGGGGCGTCGGGGGGGGGACGCGGCCAGGGGGGGCCGACCCAGCCCGCGGGGCGGCCAGCACCCACCTTGAGCTGCAGCCCTGGCTCTGCCACGGCGCGGAAGGGGGTGGCCTGCCAGTACGTCTGCTCCGTTTGCTTCCACATCACCACGTAGAAGCTGGCGCTGTCCTGATAGCTGAAGATGAAGCCGGCGTAGTCGTCGTCGGTGACAGTGTTGACGTGGAAGGTACCCTCGAAGTCCACCCCGTTGAAGGCCGTGTAGCCTACGGGCAGGCAAACGCTGCAAAGAGCCCTCTCCCCCGGCGCGGGACCCTGCACCCCGCCTCCCTCAGCCCACCCTTCACCCCTCCGCGGGGCAAAGACCCAGCCCTCACCCCCCAGCGCAAGGGGGCAGGAGCAGGGGGGCTGCCCCACGGGGTCTGCAGGTGGCAGAAGATCCCTTACCAACAGCCAAGCCCGGGTCACTGTTCATGGTCTGCACGATCTCCATGCCCTGGGGGGGGACAGCGGGGTGAGGGGCGTCTCCAGCAGCCCCGGGGACCTCCTGGTCCCCCCTCTGCTCCCACCCCGGCAGCGCAGCCCCCAGAAACACGGGGGGCAGCACCCACACCTGGTTGAGGACAACCCAGTTGGGATCGATCTGGGCGTCCCCCTCGGGGTCGAGGATGACGGTCTGGTAGGCACGGAAGTCGGTCAGCGTCACCTCAGCGCTTTCGGGACACACGTCCAGCTGGTCCACCACCGTGTCGTTGTCGAAGTCCTCCTCGCACACGTCGCCCACGCCGTTCCCTGGGGACGCGCACGTCGGTCAGGGCCGGGCTCAGCCCGGGCAGCTCTGCCTCCTCCCGCCCGCCCCGCGCTCACCGTCCGAGTCCTTCTGGTTGGGGTTGGGGATGAGGCGGCAGTTGTCTGGGCCAGGCGCCACGTAGTCAGGGATGCCATCGTTGTCGTCGTCGTTGTCACAGTCATCCCCCAGCCCGTCGTTGTCCGAGTCCAGCTGGGAGCTGTTGGGGATCTCAGCGCAGTTGTCCTTGGTGTCCTGATGCCCGTCCCCATCGCTGGGAGCAAGCACGGGGTCAGAGCAGCGCCACAAACCGGGGATCCGGCACCGCATCCCAGCACCCTTGCCAACCCCCAAAACCCCATCGTCCCCTCTCCCGGAGCCCCGAGCCGGGCACTCGGCTCTGCCCCCAGGGATGGGACGCGATGGGACGGGGAGGTGACCCCGCAGCAGCGCACTCCCTACCTGTCCTCGTTGGTGTCACAGATGTCTCCTACCAGGTCGCTGTCCATATCTGTCTGGAGGAGACCGGAGCCCTAGTTCAGCGGACACCCCGGGGCTGCAGGAGGACCCCCCTGATGCCCGCTGGGCAGGGTCCTGCACGCCCCAGGCCCCCCGCGCTGCCTGGCCCCGGCCATACCTGAGTGGGGTTGCTCATTTCAGGACAACTGTCACAAGCGTCCCCGACGCCGTCCTCGTCCCGGTCCGTCTGCAGAGGGTTGGGCACCTTGGGGCAGTTATCCAGCATGTTGGGAATCCCTGCAAGGACAGCGCGGGGTGGATGCCCTCGCCCCCCCAGCCTGGCGTGACAGCGGCCCCGCTCTGCGAGCGGCCCCCGGCCCCAGCCCCGCAAGGGCAGGCCGGGGCTCCGAGAGCCGCTCACCGTCCCCATCGATGTCGTTATCGCAAGCGTCCCCCTCGCCGTTGCTGTCTGTGTCCCGCTGGTCGTTATTGGGCACATTGGGGCAGTTGTCGCAGGCGTCCCCGAAGGAGTCGGTGTCCGAGTTCTGCTGGTCCTTGTTGGGGAAGAGCCGGCAGTTGTCCTGCGGGGAAGAGGGCAGGGATGGCCACAGTCCCACACGGGCCAGGGCAGGAGGCCATCTCCTCCAGCACGCCAACTGGGACCACCCCAGAGCCTGCTGGTCCCCAGAAGCAGCGTCTGGAGGACGTCAGCACCAAGCCAAAGGGAGAAGCCCTTTGCCAAGCACGGCCCCCAGAGCCACAGGCACGTCCCGCCCGCTCAGCACAGCCACCTCCACGTTCTTGATGCCATCGCCGTCGGCGTCATCGTCACACTGGTCCCCAATGCCATCGTTGTCGGCATCCTCCTGCCCCGAATTCGGCGTCAGGCGGCAGTTGTCCTGCGGGCACAGGCAGCGTTAACGACGGGGAAGAGACGAGGTCTGAAGCACAGCCCTGCCGCGGGCTCCCCGAGCCCCGTCCCCGAGGACGCTGCCCTCCCTCCGCGGGACACCCACCTGCCTGCAGTGCTTGTTATTGTCGATGCAGGGCAGGGGCTCGTCCGGGTAGCCGTCGAGGTCCGTGTCTTGCCCGCATACGTTGCCGTTGCCAGCCCAGCCCACGTTGCACTGAAAAAAGAAGAAATCAGGGGCTGGGAAGCGGGGAAGGGCCCTGGCAGCACCAAGGGCTGCCCGTGCCGATACCCCCTGCGCCCCTCCGCTTCGCCGTCCCCCCACTCACCGCACAGGAAATTTCACCGTTCCTCTCGAACACGCAGAAGCCGTTGATGTCGCAGGGGTTGGAGGTGGGAATGCTGCAGGACCTCTGCGGGACGCAGCCGGACGTTTGATTCCCCACAAAACCGGACTTGCAGGGACCGCACTTGTAGGAGCCCTGGGAGGGAGAGGGCAGGGGCAGGATTAGGGGAGCAGAGCGGCCCCGGGGGCCAGGCAGGGGAGCGGGGCAGCTCTGCTCACCAGCGTGTTGGTGCAGATGGAGTTGGGGTCGCAGCCCCCGTTGTTCCCATCGTTGCATTCATCAATATCCGTGCAAACCTGCGAGCAGCGCGGGAGGAACCGTCGCAGACCTTTCCCTGCCTGCATCCCCGCAGCCCGGAGTGCCCACAGGGACCCGGCCGAGTCCCGTGGCACCGCGCTCACCTGCTTGCTGGCCCTGGCGTAGTCAGCCCCCACGCCAGAGACGGTGTTGCCCCGATAACCGCGGGGACAGGGCTCGCAGCGAAAGCCGGGGGCCGTGTTGATGCACTTGGAGCCGGGGAAGCAGGGGTTGGCATGAGCGCACTGCAGCACGGGGAGAGAGAAAGGCTTCACCCTCAGGCACGGCATCCTGCACGCCCCAGGGCATCCCGGCGTTCCCGGCTTGAGGATGCACCCGGAGAGGGGAAGCATTGTCTGCCCACGCTGCTGTGGCGGCGCTGGGGCTCAGGCGTCGCCCGCTGACCCGCCCCAGGCACGTGCCCACCTCGTCGATGTCAGCGCAGTGCGTGCCGTTGCCCTCCAGCCCCGGCGGGCAGGGCCCGCAGCGGTACCCGGGGTACTCGTATGTCTCCATGCAGTCCACGCCGCTGAAGCAGGGGTTGGGGTTGCAACGGGACCGGTGCTCGTGGAAGCCTGAGAAAAGGAGGGCCGGGCAGGGGGTGAGACGGGGCGGCCCTTCGCCCGCTGCGGTGGGAGCAGAGCCCGGCCAGCACTCACCGCAGACCTGGCACTCCATGATGGTGTTGCGGATCAGCGACATCTCCTTCACCTGCGAGGCAGCAGAGCGCGGAGCGTCAGGGGGATGCAGCGGACGGGCTGGCACCCTCCTCTTGGGCAAACCCGGCCCGGGGAGAGCCGATACCACCCCGCCGCCTCACCTGGTCCCTAATGTCTTCCCGCAGGTCGGTCAGGACCTGGTTGAAGAGGGTGAGCTGCGTGACCAGCGCCTTGGTCTGCTCGCCTGCCAGGAGCAGAAAGGACAAGGTCAGCCCCAGCACAGACTGGGGACTGCTTTGCTCCCCGGCACTGAACCGGGAGGCCAAGACAGCCAACGGCCCTTCCTCCTCCTCCCTGGTCCACACAGGACCCCTTCCCACGTAGCACGGCCCGTGCCCTCTGATCCGCCCCGTCCTGGGGCCCCGCAGGCACTCGGGGCACTGGGACAGGCTGCGGGGGGGGTTCTGCCTCCGTGGAGCCCCAAACGTCGCCGTTGCCCTCACGTCAGGGAAAGGGGGAAGCAGAGCGGGGCCTTACCCAGGATGGACGCCAGCACGCTTGTCACTGCAAGGAGAGAGATGAACTATTACCCAATGCCGCCATCAAAGCCCCGCGGCGTCACCTTGCGCGGTCGCTCCCGGTCAGCACGTGCCCGGCGCAGGAGCTCCCACCTGCGTGGGGACGCCCGGACCGGGAGAGGCAGGAGCACCCCTCTGTGCGGCGTGCGCCGTCACCTCCCGCCCCCGCGTGCCACAGCGCGTAGCACGTGTGGGTGACCCCGTAAGCCCTCCGCGCTGCCCCTGCTCGACGCGGGGCGCGGACGTGCCGTTACCTGCACTGTGAATGGACTCGTCTCCCTGGAAAGGGCACTCGCTCAGGGCTCCGACGCGGCTCATTGACCCTCCCAGGATCAGCTTCATCGACTCCACGAACCCCTGATGCGCGAGGGCAGACGCGGTCAGCCGCGGGAGGCTCTGCCTGTCCCCGAAGGCGCGGAGGGGGCAGATCTCGGCCCCCCGGGGGGTCCCGGCACTCACCTGCATCCTCTGGTAGGCCTTCTGCCCTGTGCGCACCTCGATGGACTCCACCTCCGCCAGCGGGATCTCCGACAGCTCGGGCAGCCCCACGCTGGAGTCCATCTGCTTGCAGTCGACGTAGAGCTCGACGCTCAGCATGTCCCCGCGCAGCCCGCTCAGGCGCACGATGACGGTGTGGCTCTGCCCGTCCGCCACGTGCGCGTGCTGCAGGTTGACCGAGTGCAGCTTGTTGTCTTCCCGCAGGTAACGCACCAGGACTGTGGAGGAGCGGGAAGGGGCCGTCAGCTCTCGCCCCCCCCCCCCAACACCGGCAGCCCCCCGACCCGCGTCCATCCCGCCGCTCTCCCCAGCGGGCCCCGCGGACGGCAGGAACACGGTCTCCGTTTCTCGACGAGCATCGCGGCAAGAGCGGGGCCAGCGCGGCCCCGCGCAGCGGGCACCCACCTTTGTTGATTTTCCCCACCACGGAGACCTCCAGCCACCTCGTGTTGTCCTTCTTGGAGTAGAGGCCGAAGAGGGTCCCCCCCTGCTTGGGTGGCAGGCGGAAGGTGGAGAGGAGGTAAACGTCGTTAACGGTCAGGAGCTCCATCCGGATCTTGTGCGTTATGCTGGCCATCTGCCGGGCCTCGCTCACCATCAGCAGGTCGATGACTGCGGGAGCCGAGCACCGGGGTCGCATCCTGCCCGACAGCCGTAGCTCCGGCCGCAGGAGCACGGGGATGCCCGGTGTGGGGCACCGCGGCCCGGGCCGCTGCAAGCCCGGTCAGACCGAGGGGATGGGGACCGGGGGGGTCCCGGGGAGGGTCCGGGGAAGCCCCGGGGGCTCCGGGCCCCACCCAGCCCCGGCCCCGGCCCCGCGCGGTGGCGCTCCAGGACCGGCAGCGCCGCGCCCGCAACCGCCGAGAGCGACCCGCGGAGCCCCCGCCACCGGCGGGACCGGCGGCCCAGGGGGGGTCCCCGGCCCGGAGCTCGCCCGCTCTCCCCGCTCTGCAACGGGGGCGACTGAGCAGCCGGGGCGGGCAGGGCCGGGCCAGGCGGCCCGGGGGATGGCGAGCGGAACGGGGACGCCGCTCGCCTGGGGCTGCGGGGGCAGCGCGGAGCCCCCCCCAGGCCCGGCCCCGGCGGAGCAGCGACCGCGGCCGCCCCGCCAAGGCGCAGCGGGACCGGGAGCCCCTGGAGGGACCGCCCGGCCCTGGGCCCCGGCCCCGGGGGCTCCGGGGAAGCACGGAGAGCCCGGTCCCGCCGCCGCTCGGCTGCCCGCCCGCTCCGTGCAACCGCACCGGGCAGACCGGGAGCAGCCCCGGCTGCGGGGCGAGCCCCAGCCGCGCACCGCGGCCCCGGGAGCCCCCGCTGCCCCGAGCCGGCCCCGGGACCGGCGGCTCCCTGCCCCGAGCTGCCCCCGGGCAGAGCCGGTCCCGGGGGGGTACCGGCGGCCGCACCGCGCTCCGGGGATGAATGTCCGTCTGTCCCCCGCTGCCAGACCTCCCAGGGCGAGCAGAGCCGCTGTCAGCCGCCCCGGGCCGGGGAGCGGAGCCGGGGAGCGGAGCCGGGGAGCGGGACCGGGGAGCGGGACCGGGGGGGGTCCAGCCGCCGCCCCCCGGGCTGGCAGCGGGCCGGGCGCCCCGTCGGGGCCGCCGCCCCGGGGCCCGGTCCGGCAGCAGCCTTACCTTGCAACCCGTGGCGAACGGCGCCGGCGGCGCCCAGCAGGAGCAGCGCCAGCAGCGCGGCCAGCGCCGGGCCCCCCGCGGCCGCCGGTGCCCCCATGCCGCCGGTACCGCCGGTGCGGAGCGGAGCGCGGCGGGGCGGGGTGGTGCGAACGGGGAGGGGCCGGAGCTGCCGGCGAGGAGGAAACAAAGAGCCGTCAATCACGGGAGCGCATCCCGGGGACCCCGGCGGGTGCTCGGGCCACGGCGGCCCGGCCGCAGCCCCACCGGCGGAGCGGGAGCGGGGCGGGCCCGGGGCTGCGGGAGCGCCCCCCCCCCCCCCGGCCTGGCGCTGCCCGCCCCCGGCGCAGCTCCCGCTGACCAAAATTGAGTCTGGCAGGCACCGGTTCACCGGGAGGTCAGGCAGTCTGGGGCCGCCTCATTGCCAGCCGCCCCAGCAGCACCGGAGCATCCCAAACCCCGGGAGAGCCGGGGACCGCCACCGGCAGCCGAGGGCGCGGGGACGGGCGTGGGGCACCCCCGGGAAAGCGGCCCCGGGGCCGGGCGGTGCTCCCCGGGCAGGCGGAGCCCCCGGGCCGGGCGGGAGCGGAGCCAGCCCGCCTGGAGAGCGCTCATCAGCGCCGGGCCCCGGCCCAAGCCCCGGAGCAGCACCGCGGGCTCAGCCCGGGAGCTCCCTCCCCTCCGCCCCGGGCCGGGGGGGGGGCCCCACCGGGGCCTTGGGGCGGCGGCGGCGGCCGGTGGGGACCGGTCGGGGATGCTCGGCGCGGCCGGGCCGCTCCCCGCTGAGCGCCGGCCAAGGCGGGCGGGCGCCGGGGCCCTGTTTACTCCTGTTTCCCCCGGCTCCATAACAACGGGCCCGGCCCCAGCGGCTCGGCGGGCGCCAGCGGCCGCGGGTAACGGCGGGGGGGGGGTCCCCGAGCCGCGCACCGGGAGCGCTCCCTCCCCCCGCTGCCAGCGGGCTCCCGGCCCCGTTTCTTTCTATGGAACCGTGCGGGGCGGAGCGCCGGTCCCGGCCGCAGGGACCCGACCGGTGCGGGCAAGCCCCGGCCCGGGGGCTCGGCTCTGCTCCGCCCGGGCACGGAGCGGCCCCGGGCCGGTGCCGCGGTCGCCGCCGGTGCCCCGCGGGAGGCGGGGGGGGGGGGCGGGCGGGGCCGGCCCGGGTGGTTCCGGGTCGGGCGGGAAGATGGCGGCGCCCATGGAGCTGTTCTGCTGGGCCGGGGGCTGGGGGCTGCCCTCGGTGGACCCCGACTGCTTGGCCGTGCTGGTGAGCGGCGGGGCCGGCGGCGGGAGCGGGACCGGGAGCGGGGCCGGTGCGTCCCGCCCGGCCGAGCCCCCGCTGCCGCCGCCGCTCTCCTCCCTTGCAGACGTACGCGCGGTTCACGGGGGCGCCGCTGAAGGTTCACCGGGTCAGCAGCCCCTGGAGGAGCCCCTCCGGTAAGGGCCCCCCCCGGGGCTACCGGGACCCCCCCTCCCTCCCGCACCGGCACCGCCCGCTGCCCCCCGCCCCACCCCGCACCCCGCGGCACCCTTCTGGCCCCACTGCACCCCCGCACCCCGCTGCACCCCCCCACTGCACCCCCCAACCCCACTGCACCCCCCCCACTGCACCCCCGCACCCCGCTGCACCCCCCCACTGCACCCCCCAACCCCACTGCACCCCCCACTGCACCCCCCACCCCGCTGCACCCCCCCCACTGCACCCCCCAACCCCACTGCACCCCCCACTGCACCCCCCCACCCCGCTGCACCCCCCAACCCCACTGCACCCCCCACTGCACCCCCCCACCCCGCTGCACCCCCCGCCCCACTGCACCCCCCAGCCCACTGCACACACCCCCCCACTGCACCCCCTGCCCCATTGCACCCCTCCCCTCACCCCGTTGCACCCCCTCGCCCCATTGCACCCCATTGCACACCCCCCGCCCCACTGCACCCCACTTCTCCACCCCATTGCACCCCATTGCACAGCCCTCTCACCCCATTGAACCCCCTGCCCCATTGCACCCCTCCCCTCACCCCATTGCACCCCATTGCGCTCCTCGCCCCATTGCACCCCCCTCTGCCCACTGCACCTTCCTGCCCCACTGCACCCCTCCCCTCCACCCCATTGCACCCCCTGCCCCATTGCACCCTCCACCCAATCGCACCCCCACCTCATTGCATCCCCCAGCCCATTGCACCCTCCCCTCACCCCACTGCACCCCATTGCATCTCTCTCGCCCCATTGCACCCCCTGCCCCATTGCATCCTCCCCCCTGCCCCATTGCACCTCTCCACCCAATTGTGCCCACACCTCCTTGCATCCCCCCATTGCACCCCTCCCCTCACCCCATTGCGCCCCATTACATCTCTCTCATCCCATTGCACCCCCTGCCCCATTGCACCCCCTGCCCCATTGCACTCTCCCCCCCACCCCATTGCACCCCCTGCCCTATTGCACCCCTTCTCTCCACCCCGTGGCACCCCTCACCGTGTTGCACCCCCTGCCCCATTGCACCCCTTCCCTCACCCCATCGCACCCCCCTGGTCCCGGCACGCTCCCCGTGTCTCATCGCACGCCGCTTTCATCCCCTCGCCCACGTCACCGTGCCCCCCGCCCCACCTTACGCACCCCCCACCCCGCCACGTGCCCCTCTGCCTCCCACCCCCTCACCCCGGCGTGGGGGCCCTTTGCCCCGCCGCAGCCCCCCCCCCCCGCCCGCGGCAGGGCAGCACCCCGGGCGCCGCTGCCTGCAGCCGCCCCTCTCCCTGCCCTCAGGCCGCCTGCCTGCGCTGAAGACGCGGGACGAGGGCACCATCTCCAAAACGCAGCAGATCATAACTCACCTCAGGAAACAGGTAATGGGGGGCGAGGGGCACCCCCTGACCCGGGCCGGGGGGCACCGGAGCCCCCCTGGGAAGGAGGGGGCTTTGTCACCGTCGCCCAAGAGGCACGGGCAGGATTTGCCGCTTCCCCGCCGGATCACGCCTGTCGCGTTTGCTCTGCAGAAGTATAACGCCGACTACGACCTCTCGGCTACGCAAGGGGCGGACACGCTGGCCTTCGTGTCCCTGCTGGAGGAGAAACTGCTGCCGGTGCTGGTGAGTCTCCCTCTGGCAACGTCTCGGGGGGAAGACGGTCTCGCCGAGGGCTGGATTGGCTCCGCGGAGCGATGCCGGTGGGCGCGGGTGTGCGCCCGTCTGCCGGGAGAGCGTTGCAGGCAGCGAAATCCCGGGAACGTGGAGCATCAGGCACAGGGATCAGGGTGCTGGGGGTCTTGCGTGGCAGCGGTGGGTCGTGCAGCCAGGGCTGGGGTCTGGCCTTGACCCTGATGCTCCCTCAGCCGCTCGTGGTCCATGCCGGACACGTGGTGCCTGCGTGAGCAGCGCCAGGCCTGGGCTCCGCGGCGCCCGCCACGGCGAAAGGCTGCGCCGGCTCCAGCCCCGCCATGGCCTGGGCACGGATTGTTCCCTGCTGCAGATCCACACCTTCTGGGTGGACGCAAAGAACTACGTGGAGCTCACGCGGAAGTGGTACGCGGAAACCATTCCCTTCCCCCTCAACTTCTTCCTGCCCAACTGCATGCACAAGCAGCACCTGGAGCGGCTGCAGCTTCTGTGGGGAGACGGCTACATGGAGGATGAGGAGAAGCTGGAGAAGGAGGTGAGGGGACGTGGTCTGGGCATGGCGGGTCCTCGGCGGGTGCCCAGAGGGACCCACACGAGGCCAAAGTCTTAATTGGGGTCCGGTGTTCACCCTGGCTGAGCACCCCTTTCCCGCTCCCCTTAGCGCCGTGGCAGTCGGCCGGGTGGGTGACAACCCTCTCTCCTCCTCCTCCAGCTCTACCGGGATGCTCGGGAATGCCTGACTCTCCTGTCCCAGCGCCTCGGATCCCAGAAGTTTTTCTTCGGAGACTCGTAGGTGGCCGTAAGGGGGAAGGTGCTCTGGGGCCGGAGAGCCCCCCGCAGCCAGGCGGGACCGAGACCCTGTGGTCTGCGGGGAAGCCGCAGCCCGCGCACGTCTCTCTGGGGCTTGGACAGGCTGGCAGGGGACAGCGCTGTCCGTGACAGCATGGAGCGATGCGGGCGGCAGGAATTAAGGCTGCGGGAGCTGCCGCCAACCCCGGCATCTCTGTCCCCATCTCTTGGTGGAGCCAGCAGAGCTGCTCCGGGATGGGATCACCCTGCTCTCCCCGTCCTCGCCTTGGGGGCTGGAAGCAGAGAGGCCTCCCGAGGAGGAGGAGGAGCCGCTTGCCATCCCCTGGGGCGCAGGGTGGCTTCGGGTGGGGACGGCGGGAGGAGGCAGGAGGGACCGTGACCCAGTCGCGGGTCTCTGTGCCCCAGGCCGGCCTCCCTCGACGCCTTCGTCTTCAGCCGCCTGGCGCCGCTCCTGAAGGCGAAGCTGCCCAACGGGAAACTGCAGCAGCACCTGAAGTCCCTGCAGAACCTGTGCAACTATTGCACCTCCATCCTCAGCCTCTACTTCCCCTGGGACGGAGGTGAGATGCATCCCCCCACCTCGCCCCACGGGCTCAGGGTGCCCTGTCCCCCCTCCACCCCCCGGCTTTGCCCCCCCAGGTGAGCCCCCGGCCAGCGCCCCGCGAGCTGCGGGCACCGACGGCGGCGAGGCCGAGGAGGACCCTCACAAACGGCGCAACCAGCTGCTGTCGGTGCTGGTGGGGCTGGCGGCCATGCTGGGCTACGCCTTCCTGAGCGGCATCGTCTCCATCCAGCGCGGCGGCGCGGGGCCGGCTGGCCGCCAGCCCATCGCTCTGGAGGAGGAGGAAGAGGAGGAGGAGGAGTGAGGAAGAGCTGCGCGACTGTTCCTCCTCTGGTCCCTGGAAGTGACTGTTTTTACGCCGGGAGCCTGGCAGCGGTGCTCCCTGCGGGTGCTCCGCTCTGCCTCCCGCCAGGAATCGCAGCCCTCTCCGCGGGGAGCGCGCCTGCCACGCCAATAAACCTCCCTTTCTCCACCTGGGCCCTCTCGTCCTCCCAGCAAGCTCAGGGCCCTTCCCAGTTTCCCCAGTTGCGCAGGCTGGAGCGCTGCGGCGGGCACCGATGCGCTGCCCCGTTGCCTGTCCTGCTCTGCCCTGGTACCGCACCCCGCGTCCTCCCCGCGGCTCTGCCCCTCGTCCCCGGCCTCGGGGCTCTCGGGGGATGGGTGCAGGGGAGACCTGTGGGGTTTTTAGGTTCCTCAAAGCCTCGGTGATGTCTCGGCCGCATCCCCCATCCTTCCTCCGGCAGCTATGGGGCTGAGCCCTCCATCTGCGGCATCCCTGCCCTCCGGCTGCCAGGCAAAGCAGGTTCTGTGGGGCCGGTACGCCCAGCACCACACCGCTGCCAGCCCAGCTTCCCCGAAAGCCTGGGACGCTCCCCAGCCAGCCGCCTGCCGCAGCAGAAACCAGCGGCAAAGGAGGCCCGGGCTCCTCGGCGGGGTGCGTCCACGGCCTGAGAGGCCACATGCGCTCCCCGCTGCTGGAGGGACACCCGGAGCCCAGCTCCCCGCAGCGGCGCGAGCGGGGCGGCGAGCGGCTGCGCCTGCAGCAGGAATCCCTCCGGCACTGACAGCTCTGTTTGCATTCCTCCGCGCCCGCCAGCAACGGGGAGTTCCTCGCAGCTGGCACTGCCAAAAGCACGTCGCGCGGTGAGCGCGGCTCCGCGAGCGGTGGCCGAGGGTGCGGGGGCTGCAGAGCAGGGCGCCGGGCCGGGGGGGGCTGCCCAGGCACCGTGTACCCCAGCCGCACCGCGGTGCTCCCTTGGGACACCCAGTGTGGGGCTCAGCCCCGGGGCTGGCCGCGCTGCCGTGGTTTCCTCTGGCCGCTGCCGGTTTACGAGCGCGCAAATGGAAAAGCGGCGTCTGGCCAGGCTGGCCTGCGTGCCGGCTGCCGGGCGGCACACAGCCCTCGCTTGTTAGGCCACCGGCTGCCGCTGCCACCGGCATCCTGACACCGCCGCTGCGGGCACCCTTGGGGACCGGCTGTGCCTGGAGTCCCCGGGCTGAGCTCCACGGACACGCGCCCTACGTGTCCCTCCGACACGGCTGCCATGGCCCTCGCGTCGTGCCGGGAGCGGAGCCACGGTGCTGTGCCGGGGCCAGCTGCGGAGCCTCCCCCGCGCTGGCCCAGTTCGAGGGGCCCCACCGGGAGGGCGATGACTCAATGCAGCCCCCCCGTGCCCGCTCCCCCATAACGTCACTCGGGAAGTATGTACCCGACGCTCCCGATTCCCATTAGCTGGGGGGGGGGGGGCTGATGGCTGCTCCGGCAGGAGAAACCGCAGCACGCGGCCGGGAGGAGAAGCTGCGGCTGCTGACGTCTGGGCCCTGCGCTAAATCCCGGCTGCAGGTCCTGGCTGCTGCTGGCCCCGGGTCCCTGCCAGCTTCTGGCCCCTGCCCTACTTGGGGGATGCTGCAGCGGGCAGAGGGGAGGGAGATGCCGCCCCTGGGGGTGCCAGCTCCCTGCGGCACGGACCCATCCCTCGCAGGGTGCCCCCAGGAGCCTGGGCAGAGGCGGGGTGGGACCCCCTGCCCCAAACCTGCCCCAAACTCTGGCTCCCGGCGCGGTCCTGCCGGCTGAGCAGGCAGCAAGGGAGGGCAGGGGGGCGCAGGCGAGGTCGTAGAAAACCTGTTTATTTTATGAAAACGTCTAGAAAAGAGCAGGCGTTGCAGCCCTTGGATCAAACAGGTCCCCTGGGGGGTCACGGGGCGGCGGGAGCTGTGTCACAGCCCCAGCCCCGTGCGGGGGCCCCGTCCTCAAGCCCTCCGCCAGCACCGCGCTCCCGGTGCCGGCACCTCCCTCCCCTGCCAGCCGCGGCCGCGCTAGGCTGGCTGCTTCCACAGGAACGTCTGGATGGAGTCACCGGGAGCCATGGCCTCAATGAAGCCAACCTGTGGGTCGGAGATCCCGAAGGACACGTCCACAGGGGAGCTGTGGGGATGCGAGAGGGGACACAGGTCAGAGGGGGCAGCCGGGCTTCGAGCCGGGGTGCAGAGCTGAGCCACTCACCGGTTCAGGACCACCAGGACGACGGCGCCGTCGGGACGCAGGAAAGCCGAGTGCTCGAGGTCACACTGGCGGCACTTCTTGGAGACAGCCAGCCCCACGCGCTGCGAGCCCTCGGGGATGAACTTGCTGCAGGGACAAGCAGGGCCTGAGCCTGGTTGCCAGGATGGCAGCTGGAGCCGGCAGCGGGAGCCGGCCACCCCCGGCCCCGACCCACCTGAAGTGCCCCAGGTGGTAGAACATGGGCTGCTTGTAGAAGACGTCCTTGCTGCTGTCCACGATGACGGGGCTGTCCACGTAGTTCTTGCTCCAGTTGGGGCCCCCCTCCAGGTCCAGGGCCAGGTTCCAGTCGGTCCAGCCCGTCACGTAGTTGTTGAGGTTCTGCGGGGCAGGTGATGGCGCTGAGCCGTGGGCGGGCGTAGGGGGTGGCGGGCGCGTCAGCAGCCCCCGCCGAGCCCTACCGTCAGGATGCTGTGGCTGTACTTGCTCCCGCGGTCCCAGCCGCCCAGCACCACCCTGGGCTCCCAGAAGTAGGAGCCGGCGGAGGCCTCCGTGGAAAGAAGGAAATAATCTGGGAAGAGGTGATGGGTGATGGAGAGCGTGAGGTCGATGGGCGCCAGGAAGTCCAGGTACCAGTGGATGCCGATGCCGCTGATGTAGCTGGCGGCCACAGGGTCTTTGAGAACCTGGCAGGAGAAAGGAGTCACCAGTGCCTAGGGCTGGGAGAGCCGCTGTGGGGCTGCGAGAGCCGCCATGGGGCCGGGAGAGCCACCGTGGGGCTGGGAGAGCCGCTGTGGGGCCGGGAGAGCCGCCATGGGGCTGGGAGAGCCTCCCTGGGGTCGGGAGAGCTGCTGTGGGGCCAGGAGAGCAGCTGTGGGCCCAGGAGAGCAGCTGTGGGCCCAGGAGAGCCACCGTGGGGCCGGGAGAGCCACTGTGGGGACTCACCACCTGGGCCCAGTAGGGCAGCATCACCCTCTGGTCGTCCAGGATGATGAGCCGGACATGGCGGTGGGAGCTGTTGGCCAGCGCGGGGCCCAGGTCCTGTGCGATGAAGTCCCGCTGGTGCTCGGGGGAGAAGCCCAGGCACTGGAAGGGGTAGAAGACGATCTCGCCGGCTGTGGGCTCGTTCCCTGCCGTCACCGCCCAGAAGGTCAGGTTGTGCTTGCCGTATTCGTCCAGGAACCTGGGCGCGGGGGCAGATGGTGAACGGCCCCGTTGCGCCAGCGACAGCCGCAGCCCCGGGCACGGCAACCTCAGCGCCCACTGCGCTCCCGCAGCCCCTCACCGGATAAAGTACTTGGCCCAGGCCCGGTGGTACTTGTCCCCGGGGCTGCCCTTCAGTGTCCCTCTCCCCGTCATCGCGCCGTTAGTCTTCATCCAGGTCGGGGAGGTCCAGGGGCTGGCGTAGAGCGACAGCGGCCGCTTGGCCACCGCCTGGGCTGCCCGGAGGATGGGGATCTGCGGAGAACCAGGATGACGGTGAGCTCTCTGTGTCTGCCCCAGCACCGGCATGGCAGGCGGCAGGATGAGTCCTCTCCCTCCCCATCCGCAGGAAGGTGCTCCCCTTCCCCATCCCATCCCATCCACGCTGCAGCCCTGGCGCCTCGGGCTCGCCCTGCGGGACTCACCTTCATCCGCGTGTCCTCCTCCGTCAGGTTGAAGTGCTTCAGCCCGAAGTCACCCTCCACGTCAGCATAGGTGTACAGGCGGACGGAGAAGTCGGTGCTGGCCATGGGGACGCGCACGAGGTTGTACTCGATGCCTGGGGACAGGGTGGGCGGTGATGGGGGGTATTCGGGGGGGTGCAGCCCCTCGGCATGAGTCTCAGCAGCCAGACCCCGAACAGGGGAGGCCGGACAGACCGGCCCCGTCACCCAGCAGCATCGCCATGCTCCGGGCTCACCTTCCTCGGAGAAATAGGAGCGGAGCAGGTGGTTCTGGGCATCCTTGGACAGGGACTGGATGTTGATGGCAGCCGCGTCAGTCATGGAGCCACCAAAACCCTTCACCTTCTGGTACCGCTGCGCCGTGTCCAGGGTGAGATGGAAATCTGGGGGGGGACAAACATCGTCGCAGCCGCTGCGCAGGGATGGACTCTGCTTGCCAGTGCGCAGGCAGGCATCCAGCCGCGGCGGGTACCTGGGGTCTTGGCGTTGCGCTGGAAGCTCCCCTCACTGCGCTCCAGCCGCTTGCCGGCCTTGCTGCTCTCGTACTTGATGTAGGTGCCCGGGGCCGGCAGGACCACGGGGTCCAGCGTGTCGCAGTACGTGGCGCTGCACGCGCACACCAGCGAGCCGTGACCGAAGTCCCTGGCATCGCAGGGACGGCCGCCTGCGGCAGGAGGAGAGACTGGGCAGGCACCGAGGGCTGCGGCAGGAGCCCAGCTCACCCCTTCCACCCACCACGGACACCGAACCCACGGCTTTGCCACCCCAGACTGCTGACCTCCGCAGCCCTCGGCTCGGGGACACGGCGCCAGCACTTACCTGCTGCCTGCAACGCTGCCTGCGCCAGCAGGAGCCAGCCCAGGACACCAGCGCACCCAGGCCCCATGGCACGTCTGCTGCAGCGCAGCTCCGACGGACGCTGATGGCAAGCACCAGGGCTGGGAGCAGGGCAGCAGATGTCAGCAACCAGCTCCTCCTGCCCCGTCCCAGCCCTGCACAGGGACGGAGACCCAGGCCAGGGACAGCCCCAGCATCCCCCTGCCCGGGAGCCTCGGGGGGCACCAGGACTCCCTGCCAGGGCTGAGCCCCCACCGTCCTGCCCGCTCCCTGCAGCCCCAGCCCAGCCTTCACCTTCCCTCCCGTCCCACCGGTGCCAACGGACGGCTCCGGCCGCATCCCAGCTGCGGGTGCAGCCCCCCGGGCGTGTGCCGCCCCGCACCCACCGGCCCGGCATTCCCAGCCGCCCACGCCAGCTGTACCCGGCAGCTCAGTTCACTCCCATTGCCTCCCTCCCACTCCTTCTCCGTCCTTGCTTGTCCCACGGCTGTGCCGTGCCATGCCGCGCTGCGCCACGCCGTGCCCCTCCACGCGTCCCCCGAGTAACAGCCGGGAGCAAACAGCTCGATGCTCCCAACCCCATGACCGTGGCAGCCGGGGCTTGCCCAGCCACAGTAGTTTGGGGCTCGATCCCCTGGCGCAGAGGGGTCCTGCATCTCCCTGCTCTCTGCGGGTGCTCCCACCCTGCCCCGTCCTTCCCGTGATGCCGGGCAAGGAGCTTCTCGACGAGGGCACGGGAGCCACCTCCGCACCTCGGGACCCCGGTGCCAGGCTGCTGCCCCTGGGCAGGGGGAGGCGAGGGTCGGACGGTGCCAGCTCGCTGCTCCGAGACCGTGCGGGATGGGGACCGGGGCCAGGCAGGCTCTCCCGCACGTATCTCTCCCGCAAGCATCGCCTCCCGCTCCCTGCCCGGGGGGCGATGCCCAGCACCACGGACATGGCCTCAGCGTGGTCTGCTCTCCGGGGCCATCCCCATCCCCACTGGCTGATAAAGCGGCTCCGGACCCGGGGTACTCACCTGCTGCCAGAAAATCCTCTCGCTGCGTCTCTGCGGGGCAGCGGGGCGGCAGGACCTGCTTTCCGGCGGCGCGTGGTAGGAGGTGACGGCGTCTGGCGGAGCAGGAAAGGTGAGTCTGGGAGAGGACAGCTCATGGGACTCTGTGCATGTGAAGAGGAGCCCGGGGAAAATTTTGCAACCTCAACTCCGATGAGAGCTTTCAACACTCACCGCAGCATTTGCAAAGCTCTCCTGAAACCTGGCTGAGTGGCCAGAGGGAAGGCGGGGGTGGGGGGGGAGCGGGGTGCCCGCCAGCCCCCCAAGTGCCTCCGTCGCCCCAGACAGGACCCCCTGCAGCTCCCGCACAGCGCTCCCCGTGCAAAGCGCCCCATGAAAGCAGCCCTGTCTCCCCAGTTCACCCCCGGGGAAGGGGCAGGGCCGCCCGTGCCCACCCAGGCGTCCCCACTGGGGTCGCGCGGCTGCTCGGCCTCGAGTCCCACCCGGCAGCGGCTCGGCTTTGCCGCGGGCACGGGCGAGAGCTGTCTGCAGCCAGTGCCGCAGCCACGACCCGTGCCCCACTTCTGGCTGCACCAGCAACTTTCCCGGCGTGGGCAGAGGCGCTGCCGGGGCCGCGGGCGACGCCGTGAGCAGCCGGCCGCGGCAGGGACGGCTGCACCCCGCTCCTCGCCGCCAGGCTGAGAAGGCGATGGGCGCAGCGGGGGGCTGCAGGTGCTGCCCGCCGGGGCCCCGCTCACCCCACGGCCGTGCCCCCCACGCCTGAGCCCCACGCCCGCAGCCGGGCTGGGTGGGGCAGGCTGCAGCAGTTTATCATCCGCAAAACAAGTCTGGGCTCCGCGCCTTCTCATTTGGGATCCTTCCTAATTGCAGGCACCTGCCCATCAGGAGAAACAGGAGCGGGGCAGAGCCACGGGAGAGGCGGCATCGGCCCAGCCTGGCCCCGGTGTCCCCCTGATGCCACTCGTGGGTGGCCAGGGAGGCAGCCCCTCGCCCGGGGACCGCAGCCCCTCGCCCGGGGACCGCTCCTCCCGCTGCGGCCGGAGCAAAGACCCGCCGGCCCAGGACGCTGGGGGCGATTCCTCCAGCCTCCCCCTGGCTCCTCACGCCCACCGCCGGGGACGTTGCATCCCTCACTTTCCCCGTCAGCTTTTTGGCGTGGAGGGAAGGTACCAGCCCTGCAGCAGATGCGTTTCCAGATGGCCGGGGAGCACGGAGCCCGCCCGGAGGGGCTGTGCCGAAGCATTTCCCTGCACACGCGTCCCTGAGCACCGCTGAACATCTGGGGGTGTGGGGCTCCGTCCGCGCCTTCCCCGCACGGCAGAGCTTGGAGGGACCTTGAGAAGCGCAGGCGGCCCTGTGGGCCCGCGCTACCCAGGAACATCGGCAAAAGCGCAGGACGGGCAGATGTTCTCCGTGCACAGGGCCGAGACGGAGCCTGGTGCCATCTTCGTGCCGCACTCCAAGAAAACAGCTGTTAAATCTCTCTTTTTTTTTTTTTTTTTCCTTTTTCCCCAACATCAGCAACTCCGCAGCTCACACACAAGGGGAGTTTGCCAAGGAGCGCTCTGGCTTTCTCATTCCAGGACTTCAAAGATGCTGGTAACGTTCCCAAAGGCTGGAGCAAGCAAGTACTGTAACTGGTATTTAAGGAGAGCAAACAGGATGGCCAGGTAATTGCGGGCTGTCAGCTCGATGTCGGCCACGGCCAGAATAGAGAGGAGTCTGTCCGGAGGCCACACCAGCGGAGGGTGGCTGGGTGCGGCCAGCGGCGTGAGCTCTGGAAGAGATGGCATCGACCTAATTTGGCTTGCGAGGTTTGGTGGATGGGGACGCCGATACAATTTACTCGGCCTTTTCTACAGCGTCTGCCCTGGTGCAAGAGGACATTTTGATTTAAAACAACAACAACAACAAAAAAAGCAGGCTGGGGAAAACCAACGGCACATATGAAATGAATCAAGAGCTGGCGAGCGGCTGAGGCTCCAGCTGCAGCGATAAACAAGGCAGCCACACGCGGGCCACGGGGATGGAGCCCTCCGGGGCACCCCTCGCCCTTCGCCGCCTCTCTGAGGAAAACCGAGCCATTTCCGAGAGCGTAGAGGAAACACTGACGGGGACGGCACATACCGGAGGGAGCGCGTCACGGCTTTACTTGGCGCCCAAGACACACGCGAAGGTTTCAAGGGAGCCACGTGTGGAAGCGTGGTCCAGGAGACGGCGCAGCAGGAGCTTTCGGGGGCTGGGGGGTGCTGGGGAGGGAGGGGGAGGCTGGGAAGCGCCAGCAGCAGCGGCCCGGGCGAGACCCCAGCGCTGGGAGCACACGCAGCCCCTCGTGTTGGGGCAGGACCCCCGGTCCCTCCCGCACCCCCAGCGGCGGGTCACCACCCGCTTCCACCATTGAAGGATGCTGGAAGGGGTGGGGGAAGAGCTGAGCCCCGGAGACGCCCAGCCACTCAGCGCCGTCCCCAGCACTGCCCTGGCCATCACTGCTGGTGCCACAGGTAGGTCTGGATGGAGTTGGCCGGAGCCACCGTCTCGATGAACCCAACGGCGGGGTCCTGGATCCCAAACGGCACGTCCCAGCCAAACCTGGGGGGCGAGAGGGGCTGAGCAGGTCGGCACGGCCGAGGCCGAGCATCCCCCCGCGTCCCCCCGCCCCGATGGCCCCGCTGACCTGTTGAGGACCACCAGGACGAGGGCCCCGTCAGGGCGCAGGACGGCCACGTGCTCCAGCTGACACGTGAGACATCTGCGTCTGCTGTGCAGCCCCACGCGCCGGGAGCCCTCAGGGATGAACTTGCTGCAGGGAGAGGAGCAGGAGAGCGATCGTGCCGTGGTCTTGGGCTGGCGGCAGCACCCGAGCCCCCCCGGCCCCGACCCACCTGAAGTGCCCCAGGTGGTAGAACATGGGCTGCTTGTAGAAGATGCCTTCGCTGGTGTCCACGATGACGGGGCTGTCCACGTAGTTCTTGACCCAGTTGGGGCCCCCCTCCAGGTTCAGGGCCAGGTTCCAGTCGGTCCAGCCGGCCACAAAGTGGTTCAGGACCTGGGCAGGCGGGGAAGGGGCTGAGCGGGGCTGAGCCAGGCCCCCAGCCCCGGGCGGGCAGTGCCGGGGGGCCGTACCGTCAGGATGCTGTGGCTGTAGCGTTCCCCTCGCTCCCAGCAGCCCAGGGACACGGAAAACCAGAGGGTGAGGAAGCCGCTGCAGGCCTCGGTGTAGAGGAGAAAATGGTCAGGGAAGAGCTTGTGGGTGGCCTCCAGGCTGCAGCTGGCCGGGACGATGCCATCCAGGTACCAGTGAACCCCCACGCCGGCGACGTAGCGGGCAGCGGTGGCATTGCCCAGGACCTGGGGGGAGCAGAGGAGATGCCTCACACCAGGGCCGCCAGCGCCCTGAGCCCCGTGGGGATGGAGACACGGACCCCACACGCCAGCGGGGGCTCCTAGGGCCTCCTGCCTCCCCTCTTGTCCCTTCCTCCCTGCAGCCCCCCCCTTCAGCACCTGCACCCCAAGCAGCAAGCCACGAGCAGCACCCCGACTGTCACAGATGAGAGGTTATGTCGCTTCAAGAATTACCACTCATCGGTGACGCCGACGCGGGTCTGGCACCCCGCTGGGTACGGAGCAATGGGTGTGTGGGGGCAGACGTGCCCCTCGGTGGGCTCCTCGCCCCCCGCACAGCTCCCGCCGCTGCCCGGTCCTCCCTCCGCATCCCCCCCGGGTGCTCCTGCGCCATGGCCCTGCCTGGTCCCCGGGTGCTCCCCGTTCGAGGCGAGGGAGGGACGCGCCGCGTCCTCCGCGGCAGCTCCAGCCTCGCTCGAGGCAGGGGCAGGAGCGCGTTTTATTTTCTTTTCTTTTAGTTTAAGGTAATGCCCACAAACAGCTCTTCAGCAGCGCGAAGGGTAAGCCGAAGCAGACGGAACTCTGCCCGGAGAAGGTGCCAGCAGCACCTCTGCATGCCGCGCTGTGGGAATCCGGGACGCGGATGCCACCTCCTGTCCCTGCTTCAGCCAGGCACACGCGGAGGCGGTTGCTACTGAATTAGCTGGCTCCGGCTCCCTCTCCGGCAGGCTCTGTCTGGGGCTGGGAGCGGCTGCTGGCTTAATTTTCAGCTAAAACCCAAGGCTTGGATGGGACATGGAGCGGAGGGAGAGGAAGGAGCCGGGCAGGGCGGTGGGATTTGCTCTTCACCGCTTTGGCCCAGTGCGGGAGGTGGATGCGCTGGTCGTCCAGGACGATGAGGCGGGTGCGGTGGGGGCTGCGGGCCAGCGCGGGGCCCAGGTCGCGGACGATGAAGTCCCGTTGCTGCGCGGCGGTGAAGACAACGGTGGGGAACTGGGGGTGCGCGAAGAGCGCCGTGAGGGGCTCGTTCTGCGCCGTCACCGCCCAGAAGGTCACGTTGTGTTTGGCGTATTCGTCCAGGAACCTGGCACAGGGAATGGGGGGCAGCGTCAGCCGCGCCTGCCCGCCCTCTGCCCGCCCCGGCCCCCTGCGGTCCTGGAGCATCCCGGCCCCGGGGGACGGTACTTGATGAAGTAGTTGGCCCAGGTCTTGTGGTACTTGTCCCCCGCCTGCCCCTTCAGCGTGCCCTTCCCACGGACGTCCCCATTACTCTTCATCCAGGCTGGGGAGGTCCAGGGGCTGGCGTACAGTGACAGCGGCCGCCTGCTCATGGCCGAGGCTCGGTGCAGGAGGGGGATCTGCGGGAGGGGGCAGAGGGACTGGCTCAGCTCCAGCTGCAGCCCCCCAAAACCACACGGCCCAGCACGGGAGGAAGAGGAGCACTCGAGGGACCTCCGTGGGGAACGGCAGCCTGCGCGCACCGCCCCATGGCATGGCGCCGCGGCTCCGCACCCTGCCAGTGCCAGCCGGGACGCGCCAGGACCTGCCGCAGAGGAGGTGCCAGCTCCCACGGGCTGTCCCCACGCACCCTGCCGCCATGCGTGGGGGGCCTGGTCACGGGGGTGCCAGCACGCGCAGGAGCTCCAGCGGGAAAGGGGTTGTCGTGGGTGCCGATGGCAGTGGCTTCAGCCTCCCACCTTCATCTTCACGTCCTCCTCTGCCAGCCTGAAGTGCTTCAGCTCGTAGTCATGGGGGACGTCGTCGTAGCTGTAGGGGCGCATGGAGAAGTCGCTGCAAGCCATGGGGAGGCGGATGAGGTTGTACTCAATCCCTGCGGAGCAGGAAAGGCATCAAGCAGCACCGGAGCAGGTGCCCGGGTGATGGGTGTCCCTGCAGCGGGGACGGGCACAGCCCCCTCCGGGGACCCCACGAGCTGCCCCAAGCTGCCGGTGCCCTCATCGCTCACCGCTCTCGGAGAAGTAGGAGCGCAGCAGGTTGTCCTGGGCTGGCCGCGACAGCCCCAGGATGTTCAGGGCAGCAGCATCGGAGAGGGACCCACCAAAGCCCTTCACGTGCTGGTACAGCGCAGAGACGTTGAGCATCAGCAGCAGCCCTGCGAGGGAGACCCCGGCTCAGCTCACGGTGCCCGGGGGTCCTGCGCTGGCACCTGCTGCCCGCCCAGCCACAGCGGGTACCTGGGGCACGCAGGCTGCGCTGGAAGCTCCCCTCGCTGCGCTCCAGCCGCTTGCCGGCCTTGCTGCTCTCGTACTTGACGTAGGTGCCCGGGGCCGGCAGGACCACGGGGTCCAGCGTGTCGCAGTACGTGGCGTTGCAGACGCACACCAGGGCGTCGCGGCCGAAGTACTTGGGGCTGCAGGGCCAGGCGCCTGGGGGGCAGGGGGGGGCAGCTGCCGGCTGGGGGCCGCGTCCCTGCCTGAGCTCTCCTGCGCGCCCCGGGGTGCTGCCGCTGCCCCCGCACCCCGTCACCTCCCCGGGTGCCCCGGCGCCCAAGCCACGCTGTCCCGTTGCCACCCCTGCCACGACCCCGTGCTCACCTGCAGCCTGGGGCACCGCCTGCAGCAGCAGCGGCAGCAGCCAGCCCAGGACGCCGACAGCCCCCATGGCCCCTCTGCGTCCCCCCGGCTCCGGCGCATCCTGGGGAGCAGAGCCTGCAAGCGGGGGCACCCTCAGCCACGGCAGGCGCAGGAGGGGGTGGAGGGGCAGGCTGCGGTCCCCGGCTGGATCAGCATTGTCTCCTCTGCCCACGCTCCTCCTTTTGCTGCCGGGGAGCTCCTGCCGCACGCTCCGTCCTCCCCCCTGCAAAGATCCTCGCCTTGCGGGAAGGTGAGGTGGGTCCATCGCTCCCAGGAGCCCGCAGTCCACCTGCCTCCACGCTGGCTGCTCCCCAACCCGCACTGCTGCCAGCCCTCCTCCTCCTCCTCCAGCCTCCCCACCTCACCTTTACGGGGAGCTGCTTCGAGACCTCCCTCCGCAGCACACCCTCTCCCACCCCCACAGCTCCTCCTTGCTCTCCTCCCGGCCCGTACCTACCGCTGGTCTTGGACCCGGACCATCGTACGTCTGCTCGCCATGGGGCCAGAGCCGGGGAACAGCCTTCTGCTGCCGTGCAAGGGCATCAGCCCCCGGGGAGGAGAGATGGGGACGTTGCGCTGGCAGCTCTGGCTGTGCGAAAGGCCCCACCAGCACAGGGAGATGCGGCTCCGAGAACCCACTGCAATGCCCTGAAAGGAGAGCTGATTTCTTTCTTTTGTCAGGCAGGGTGTGGATGAACCCCTGGAAGCACAGCAGAGCCCGTGGGCAGGCTCACGGCCGCCGTAGGCTGTCCTGCCAACGCGCTCTAACAGCGCCTCGGGTGATTGACCCCTGCCCATCACCCCAGTTCTCCCACTCCCCCCCAGGAGCTGCTGTGGCCACGCACCCAGGGCGGGGAGGGTCCAGGACCCCCAGGCGAGGATGGCAAACCTGGCTGCACGCCCCGGCGCAGCCACGCAGGAGCCGGGGCCGCTGCCGTGCCCTGCCCAAGCCCTCTGCATTGCTTGCCCCGCGGAAGGCAGCAGCAGTAGCAGCAAGCTGGCGACTGCCCCAGCTCCTGCACGGGCAGGGCTGCGCTCCAGCCCCCAGCGATGGCAGCCAGGGCTGCGCCGTCGCGTCAGACCCGCGGAGGGGAACCCGCCGACACCAGCCGTGCCAGGAGCAGAGCTCTGCTCCTCTGTCCCTGGTGACGAGCCGCTCCGGGAGCGCTCCCTGCTCCTCCGAGCACAACCCTCCCAGTCCAAAGAGCCAGGACTGAACTGGGCCGGCTCACCCAGGCACGCAGACACCGCCTGGTCCTGGTCACGTCACCCAGGACGTGCCCGCTGCCGTGGACACACACGCAGACACCCATCACTGTGGGGATGCCCTCGGCATCTCTCGGCAGAGCTGGTCCAGGGGGACGGAGA